>NC_133334.1:17624150-17953833 GCF_042186555.1 Aquarana catesbeiana | reverse complement strand
GTACGCCGATCTGTGCGCTGTCACTGATGGCTGATCGCTGACACCATCGCAGTTAGATATCACTTCCTCCTTGATGGTGTCACCCCTCTGGCGGGTGTTGCCCGGGTGGAGTCCGCCACCCCCGCACCCACCCCCCAGCAACACCACTGACCCATCTATATACAATGTTTATATATACAATTTTTGGATAATATTCATGGAAAAGATAAAACATTTCAAATCTCAATAATTCTTCGGTGCATGCGCCGTAGTCATGGGCGCTTGACTTTTTAGTGAATATCTTCTAAACCGTGGAGGTTTAGGAGATATTTCGAGCACCTACAGGTAAGCCTTAATATAGTCTTACCTGTAGGTAAAAGTGGGTGTACAGGGTGTACAGGGTGTAGAGGGTGTACAGGGTGTACAGGGTGTAGAGGGTGTACAGGGTGTAGAGGGTGTAGAGGGTGTACAGGGTGTACAGGGTGTAGAGGGTGTACAGGGTGTACAGGGTGTAGAGGGTGTAGAGGGTGTACAGGGTGTACAGGGTGTAGAGGGTGTACAGGGTGTACAGGGTGTAGAGGGTGTACAGGGTGTAGAGGGTGTACAGGGTGTAGAGGGTGTAGAGGGTGTAGAGGGTGTAGAGGGTGTACAGGGTGTAGAGGGTGTAGAGGGTGTAGAGGGTGTACAGGGTGTAGAGGGTGTAGAGGGTGTACAGGGTGTACAGGGTGTAGAGGGTGTAGAGGGTGTAGAGGGTGTACAGGGTGTAGAGGGTGTACAGGGTGTAGAGGGTGTACAGGGTGTAGAGGGTGTACAGGGTGTAGAGGGTGTAGAGGGTGTACAGGGTGTAGAGGGTGTACAGGGTGTACAACCACTTTAAAAGGTGTAATTTTGCTGTGAGCATTAATTTGAAGTATATATTTTAGTGATTCTGTTTAATACTGTAATTATCTGATACAATTATAGTATTAAAAAAAAAAAAAATAATTAAGCACTGCTCCATAGCAGTTTTATTGCTATAGGGTGGCACCTCTGTCCTGGATCATGTATATATACGTAATTTGACATTTCCTGGGTACTGCGGACGCGATGTCACTCGGCACCCAATGATCATCCTGCAGAGAGTCAGAATGGTGATGTAAACAAGGCAGATCGCTGTTCTGACAGGAGGGAAGGCACCGATCCTGTGTTCCTGCAAAGCAAGGACATGGATCTATGCCTTCCCCTAGTTAAAGCACCTCCCCCACAGTAGACAAACACTGGCTAAGCACACAGTTAACCCTTTAATCGCCCCTGATGTTAACCCCTTCCCAGCCAATGCCATTAGTACAGTGACAGTGCATATTTTTAGCACTGATCACTGTATTAGCGTCACATGGTTCCCACACACGTATTAAAAAAACAAACAAGTTAATTAAAAAAAAAATGGCAAAAAATAGGGAATAGTTATACAGTGCCTTGAAAAAGTATTCATACCCCTTGAAATTTTCTGCGTTTTGTCATGTTGCAACCAAAAATGTAAATGTATTTTATTGGGATTTTATGTGATAGACCAACACAAAGTGGCACATAATTGTGAAGTGGAAGGAAAATGATAAATGGTTTTCAAAATTATTTGTAAATGATTATGTGAAAAGTGTGGGGGGACATTTGTATTCAGCCCCCTTTACTCTGATACCCCTAACTAAAATCTAGGGGAACCAATTGCCTTCAGAAGTCACCTAATTAGTAAATAGAGTCCACCTGTGTTTAATTTAATCTCAGTATAAATACAGCTGTTCTGTGAAGCCCTCAGAGGTTGGTTAGAGAACCTTAGTGAACAAACAGCATCATGAAGGCCAAGGAACACACTAGACAGGTCAGGGATAAAGTTGTGGAGAAGTTTAAAGCAGGGTTAGGTTATAAAAAAAGATCCCAAGCTTTGAACATCTCACAGAGCTCTGTTCAATCCAAAATGGAAAAAGTATGGCACAACTGCAAACCTACCAAGACATGGCCGTCCACCTAAACTGACCGGCCGGGCAAGGAGAGCATTCATCAGAGAAGAGCCAAGAGGTCCATGGTAACTCTGGAGGAGCTGCAGAGATCCACAGCTCAGGTGGGAGAATCTGTCCACAGGACAACTATTAGTCGTGTTCTCCACAAATCTGCCCTTTATGGAAGAGTGACAAGAAGAAAGATATTGGTGAAAGAAAGTCATAAGAAGTCCTGTTTGCAGTTTGTGAGAAGACATGTGGAGGACACAGCAAACATGTGGAAGAAGGTGATCTGGTCAGATGATACCAAAATTGAACTTTTTGGCCTAAAAGCAAAACACTATGTGTGGGGGAAAACTAACACTGCACATCACCCTGAACACACTGTGAAACATGGTGGTGGCAGCATCATATGGTGGGGATGCTTTTCTTCAGCAGGGACAGGGAAGCTGGTCAGAGTTGATGGGAAGATGGATGGAGACAAATACAGGACAATCTTAGAAGAAAACCTGTTAGAGTCTGCAAAAGACTTGAGACTGGGGCGGAGGTTCACCTTCCAGCAGGACAACAACCCTAAACATACAGCCAGAGCTACAATGGAATGGTTTACATCAAAGCATATTCATGTGTTAGAATGGCCCAGTCACAGTCCAGACCTAAATCACATTGAGAATCTGTGGCAAGACTTGAAAATTGCTGTTCACAGACGCTCTCCATCCAATCTGACAGAGCTTGAGATATTTTACAAAGAAGAATAGGCAGAAATGTCCCTCTCTAGATGTGCAAAGCTGGTAGAGACATCCCCAAAAAGACTTGCAGCTGTAATTGCAGAGAAAGGCGGTTCTACAAAGTATTGACTCCGGGGGGCGCCATACAAATGTACCCCCCACACTTTTCACAGATTTATTTATAAAAAATGTTGAAAACCATTTATCATTTTCCTTCCACTTCACAATTATGTGACACTTTGTGTTGGTCTATCACATAAAATCCCAAGAAAATACATTTACGTTTTTTTGGTTGTAACATGACAAAATGTGGACTACCATGAGTAAGTGCCAAACCTTTGCTTGTGAGATTCACTGTCATAGGAGGGTTGCGGAGGTCCCTCCCCCCTATTTTATGCAGCCTGTTAATTCTGATTTTGTCTCTTTTATAGTTCACTTAGGTAAAACGCTCTATTGCTGTTCAGAATTGGAAAGCCAGTAAAATAGCAATGTTCTGTTTCTGTGAGTCCCCTGTATACTTCATATTCACTTTGACATGGATTACTAGACATAATTACAAGGAAAGATTGTGCGTTCTTCCTGTCACAGCGAGGGGAAAAAAGTATTTGATCGGCTGCTGATTTTGTAAGCTTGACAACTGACAAAGAAACGATCAGTCTATAATTTTAATGGTCGATTTATTTTTTAACAGTGAGAGACAGAATAGCAACAAAAATATCCAGAAAAACTCTTTTAAAAAAAGTTATACATTGATTTGTATTTTAATGAGTGAAATAAGTATTTTATCCCCCATCAATCAGCAAGATTTCTGGCTCCCAGGTGTCTTCTTTACAGGTAACGAGCTGAGATCAGGAGTACTCTCTTAAAGGGAGTGCTCCTAATCTCAGCTTGTTACCTGTATAGAAGACAACTGTCCACAGACGCAATCAATCAGATTCCAATCTCTCCACCATGGCCAACACCAAAGAGCTGTCCAAGGATGTCGGGGACAAGATTGTAGACCTACACAAGGCTGGAATGGGCTACAAGACCATCGCCAAGCAGTTTGGTGAGAGGTGACAACAGTTGGTACGGATTATTCGCAAATGGAAGAAACACCAAATAACTGTCATTCTCCCTCGGTCTGGGGCTCCATGGAAGTTTTCACCTCGTGGAGTTTCAATGATCATGAGAACGGTGAGGAATCAGCCCAGAACTACACGGGAGACTCTTGTCAATGATCTCAAGGCAGCTGGGACCATAGTCACCAAGAAAACAATCGGTAACACACTACATCGTGAAGGACTGAAATCCTGCAGCACCCGCAAGGTCCCTCTGCTCAAGAAAACACATGTACAGGCCCGTCTGAAGTTGCTAATGAACATCTGAATGATTCAGAGGAGAACTGGGTGAAAGTGTTGTGGTCAGATGAGACCAAAATCGAGTTCTTTGGCATCAACTCAACTCGCCGTGTTTGGAGGAGGAGGAATGCTGCCTATGACCCCAAGAACACCATCCCCACCGTCATACATGGAGGTGGAAACATTGTGCTTTGGGGGTGTTTTTCTGATATGGGGACAGGACAACTTCACCGCATCTAAGGGACGATGGACGGGGGCCATGTACTGTTAAATCTTGGGTGAGAACCTCCTTCCCTTAGCCAGTCCATTGAAAATGGGTCGTGGATGGGTAATTCCATCATGACAATGACTCAAAACACACGGCCAAGGCAACAAAGGAGTGGCTCATGAGAGTGGCCTGGCCTAGCCATAGAAAATATGTGGCTGGAGCTGAAGGTTCGAGTTACCAAACGTCAGCCTCGAAACCTTAATGACTTGGAGAAGATCTGCAAAGAGGACAGAATGCCTCCTGAGATGTGAGCAAACCTGGTGGGGCCAACTACAGGAAACGTATGACCTCTGTGATTGCCAACAAGGGTTTCTCCACCAAGCACTAAGTCATGTTTTGTGAAGGGGATCAAATACTTATTTCACTCATTAAAATGCAAATCAATATATAACTTTTTTGAAATGCGTTTTTCTGGATATTTTTGTTGTTATTCTGTCTCTTACTGTTAAAATAAACCGACCAATAAAATTGTAGACCGATCGTTTCTTTGTCCATGAGCAAACGTACAAATTTGTATTAATATCTTTCAGCACTGACCTGTCTGATAAAGTGGTCCAACATATTTTTATAGTAAAAAATACAAGATTTTGTTTTTTTTTTCATAACATTAGGGTGTCACCTACCCGGCATGCCACGGAATATGGAGTAAGTGGGCACCACCATTAGAGAGGAGTAGGTTGGCGACCACCTCCTTCTGCGGTAAAGATTCATTCTTTTTCTCAATATTATGTCACCCAGTGCGCAAAAGCTTCACAACTTACACGTTTCGATTCCCTCAGGGTCCTACGCTGGAGCGGTGATTGCTATGCCTTTAGCCGGGATCCTAGTGCAATACACCGGGTGGTCTTCTGTATTCTATGTATACGGTAAGATTATCATCTCTCTCTATCTAAGCCCGGCCTGCGGCTTACACTGATTACAAGCAGTCTCACTCTTGCTGCTGGATTCTACATGTACTGTAGCTTACATTAAAGAGAATGCAGCAGGAGAAGTAAGACTGCCTTGATTTAAATCATAGCATCTGAAGTTACATATTTCTTGGTTAGACATTTTGGTAAAGCAACCAGCCATACCTACATGGTGTTAGAGAAGATTGTAATGACATGTATTTGTATGATGTCTTCCGCCTCTATGGTAATGTTATATATTATATGTAGTTAATAGTCAGCATACCATTTCATTGAAATGCAAAGCTCCTGATGCCCCATGCTGAGCATTCATTGATAAATATCCAACACAAATCCCCTCCCTCAAGCTCCTTGTGGTGCCCTCCCCAACTCACGTGACATCACAGTGCCCAGGGCAGCCGCCTCCCTTCTGCCCACCCCTTGTCCCAGCTCTGCAGACCAGAGAAACCATTACCAGACTAATGTCCTCCAATAAGGAGAGAGAGAACAAGATTATTCCCACAAATCACCTCCTTAATAGGGATGAGCTCAGTGTTCATGTGAGTTCGAACTGATCATTGGCTGTTCGGTGACCCCGTCCATCCAATAACGGGGCTGGGAACCCCTGGCCTATGTAAGCAAATGGGCAAGAAAAGGACCATTACCTTTGCCTAAATAGCACAGATTTATAAAACAAGCACAAGGCAAACCTTCCCTCTACATATCTTGATATCTCAGAGCCATCTGTGCCACCTTTTTTTTTTTTTTTTGGTGTGCTCAAAAATGATCTTTCTGCGTTTTTTTAATTTATTTTTTGGTTTCATAAGCTTCATAATAATTGCCGTATTTCACCTGTCAAATTCCGGCCCATGTGACCAAGGAGGATAATGATGACTCTCCAATCAGAACATGTTCCTTGGAAAAATAACACAGTCCTCGCTGCGCAACGTTTCCACTTCGGGTCAAGGTGGACACAATTAACGTTGTTCCTGGAATAAACGCGTCAACGGGTCTGCCAGAAAACCAATTAAAACCCATTCACAGTGAGACGGTTTGTACCGTGTTATTAAAGTCTTGGAAGGTGTTTTCAGAGGCTCTCGGATTGGCAGGTCTTCTGCTAAACCCCAGTCAGTGTTATGAAGGGCAAGATTTATGTTCTCACATAAAGGCGATATATATATATATATATATATATATATATGATGAGTATTGGTGCACAGTGTCCTGTGGAGAACGGTGGAATGTCTATCCCCCCTCCCCCTCTCCTACCATCACATGAGTGTGGGAGAAAGCTATGAGTCTTCTGGGAATAGATTATCTTCCCCTTGCTTAATTAACATGGTGAGAGAAATCCTGCTGATTTCTATGCTAAGATAAGGTAGTTCATTCACAGATGTGAACTGTATCATTCTACTGAAGGGCGGGATAGTTGAAGGAACCCTCACAAGCCATATAAAGCCCGGTGCTGATGTAGAACCCTCATAGTATAGAGTAGGGTTCTAGGTAAATTTTCTTTGGCTCCACTGTAATCAGAGAAGGAGGTTGATTAATTAGGGCTGCTCAGTGTTTCACAGACTGCTGCTCTGTTGCTTCCCCCTGTCTTCTAGTGCAGTGGTCTCCAAACTGCGGCCCGGGGGGCCTTTGCTGGCTTTTATCCGGCCCTGGGGCACTTTTCCTCCTACTGACCCCAACAATGGGGCATAATTCCTGCTACTGACATTAACAATGGGGCACTGTTTCTCTCGTTGATACCTACGATGGGTACTATGCCTCAAACTGACACCAATAATGGGCACTATTCCTCCACTGATACCATTGACGGGGGACTTTTACTCCCACTGACACCAATTACGGGGCACTATTCCTTCTACTGACACCAATTACGGGGCACTATCCCTTCTACTGACACCAATGATGGGGCACTATTCCTCCCACTAACACCAATGACGTTGCACTATTCCTCACATTAACACCAATGATAGGGCACTATCCCTTCCACTGACACCAATGACGGGAAACTATCCCTTCCACTGACACCAATGACGGGGAACTATCCCTTCCACTGACACCAATGACGGGGAACTATGCCTTCCACTGACACCAATGATGGGGCACTATCCTTTCCACTGACACCAATGATGGGGCACTATTCCTCCCACTGACACCAATGATAGAGCACTATTCCTTCCACTGACACCAATGATGGGGCACTGCTCCGCCTACTGATACCAATGATGGGGCACTATTCCTCCCAGTGACACCAATGATGGAACACTATTCCTCCCACTGATACCATTGATGGGGCACTATTACTCCCACTGACACTAATTAAGGGGCACTATCCCTTTCACTGACACCAATGATGGAGCACTATTCCTCCCATTGACACCAAAGATGGGCACTATTCCTCACATTGACACCAATGACGGGGCACTTTCCCTTCCAATGACACCAATGATTGGGCAATATTCCTCCCACTGACACCAATGATGGGGCACTATCCCTTCCACTGAAACCAATGATGGGGTACTATTCCTCCCACTGACACCAATGATGGGGCACTATCCCTTCTACTGACACCAATGACGGGGCACTATCTCTTCCACTGGCACCTATGATGGGGCACTATTCCCCCTTTTGACACCAAAGATGTGTTGTTTACTCCCACTGCTGCCAAGACATTTTGTATTCCCAATGGCCTTAGTCTGACCCCCTACAGTCTGCAGGACATTAAACTGGCTCTTTGGTTAGAAAGTTTAGAGACCCCTGTTCTAGAAGATTCTAGAACCATAGTCAGAGGAAGAACAGGGCACACAGCCTTAATATTTATGGGACTCCAGCCAGTCCCTGGGAAGGTGTGCCCAGCAGAGGCGGCTCTAGGCTTTGTGAGGCCTTAGGCAAAACGTACACATGAGGCCCCACGGACTGGGACGCTCCATGATGAGGCCGCTATTCCTCAGGCTGCGGGCAGTGTCTGATTTGTCCGTCAGCTCCTAAGCCACAGAGTCCCAGTGGGGGTAGGCGGAGCCGCCAGCGTCAACTTCAGTGATTGAGAACAGGCAAATTAGGAGGCCGCGAGGCCCCTGTGAGTGCGAGGCCTTAGGCGACCGCCTAATTTGCCTAATTAGAGAGCCGCCTCTGGTGCCCAGTAGGTGGTGAGAGGGCCTATAAATAATCTGAGGCCTGAGTAGCAGGGTGCAGTGTTCCTGGGTCCAGCCCTGCAGAAGGAAAGCCCTGTGCAAGACCTTAGAAGCAGCTTTTAGGAAGACACAGAGGTCCCAGCTAGGCTTGGCTTGCAAATCCGCATCTGGGGATCAAGTCGGGTCTGGGGAAGCTCACTGGAGAGAGCCAGGAGGAATTTGGTGGGAAAGAGTCCAGCTGTCCTATGGTGGTGTGAGTCTTCACCTCCCTCACTATAGGAAGAGCCTGGTGGATATCATCAGGAGGCAGCCAGTGATGATGTAAGTACATGACCCCAACGCTGAAGAGTAGTGACTCTGTGTAGCTTTTAACCCCTGGGAGGAGTACTAGTCACCATCAGCATAGAGATCCTGTGGGATATTCCTTGTTTTGTACAGTGCAGCCAGAAGTGAGGAGTCCTTAAGTTGTTCTGTTCTATAGTTTACCGAGGTATCCCATGTGCCTGATCCCTATCCCAGTTCATTGTTCTCAATGAAAATCCAAAGAGAAACTGCCAGACCACATGTGTCAAACACAAGGTCCACGAGCGAATCCAGCCCTCCAGGCCATTTCATGTGGCTCTCGCACCTTTCCTGCAGCTACAACAACCCCCTCGTCTCTGACCCATCTTGTCTCAACAGTTAGCAGCAGAGTCCTCCTCCAGACCCTGCACTTTCTGCTTCCCAGCTCTGCCCCAGCTTCTTCCCAGCAGCAGCACAAGGAGTATATTTATACAGTCCTACAGATACAACCGGCCCTTTGAGGGCAACCATATTGCTAATGAGGCCTGCAATGAAATTGAGTTTGATACCCCTGCCTTGGACTGTTCTTTGGAGTCACTGGAAGAGTCAGGAAAATGTTGTGTGCTTGGCTGTTTGTGCTCTAATAAAACCAAATTCACCAGCTGCTCTTCAAATACTAAAAAACACTTTTGCCTTTGACCTTTGACCCCAACGCCTGTTACCAAAATAGTAAAAGTTCTTCTGAATTTCGTCTATATTTTGGGAAGATTAAATCGGTCAGTTTCACTCATCCCTTCTTTGCAGTTCACTCTGAGGTCCATGCTTCGGCTCTACGTTCTCTTGTCAGTTGGGGACTAGACATGTGCAATTCGTTTCGTTCCGAATTAGTTTTTTTAACGAATTTCTCGAAATTCGCTAATGTGGAAATATCCAAATTAAGGAAAAACCCGTTTAACAACATTTTCCGAATATTCGTAAATTTGAATATTCTAAAATTTGTAAGTATGAAAAGATACATAAATTCGAAAAAAAAATCGGAAATTTGAAAATTTTTTTAGAAAATTGGAAATTAAAAAAAGGAAATCCAAACAAAATCAGAAATTCGGAAATCCAAAAAAAAAAAATCGAAAATTAAAAAAAATTTCGGAAATTTAGAAATTCGCCAAAAATCAGAAATGAAAAAAAAAAGAGAAATTCGAAAAAGATCAGAAATTCGAAAAAATGGGAAATTAGAAAAAAATCGGATATTTGGAAATTAGAAAAAAAACAGAAATTCGAAAACCCAAAATTGTGAAAATCTGATATAATATCTAACTAATAATAACTTAACTATTACGTACTATTAAATTATAGGTATTGGAATTTCCTTACAAATTTGGCTGTTAGTGAACGTAACGAAAACAAATTTATCCGAAGTTACGAGTTGTTCGATATAACGAATGCCGTATCTAAGTGAATGGAACATAATGAATTAATAATAATAAATTACAATAATAATAAAAACTTTATTATTGTTATTATTTTTTATTAATTTGTTCCATTCCATTTGTTTAGATGCGGCATTCGTTATTTTGGATAATTCATAACTTCGGATAAATTCATATTCGTTACGTTCACTAACAGCCAAATTTGAAAGGAAATTCCAATACCTATAATTTAATAGTTAGTAATGATTAAGTTATTAGTTATTTATTATTTCAGATTTTCCAATTTTTGAATTTTCGGGTTTTCAGGGTTTCGAATTTCCGATTTCGAGGGGGTGGACTACAGCAATTTGATTTATTGTAGCATGCATGGACCTAACCCTATGGATTCTAAGATAAGTTGTGGAAGGAGCAGTTGACCCAGTTGAAGGCTTTTGAGGCATCAATAGAAAGCAGGATCCAAGAGGTGATCTTCAAAGCCACCATCATGACCTCATATGAGGGAAAGGAGATTCCTTCTTTTTGTTGGGTGAGGCCCACCATGATTTATATCTATGATTTATATTCTCGTTAGGAGTGGTTTCAATGTTAGAATGAAGATCTGAGGGGAGAGTGGGCAACCCTGATGTGGTCCTTTCTGTCATGTTGGTAAGTTGGAGGAAGGATCAATTGACCCAGTTGAAGGCCTTTGAGGCATTAATAGAAAGCAGGATCCAAGAGGTGATCTTCAAAGCCATCATCATGACCTCATATGAGGCTTTGACCAACTTAGTTTATAGGCAAGAGATCTCCATGTCTAACTACACGTCAGTATTAGCCCTCAATCTCTGTGCATAATAGGTCCCTGGTCAAGGAAGAGTTAGAACTTCTGACAACGTTTTCAGGTAGAGGAAGTGCAGGGAATTATGTCTTCCCTCTATATCCAAAATTAAACCTGCCTGGAGTTTGGGTTTGAAGGGTCTCTTGGCACTGAATGTTTATGATCTACACATGGGACTTGAAAATAACTTGTGTTAGAATGTAATGGGTGAAACTGGAATTCTACTTATGAAATATGTAGTGTAGCAATATGTTGATGACTTGTGTCTTTGCAGGGAGTTTTGGAATAGTCTGGTACTTCTTCTGGATTCTGGTTTCCTATGAGAGCCCAGCGACACACCCCACCATCACGCAAGAAGAACGAACATACATTGAAGAAAGCATTGGCGAGAGCGCCAACCTTATGGGTGGACTTGAGGTAAGTGGATAAAGGTTTGGAGAGTTTGGAACTAGGCTTGCAATCACATCACATCGTCCCCACAACAACCTCAATCACTGTAATCAGCAGCTGATGTTTTATTTTCCAGAAATTCAAGACTCCTTGGAGAAAATTCTTTACCTCGATGCCTGTCTATGCAATCATAGTTGCAAATTTCTGTAGAAGTTGGACGTTTTACCTGCTGCTCATCAGCCAGCCGGCGTATTTTGAGGAGGTGTTTGGGTTTGAGATTAGCAAGGTGAGAAATTCTCAGTTGTCTATATTTCTACTCCATAAACTAGTGGTGCACCGAAATGAAAATTCCAGTGCGGAAACCAAAAATTCAGGATGCACTTTGGCCAAAAACCAAAAACCGAAATGGACAATTTTTAATTTTAACCACTTAAGGACCGAGCCACCTTTTGAGATTTGGTGTTTACAAGTTAAAATCCATTTTTGTTTTTTTTTTGAGGAAAAATTACTTAGAACCCCCAAAAATTATATATAAATTTTTTCAGACACACTAGAGAATAAAATGGCGGTCATTGCAATACTTTATGTCACAGCGTATTTGCGCAGCGGCCTCACAAGCGCAATTTTTTTTTTTTAAATACACTTTTTTTAATTAAAAAATAAGACAACGGTAAAGTTAGCCCAATTTTTTTCTATATTGTGAAAATAATGTTACGCCGAGTAAATTGATACCCAACATGTCACGCTTCAAAAATGCGCCCGCTTGTGGAATGGCGACAAACTTTGACCCCTAAAAATCTCCATAGGCCACGTTTAAAAATTTCTACAGGCTACATGTTTAGAGTTACAGAGGAGGTCTAGGGCTAGAATTATTGCTCTCGCGCTAAAGATCGCGTCGATACCTCACATGTGTGGTTTGCGGGACGGGGTGCTTTAAATTAATTTTTTTTTTTTTTTCTTATTTATTTTACTTTTTATTTTTAAAAAACAAAAATATGGATCACTTTTATTCCTATTACAATGAATGTAAACATCCCTTGTAATAGACAAAAAGCAATACTTCAGATCTCACATTTACACTAAAATGCAATTAAAAAAAAAAATAAAAAAAATTTAACCACTTGCCCACTGGGCACTTAAACCCCCTTCCTAACCAGACCAATTTTCAGCTTTCGGTGCTCTCACACTTTGAATGACAATTACTCAGTCATACAACACTGTACCCATATGAAATTTATGTCCTTTTTTTCACACAAATAGAGCTTTTTTTTGGTGGTATTTAATCACCGTTGGGTTTTTTATTTTTTGCGCTATAAAAGAAAAAAGACTGAAAATTTGGTAAAAAAATGAATTTTTCTTTGTTTCTGTTATAAAATTTAGCAAATTAGTAATTTTTCTTTGGAAATTTTGGCCAAAATTTATACTGCTACATATCTTTGGTAAAAATAAGTACAACTTGGTGTATTTTATTTGGTCTTTGTGAATGTTAGAAAGTCCAAAAGCTATGGTGCGAATATCTGAAAATTGATCACAACTGAAGTACTGACGGCCTATCTAATTTCTTGAGACCCTAACATGCCAGAAAAGTACAAATACCCCCCAAATGACCCCTATTTGGAAAGAAGACATTCCAAGGTATTTGAAAAGATGCATGGTGAGTTTTTTTGAAATTGTCATCTTTTCCCACAATTCTTTGCAAAATCAAGATTTTTTTTTTCTTTTTTTTTTTCACAAAATTGTCATATTAGAAGGTTATTTCTCACACACAGCATATGCATACCACAAATTACACCCCAAAACACATTCTGCTATTACTCCCGAGTATGGCGATACCACATATGTGAGACTTTTACACAGCGTGGCCACATACAGAGGCCCAACATGCACGGAGCACCTCCAGGCGTTCTGGAGCACCCAGGCCAATTCTTGTATTTCTCTCCTACATGTAAAAATAATCATTTATTTGCTAGAAAATTACATAGAACCCCAAAACATTATATATATATATTTTTTAGCAAAGACCCTAGAGAATACAATGGCGGTTGTTGCAACTTTTTATCTCACACGGTATTTGCGCAGCAATTTTTCGAACGCGTTTTTTGGGGAAAAAAAACAGTTTTGTGCTTTAAAAAAAAACAAAACAGTAAAGTTAGCCCAATGTTTTTGCATAATGTGAAAGATGAAGTTACGCCGAGTAAATAGATACCTAACATGTCACCCTTCAAAATTGCACACTCTCGTGGAATGGCGCCAAACGTCGCTACTTAAAAATCTCCATAGGTGACACTTTAAAATTTTTTACTGGTTACATGTTTTGAGTTACAGAGGAGGTCTAGAGCCAAAATTATTGCTCTCACTCCAACGTTCGCAGCGATACCTCACATGTGTGGTTGGAACACCGTTTTCATATGTGGGCGGGACTTACGTATGTGTTCGCTTCTGCATGCGAGCACACGGACAGGGGCGCTTTAAAATTTTTTTTTTTTTTTTTTATTGTTTATTTTACTTTATTTATTTTAGTTTGACACTTTTTTCCCCCCAAAAAAATTTTTGATCACTTTTATTTCTATTACAAGGAATGTAAACATCCTTGTAATAGGAATATGGCATGACAGGTCCTCTTTACAGTGAGATATGGGGTCAATAAGACCCCACATCTCACCTCTAGGCTGGGAAGCCTGAAAAAAAAACAAAAAAAAAAAAAACGATCTTGGCTTCGATCTAGCGGTGAGTCGGTAGAAGCACCGGAGGGTGGCGGGAAGGGGGGGTCGTCCCCTCTCGCCTCCCATAAAAACGACCAAGCAGTGGAACAGCCGCTATGATCATTCTTATGGTGTAGGAAATTGCCGGCTGAAAAAGCTGATATCTGAATGATGCCTGTAGCTGCACCCATCATTCAGATATCCCCGCACAAAGTCAAGGACGTCATATGACTGTGGGCGGGAACTGGTTAAAAATTGCAGGGTATATTGCAGAATATTGCAGGGTATATTGCAGAGTATTGCAGGGTATTATGCAGAGTATTGCAGAGTATTGCAGGGTATTATGCAGAGTATTGCAGAGTATTGCAGGGTATTATGCAGAGTATTGCAGAGTATTGCAGGGTATTATGCAGAGTATTGCAGGGTATTATGCAGAGTATTGCGGGGTATTATGCAGAGTATTATGCAGAGTATTGCAGGGTATTATGCAGAGTATTATGCAGAGTATTATGCAGAGTATTATGCAGAGTATTGCAGGCTATTATGCAGAGTATTATGCAGAGTATTATGCAGAGTATTGCAGGCTATTATGCAGAGTATTATGCAGAGTATTATGCAGAGTATTATGCAGAGTATTGCAGGCTATTATGCAGAGTATTATGCAGAGTATTATGCAGAGTATTGCAGGCTATTATGCAGAGTATTGCAGGCTATTATGCAGAGTATTATGCAGAGTATTGCGGGGTATTATGCAGAGTATTGCGGGGTATTATGCAGAGTATTATGCAGAGTATTGCAGGCTATTATGCAGAGTATTGCAGGCTATTATGCAGAGTATTATGCAGAGTATTGCGGGGTATTATGCAGAGTATTGCAGGGTATTATGCAGAGTATTGCGGGGTATTATGCAGAGTATTGCAGGGTATTATGCAGAGTATTATGCAGAGTATTATGCAGAGTATTATGCAGAGTATTGCAGGCTATTATGCAGAGTATTGCGGGGTATTATGCAGAGTATTGCAGGGTATTATGCAGAGTATTGCAGGGTATTATGCAGAGTATTGCGGGGTATTATGCAGAGTATTGCAGGGTATTATGCAGAGTATTGCGGGGTATTATGCAGAGTATTGCAGGCTATTATGCAGAGTATTGCGGGGTATTATGCAGAGTATTGCAGGGTATTATGCAGAGTATTGCGGGGTATTATGCAGAGTATTGCAGGGTATTATGCAGAGTATTGCAGGGTATTATGCAGAGTATTGCGGGGTATTATGCAGAGTATTGCAGGGTATTATGCAGAGTATTGCAGGGTATTATGCAGAGTATTATGCAGAGTATTATGCAGAGTATTGCAGGCTATTATGCAGAGTATTGCAGGCTATTATGCAGAGTATTATGCAGAGTATTATGCAGAGTATTGCGGGGTATTATGCAGAGTATTATGCAGAGTATTGCAGGCTATTATGCAGAGTATTGCAGGCTATTATGCAGAGTATTGCAGGCTATTATGCAGAGTATTATGCAGAGTATTGCGGGGTATTATGTAGAGTATTGCAGGGTATTATGCAGAGTATTGCGGGGTATTATGCAGAGTATTGCAGGGTATTATGCAGAGTATTATGCAGAGTATTATGCAGAGTATTATGCAGAGTATTGCAGGCTATTATGCAGAGTATTGCGGGGTATTATGCAGAGTATTGCAGGGTATTATGCAGAGTATTGCAGGGTATTATGCAGAGTATTGCGGGGTATTATGCAGAGTATTGCAGGGTATTATGCAGAGTATTGCAGGGTATTATGCAGAGTATTGCAGGGTATTATGCAGAGTATTGCAGGGTATTATGCAGAGTATTGCAGGGTATTATGCAGAGTATTGCGGGGTATTATGCAGAGTATTGCAGGGTATTATGCAGAGTATTGCGGGGTATTATGCAGAGTATTGCGGGGTATTATGCAGAGTATTGCGGGGTATTATGCAGAGTATAATGCAGAGTATTGCAGGGATGGCTGAGCATGGAGGGATGGATGGATGTGACAGCAATTGTCACTGAGCACCGCTGTGGGCACTACACATGCAGCCCACAGCGGTGCTGCCATCCGATCCCTCCCCCTCTCCCCTCACACTGTACCGATCGGTACACAGAGGGGAGGGAGGTACCGGCGTCATGACATGACGCCGGTCTGTTGACATGTGATCGCTCCATCATTTGACGGAGCGATCACATGGTAAACGGCCGCGATTAGCGGCCGTTTACCGTGATCTGTGATGCGCCGGGTCCTGTGGACCCGGCGGTCACGGAAGTTCTCGGGTGCGCGCCCCAGGGGGCGCGCGAGAGCAGTATTCTGGGAGGACGTCCCACGGACGTCCACCCAGAACTAGCCGACCGCGCTGCAGCCGTCTTTCGACTATGGCCCGGTCGGCAAGTGGTTAATGTTATTTTTTTTTTGTTTTACAAAAAAAATCCCCTTTAAGACCATTGGGCGGAAGTGATGTTTGACGATGTGTGCAGCAGTCTCTTTGCTGCCCGGGACTTCCTTCCTCATTGGCTGAGAAAGCAGTGCTGCGCCATTGGCTCCTGCTGCTGTCAATAAAAGTCAGTCAGCCAATGATGACGGGGATGAAGGGGATGGGGCCGGGCCGCGGCTCCGTGTCTGAATGGACACAAGCAGCTGTGGCTCGGCTCGGGTGCCCCCATAGCACGCTGCTTGCTGTGGGGGGCACTCGATAGGAGGGAGGGGCCAGGAGTGCCTAAGAGGGACCCGAGGAGGATCTGGGCTGCTCTGTGCAAATCTATTACACAGAGCAGGTATGTATGACATGTTTGTTATTTTTAATTAAAAAAAAACAAAAAAACGAGACTTTACAATCACCTTAATTAATGTGGCTGGCATTTTTGCATTGAAGTCAATGGGACGCAATTTTTGCATTAAAGTCAACAGGGGTGTTTTTGCATTAGTCAATTGGACATGATTTTTACATTAAAGTCAATGGGACATGATTTTGCATTGAAGTCAATTGGGGGGGCGTTTTGCATTGAAGTCAATGGGATGTGATTTTTGCATTGAAGTCAATAGGACACATTTTTACATTGACGTCAATGGGATGCGATTTTGCATTATAGTCAATGGGATGCAATTTTGCAGCAAAGTCAATGGGGGGGGGGGGCGTTTTGCATTGAAGTCAATGGAATGTGATTTTGCATTGAAGTCAGCGGGATGTGATTTTTGCATTAAAGCCAATGGGACATGATTTTGCATTGAAGTCAATTGGGGGGGGCGTTTTGCATTGAAGTCAATGGGATGCATTTTTGCATTGACGTCAACGGGATGCGATTTTGCATTATAGTCAATGGGATGCAATTTTGCATTGAAGTCAATGGGATGCAGCATGCCCATTATCAGCACCTTTTTTTTTTTTTTTTTACTATCGGCAAAATGTCAATAACCTTATTTTCGCCCAATAATTTTTGGCGGCCGATATATTGGTGCATCCCTACCATAAATCTATATGGGAGATTCTGTACCTACTAGACATGTGCAATTTGTTTGGTTCCGAATGTTTTCTAACGAATTAACGAAAACCCGTTTAACAAATTTTTTAGAGTATTCTTCCTAAATTCCTAAATTCGAAAATTCAGAAATTCAGAAATGCCGAAAAACCCCCAAAAATTCAGAAAACCTGAAAATCTGAAATAATAACTTCTAACTAATAATAACATAACTATTACTAACTATTTTCCTTTCAAACTTGGCTGTTAGTGAACGTAACGCATACGAATTTATCCGAAGTTATAAATGATCCAAAATAGCGAATGCCGCATATAAACGAATGGAACGTAACATAATAATAATAAATACCAATAATAATAATAAAAACGTATTATTATTAATTTGTTCCATTCCATTCGTTTAGATGCGGCATTCGTTATTTTGGATAATTCGTAACTTTGGATAAATTTGTATTTGTTACGTTCACTAACAGCCAAATTTGAAAGGAAATTCCAATACCTAGAATTTAATAGTTAGTTATTATTAATTAGTTATTCTTTCAAATTTTTGGATTTTCTTTCTTAGATTTTCGAATTTTCAATTTCCGAATTTTCAAATTTGCGAAGTTTTAAATTTATGAATCTAAGAATTTTTGAATTTACGAATTTTCAAATTGCGATCATAATGAATGATCTGAAAAACAAAACAAAAAAAAACAACCCAAAACGAATGAAACGAAAACGAACACATTTTGTCGGCAGTGCCCATGTCTAGCACTGTGACTGCGCTGTCACCATCAGCTTCTAAACACACAGAGAAGATCAGGAGCTGGTAGGAGGGGCTCTCAATTACATCATCACTGTGACAGCCAATCACAGTGATCACATGATCAGTCTATACCCCTCTGGTATCATCAACTCTTAAAGGGCCGGTGGCGGCCGGCAGCAAGGGGTTTAATTATGGTATTCATTTATTGATTTAATAATAAATACAGAGATACATTCATTCGTGTTTTTATTACCTGCCTGGAGATCGATGGCAGAAAATAAAGCTGTATAATAAGTTCTCCTCTCAATCACTTGTCAGGTGGGGATGTTGTCTGCCGTGCCGCATCTGGTCATGACAATTATTGTGCCTATCGGAGGACAGATAGCCGACTATCTGAGGAGCAGAAATATTCTGTCCACGACGACGGTCCGAAAGATCATGAACTGCGGAGGTCAGTGACACGCCCTGAGGACTTAAAAGGGTCATTCTGCCCAAAACTGATATGACTGATAAGAGTGATATGAGTGATATGACTGATATGAGTGATATAACTGATATGACTGATATGACTGATGTGAGTGATATGACTGATGTGAGTGATATGACTGATATGACTGATATGACTAAGCCAATGCCTTGCAATTAGCAGCATATATGACCAAAAGTATGTGGACACCCCTCCAAATGACGGTGTTCATATGCATTCAGTGAAGGCTACTGGTAATGCTACAGCATAAAATTGCATTCTTACAACCTTGTGGTAACAGTTTGTTGAAGGCCTTTTTCTATTCCAGCATGATGGTGCCCCGTGTACATAAAGACATGGCTTGACCAGTTTGGTGTGGAGTAACTGGAGTGTCCTGTACAGAGCCCTGACCTCCACCCTACTGAACACCTTTGGGGTGAATTGGAATGAGCCAGGTCGTCTCAACCAACATCTCCATAAAGATATGGTTTAATGAGTTTGGTGTGAAGGAACTTGGGTGGCCTTCCAGGCCCAACCTCAACCCTAATGAACACCTATGGAATGAACTGGAATGAGCCAGGTGTTCTCATCCAACGTATCCATATAGTCATGATTTGATGAGTTTGGTCTAGAGGATCTCTAGTGGCCTTCAAGACCTTGACCTCAAACCCACTAAACACCCTTGGGGTGAACTGGAACAAACCAGATCTTTTCAGCCAACATCTTCATAAAGACATGATTTGATGCTTTTGGTGTGGAGGATCTCAAGTAGCCTTGAAGCCTTGACCTCAACCTTAGTAAACACCTTTGGGATGACTTGGAATGTTGACTGTGAACCAGCTCTTCTCGTACATCAGTAGCCCCACAGACACCCCAAACTCTTGTGGAAAGTCTTCCCAAAAGAGTGGAGGCTCTTAAGGCCACAAATGGTGGACAGCTCCATAGTCATGCTCACGATTTTGGAATGGGATGTTCAACAACCTTATAGTTGTGATGGTCAAGGGTCCACAAACTTTTTGTCATATAGTTTAGTTTTATTATGCAAATAGTTGCAGCTTCTGTTCTCCAGCAAGGAGATATTGATGACTTCAGAGATCAATTTGCCTGGCTTTTCAGTCTTCTGAAGTAGTTGTATTGCTACTAGACGACTAAACTCTTTCCTAAATGCCAACATTGACTTATTTCCTACCCTGTGTTCCAGGTTTTGGGATGGAGGCAACCCTTCTTCTGGTGGTCGGCTATTCGCACAGTAAGGGTGTAGCCATATCCTTCCTGGTCCTTGCTGTAGGCTTCAGCGGATTTGCCATCTCTGGTAATTAAAATATTTTCTTTTCTTTTTACTTGCATCATGTAATATTTACTGAAAAATTTATGAAGAGCGGAGATGAACAGAGTGATTGAGATGGAGATATTATTAAAAAAAAAGTTGGGGAAGAGAGAGCATGTGTACACGGAAGACAGGTGGGTAAGGCAGATTGAAGAAGAAGATGAGTTTCTCCTACTGTGTATGTAAAGCCAAATCCTTTTTTTTTTTTTTTTGGATGTTAGAGATTTGGATGGAATTAGAACTCCTGTCAGGTTTTCAATGTTTTATGTGCCCCTGCTGAATAAATACAATTCTAGCGTTCCACCAGTACAGGAGGTAAGGAGAAATTTTCCAATGGGGCCAACGGCTCTGGGGACAACTAAGAGGGGAATTTTGCTTTCTTCCTGTTGTGTCTCCTGGACAATCAGTTGGGAAAAGTTTTTCCAACATGACAAAGACATCCCAAAAATAATCTGTAGGGACAAGTAATGGAAAGGCAGACTCTACTTGGTAGTCCAAACAAATAGGATTTTGACTCTATTAAAACAGATTGGTGCATTCCACCTATGTATATGATGCATTTCCAAAGGGTCAAATAGGGCCTTCTTTACCAGGCTTGGCACATATTGTTGAGGATGGAGATTGGACTTGTGAAATACGTAGTGGAGCAAACACATTTGATAGGGGAAGACCAGGGGCATTTTATGAAAGCAGTGCGCCTGTGTGCAAGAACATACTTTGGGCCCTTCTGCTGGGAGAAAAACAAAGTGGGGCGCGTGTGGAAAAAATTGGGTTTGGTTTTCTGTAGCTTTCGGTGATTTTAGGAAATGCTTGCTGGTCACATAGTAAAGTAAAGATGTCTGGCGGTTGTGGGGTTTTTGGCTCCCTCTTGGCACTTTCCCAACTGTGACTTTAGGAACATGCACCCACACAGATGTCAGTGATGAATGAACACAGGAGCGATCGGCACTGAGTGTTCAATGTGTTCATTCAGGAAGGCCAACTCTCCCTTCCCCCACTCTCCATGCTGAAACTGGTCTTCCACCCCAGCACAGTGGCGGCCGGTGGAATTTTTTTGGGGGGGCGGCAAACAATATGCCAGCCCCCTCCCCAGTCAGTCGGTTGCACTTACCCCATCACCGGCGGCGGCAGCCTCCCGTTCTCTTGCTCTTCACGGGTCATCACAGCGGCGGCTTCCTTTTCCTCCCTCCTCCTCAGCAGCCACGGGAGTCTTCTCTTTTCGCCCAATCAGAAAATGGGTCTCACACCCGCTTCTGATTGGCCGGATTGAGGATCAGTGTTTCAACAGCGAATATTCATTCGCCGTTGTAACACACCTGGGTGGGCTCTGAGCACATTCTCTGCACCCCGAGCCCACCCTATTTTGTAGCCTATTAGAGCCTCTGGCTCTAATCAGGTGCTTAAAAAGAAAAAGCCTGGCCGCTGTAATTCATGCGCCCGGTGCCCTGAAAAGGGCAGGAAGCATGAATGGGGGTGGCCGCGGTAGCCGTGGATAGATTTATGCTATGCATGAATCTATCCATTGGTGGCGTGGAGAGAGGGGGCAGCACCCGGGGCGCCCCTAATGGACGGGCCGCCACTGCCCCAGCAGCAGCTGCAGGTGGCGGGAGGGTGAAGAGGGGAAGCCGACCGGCAGCACTGCAGGAAGGGGGCACTGGGGGATTGGTGAGGGGTATTCCAGTATGAGGGGGTATGAGGATGAGGGGGTCAGAGCAGCGGGAGGGGGATCTATTTTTTACAGTTAAATTCCCCTATGGCTCCACTGCAGCACCCGAAGCTGGTGGGAGGGGAGAAGAGGAGAAATCAGCAGCTGCAGGGGAGCCACAGGGTATTGTTGCTGCAGGGGGAACTGGCAGTGCTGCGGGGGGTGTGTGTGTGAAATGATTGGATTACTCCCGGTGTGCAGTATATGACAGGGCACAGTGGGCCACCCTTCCTTCGGGGGACCATATGCCCTGCACACAGTTGCACACCGGATGTTACGACACCGGAAAGGAGCGCGCCCTAGGGAACACCCACCTTGATTGAAAGAAAAAAAAATCCAATACATGAAAGGAGCACGCAAAGGATAGTTAGGCTGGGGAGGAAAAGGCTAGATGCTGCCAGATGTCCTCCAGCCAGGAAATGAGGCGGAGCTCTATCTGACTTGCTGCAGCTTCTAATGTATATTATGAGAAGCTCACAGTGTGCAGTGAAATCAGAGGAAGCCATTTCAGTCCAGCAGAGGAGCATCTACAACTGTGCAAGACTGAAGGGAGGATTTAATGATAACATTGTTACATAGTTAGTCAGGTCGAAAAAAGACACAAGTCCATCTAGTTCAACCAAAGAAAAAAAAAATACAATCCCATATACACAGAATCCTATACCCACCGTTGATCTAGAGCAGGGATCCCCAAACTGTGGCCCTCCAGCTGTTGCGGAACTACACGTCCCATGAGTCCTTGTAAATCTCTGACATTCACAGACATGACTAGCCATGATGGGAATTGTAGTTCCTGAACAACTGGAGGGCCGTAGTTTGGAGACCCCTGCTCTAGAGGAAGGCGAAAAACCCCATCAGAGCATGCTTCAATTTGCTACAGCAGGGTAAAAAAATTCCTTCCTGAGAGGTAATCGGATTTACCTATAAATGTCAGTAACCCCTTATATTCTGTACAATTAGGAAAGAATCCAGACCTTTCTTAAAAAAATCTATTTAGCTGGCCAGAACCACCTCTGGGGGGAGTCTATTCCACATTTTCACGGCTCTTACTGTGAAGAAACCTTTCCGTATTTGGAGATGAAATCACTATATGGACCACTTATGTATTTATACATGGTGATCATATCCCCCCTTAATGTCCTTTTCTCAAGAGGGAATAAATTCAGTTCCTCTAATCTTTCCTCATAGCTGAGCTCCTCCATGCCTCTTATCAGTTTATTTGCCCTTCTCTGCACTTTCTCCAATTCCCCGATATCCTTTTTGAGAACTGGTGCCCAAAACTGAACTGCATATTCCAGATGAGGTCTTACTAATGATTTGTACAGATGATCTCTCTCTCTCTGGAGTCCATACCTCTCCTAATACAAGAAAGGACTTTGCTCGCTTTGGAAACCGCAGCTTGGCATTACGTGTTATTACTGAGCTTATGATCTACCAAAACCCCCCCCCCCAGATCCTTCTCCACCATTGATTCCCCCAGTTGTTCTCCCCCTAGTATGTATGATGCATGCATATTCTCAGCCCCCAAGTGCAGAACTTTACATTTATCAACATTAAACCTCATTTGCCACTTAGTTGCCCAATTAGACAACTATAAGGATCTGCCGGTACATTAGAACACCCTATGGAATTTTGATCCTCCCTAGAGATCTCCTTGGAGCTTAGAAGACAGGAGGTTCAGTTGGAAACATCGGGAATCTGGGGTTTAGTACCAAGGGAAGTGACATTTTTCTTTGCAATGCTTCTAAAAATAGTTCAGCAGAACCTGTACAGTGTGTATGATGGAACACCTGGGATCAGTATGAAGTTTTTAGATCCTTCCATCTCTCTATCAAAGTAGGTGAGGTCGAAAAAAGACACAAGTCCATCAAGTCCAACCTATCAAATCTATTGTGCCGCTCTGGGTAAATGAACTTGTTTCCACAAAGAAATATATTTGTAGATAGATTTAATCAATTTACAAAGAGTTTCTGATGATCTTTTTTTTTTGATGACTTTTGCTAACATCCTCCTAAACTTTGGTTAATATGGAACTAAACTGCATCTGAGCACCACAAACTGAAAATGCTATTTAATTCATTTTTAATAATCGACACAAACTCCCCCCACCCAATAACGTCTCCATACTTTATTTTGTTGGGAAATCACTTTGAAAAAGGCTCCCCTAGCGTTTCTGGCAGTGGCCATCTTGAGTAAGGGCAGATGGTTCATGTAGCACATAGGTGCTCAACCTGCGGCCCACCATCTGTTGCAGAACTACAACTCCCATGAGGCATTGCAAGGCTGACAAGCCTGACTCCCAACGTTTCGCAACAGCTGGAGGGCAACAGGTTTGGCACCCATGATGTAGCATTTACTACCTAGAAACCATCTGCCCTTAGCTCAGGCATGCAGAAAGAAGGGTGTGCTTAGCAGAGAAAGCCCCTCCTCCATAGATGTCTCCAGGGATGTATGACATCGTTTAGAATAAAAGAGCTAAATCTCCTGCACTCAAGTGTGGTGGTCTAGTCCTGGGTGGACTCTTCTTGTTCCGGATCTCCTAGGTCCATCCTCATGACTTCAAATCTCAGGTGTTCACCTCACCTTGCTGCCCTCCTCAGACTGGGCTAGTCCAAAAACACTACAAATTAAACAACAGAGAGAGGGCGCACCAACCAAGTGCATTATCATAAAACGCCATTTATTAGAAATATGATTATACTCACAGGCCAACAGAAGTGAAAAGTTCATCACAAATATCTGAATATAGGACAGCCAGAACCACTATGCATGCCTTTTGTACACTAGGAAGGTACCACATGGGCCTACCGATATTAATGTGTTTCAAGGGGGGTCCCTTCTTCATCAGAGCTAGGTCTGATGAAGAGGGGGCCCTCCTAGAAACATGTATAGCAATGTACAGAGGGTTCATCCAGTATTTTTAGCATCTGTAGACCAGCGTGGCATCTTCCCAGTGTACAGCCTTTATTTGGATAACATGATATACAGTATCTCACAAAAGTGAGTACACCCCTCACATTTTTGTGAATATAGATTATATCTTTTCATGTGACAACACTGAAGAAATGACACTTTGCTACAATGTAAAGTAGTGAGTGTACAGCTTGTATAACAGTGTAAATTTGCTGTCCACTCAAAATAACTCAACACACAGACATTAATGTCTAAACCACTGGCAACAAAAGTGAGTACACCCCTAAGTGAAAATGTCCAAATTGGGCCCAAAGTGTCAATATTTTGTGTGGCCACCATTATTTTCCAGCACTGCCTTAACCCTCTTGGGTATGGAGATCACCAGAGCTTCACAGGTTACCACTGGAGTCCTCTTCCACTCCAAATTGGGCCCAATTAGCCATTTTCCCTCCCCGGTGTCATGTGACTCGTTAGTGTTACAAGGTCTCAGGTGTGAATGGGGAGCAGGTGTGTTAAATTTGGTGTTATCGCTCTCACTCTCTCATACTGGTCACTGGAAGTTCAACATGGCACCTCATGGCGAAGAACTCTCTGAGGATCTGAAAAAAAAAATTGGCGCTCTACATAAAGATGGCCTAGGCTATAAGAAGATTGCCAAGACCCTGAAACTGAGCTGCAGCACGGTGGCCAAGACCATACAGCGGTATAACAGGACAGGTTCCACTCAGAACAGGCCTCGCCATGGTCCACCAAAGAAGTTGAGGTCACGTGCTCAGTGTCATATCCAGAGGTTGTCTTTGGGAAATAGACGTATGAGTGCTGCCAGCATTGCTGCAGTGGTTGAAGGGGTGGGGGGGTCAGCCTGTCAGTGCTCAGACCATACGCCGCACACTGCATCAAATTGGTCTGCATGGCTGTGGTCCCAGAAGGAAGCCTCTTCTAAAGATGATGCACAAGAAAGCCCGCAAACAGTTTGCTGAAGACAAGCAGACTAAGGACATGGATTACTGGAACCATGTCCTGTGGTCTGATGAGACCAAGATAAACATATTTGGTTCAGATGGTGACAAGCGTGTGTGGTGACAACCAGGTGAGGAGGACAAAGCCAAGTGTGTCTTGTCTACAGTCAAGCATGGTGGTGGGAGTGTCATGGTCTGGGGCTGCATGAGTGCTGCCGGCACTGGGGAGCTACAGTTTATTGAGGGAACCATGAATGTCAACATGTAATGTGACATACTGAAGAAGAGCATGATCCCCTCCCTTCAGAGACTGGGCCGCTGGGCAGTCTTCCAACATGATAACGACCCCAAACACCTCCAAGATGACCACTGCCTTGCTATAGAAGCTGAGGGTAAAGGTGATGGACTGGCCAAGCATGTCTCCAGACCTAAACCCTATTGAGCATCTGTGGGACATCCTCAAATGGAAGGTGGAGGAGCGCAAGGTCTCTAACATCCACCAGCTCTGTGATGTCATCATGGAGGAGTGGAAGAGGACTCCAGTGACAACCTGTGAAGTTCTGGTGAATTCCATGCCCAAGAGGGTTAAGGCAGTGCTGGAAAATAATGGTGGCCACACAAAATATTGACACTTTGGGCTCCAAAGACATGCTGGTAGGTTAATTGGCTTCTGTCCAAAATTGGCCCTAATATATGAATGTGAGTTTGGGGACCTTGGATTGTGGGCTCCTTGAGGGTAGGGATAGTGAGTGTGCGATGTATGTGTGGAGCGATGCATAAAATTGACGGTGCTATATGGGTACCTTAAATAAATAGGGATAATTGTAGACACGCACACTCACTCAGGTTGAACTGGATGGACTGGTGTCTTTATTCAACCTTACTAACTATATAACTATGTAATTTGGACATTTTCACTTAGGGGTGTACTCACTTTTGTTGCCAGCGGTTTAGACATTAATGGCTGTGTGTTGAGTTAGTCAGTGTTGTCACATGAAAAGATAGAAGAAATTATATACAAAAATGTGAACGGGTGTACTTACTTTTGAGAGATACTGTATCTATTTACTAATACTAGCAGCATAAGACTAAAAAATACTTCACGTTGACTGAGAGAGTTTAGTTCCACTTTAAAAAAGGAAAGATTAAAAAAAATAAAAAAATACAAATAAAAATGAATGTATCCTTTGTGCCTATTGGTGTCACTAGGGTTGGTGTCACCTGATGCGGTAAAATATAGTGTCACCCCCCCCCCCCCCCCCCCGCATCGGGCTCTCTCCTGTCTAACCTGTCATGGTGCCCTTCAGGTCACTGCCAGCGTGCCGATCCATGCGCTGTCACAGATGGGGGTGACACCATAACGGGTTGGATATCACTTCCTACTTGATGGTGTCACCCCCTCTGGCGGGTGTCACTCAGGTGCGGTTTGCACCCCCCCCCCCTGCACCCTTATGGTGAAGTCCACTGTGCCCCCTTCCCCTAACTAAACCCTCCCCCTCCACAGATCCATACTTACCTCAATCTCAGGGCCTCTGGTGTTTGTTTACATCCAGTGTTGGAAGACTTCACTGTCCTGCACACATCTGCGCATTGCAGTCCCATTGACTTCTATAGGAGTATCTCCAATTGTTACCGGTCTCATATAAGTCAATGGGACTGCAATGCGCAGATGTGTGCAGGACAGTGAAGTCTTCCACCACTGGATGTAAACAAACACCAGAGGCCCTGAGATTGAGGTATGTACAGTATGCATCTGGGGGTGGGGGGTGTAAGGGTTAGGTTAAATCAGAGGAGGGGGAAAAAAAGACAAATGCACTGTGTCTTAAAATGACTTCTAATTGAACAGGTTTGTATTTGCCAAGATTGGTATTTCCGTTTCCTTTACATAGAAATGACTTGCAATGCTGGATGTAAACAAACTCAAGAGGCCACGACCATCAGATTGATGTGTGGAGGGGGAGGGTTCAGTTAGGTCAGGGAAGGGGGCAAAAAAGATAAATTCATTTTTATTTTATTATTATTATTTTTTTTACTCTTATCCAAAGAATGTACACTGGGAAGGTGCTACGCTGGCCTACAGATGCTGACATGTTTCGAGGGGGGTCCCCTCTTCATCAGAGCTAAAACTATTTGACACCTTCAAGTGTACAAGAGGCTTGCATAGTGGTTCTGGCTGTTCTATATTTAGATAGAGTCTTTCTTTTCTGTCAGTCTGCGAGTATAATCACTTATCATATTTTCACCGCCGGATGTAAACAAACTCCAGAGACCATGACCATCAGATTGAGGTAAGTATGGACAGTGGTGATGCTAAGGTTGGTGTCACCCAGTACGGTAAAACATGTTGTGTCCCCCCCCCTCCCAGTAGGGCACTGAGCAGGCTAGCGCATTGGTGAGGCCCCCCCATTATTGTCCTCAGTGACCCAATTACTGTCCTCAGCCCCCCCCCCAGTGCCCCATTACTGTCCTCAGCTCCCCCCAGTGCCCCATTACTGTCCTCAGCTCCCCCCTCCCAGAGCCCCATTACTAACCTCAGCTCCCCCCAGTGCCCCATTACTGTCCTCAGCTCCCCCCAGTGCCCCATTACTGTCCTCAGCTCCCCCCTCCCAGTGCCCCATTACTGTCCTCAGCTCCCCCCCCAGTGCCCCATTACTGTCCTCAGCTCCCCCCAGTGCCCCATTACTGTCCTCAGCTCCCCCCTTCCAGAGCCCCATTACTAACCTCAGCTCCCCCCAGCGCCCCATTACTGTCCTCAGCTCCCCCCAGTGCCCCATTACTGTCCTCAGCTCCCCCCTCCCAGAGCCCCATTACTAACCTCAGCTCCCCCCAGTGCCCCATTACTGTCCTCAGCTCCCCCCAGTGCCCCATTACTGTCCTCAGCTCCCCCCAGTGCCCCATTACTGTCCTCAGCTCCCCCCAGTGCTCCCCCCAGTGCCCCATTACTGTCCTCAGCTCCCCCCTCCCAGAGCCCCATTACTAACCTCAGCTCCCCCCAGTGCCCCATTACTGTCCTCAGCTCCCCCCAGTGCCCCATTACTGTCCTCAGCTCCCCCCCAGCGCCCCATTACTAACCTCAGCTCCCCCCAGCGCCCCATTACTGTCCTCAGCTCCCCCAGCGCCCCATTACTGTCCCCAGCTCCCCCCAGCGCCCCATTACTGTCCTCAGCTCCCCCCAGCGCCCCATTACTGTCCTCAGCTCCCCCCAGCGCCCCATTACTGTCCTCAGCTCCCCCCAGCGCCCCATTACTGTCCTCAGCTCCCCCCAGCACCCCATTACTGTCCTCAGCTCCCCCCAGCACCCCATTACTGTCCTCAGCTCCCCCTCCCAGAGCCCCATTACTAACCTCAGCTCCCCCCAGTACCCCATTACTGTCCTCAGCTCCCCCCTCCCAGAGCCCCATTACTAACCTCAGCTCCCCCCAGCGCCCCATTACTGTCCTCAGCTCCCCCCAGCACCCCATTACTGTCCTCAGCTCCCCCTCCCAGAGCCCCATTACTAACCTCAGCTCCCCCCAGTGCCCCATTACTGTCCTCAGCTCCCCCCTCCCAGAGCCCCATTACTAACCTCAGCTCCCCCCAGCGCCCCATTACTGTCCTCAGCTCCCCCCAGCACCCCATTACTGTCCTCAGCTCCCCCCCCAGCGCCTCATTACTGTCCTCAGCTCCCCCCAGTGCCCCATTACTGACTTCAGCTCCCCCCAGTGCCCCATTACTGACCTCAGCTCCCCCCAGCGCCCCATTACTGTCCTCAGCTCCCCCCAGCGCCTCATTACTGTCCTCAGCTCCCCCCCAGTGCCCCATTACTGTCCTCAGCTCCCCCCTCCCAGAGCCCCATTACTAACCTCAGCTCCCCCCAGCGCCCCATTATTGTCCTCAGCTCCCCCCAGCGCCCCATTACTGTCCTCAGCTCCCCCCCCCAGCGCCCCATTACTGTCCTCAGCTCCCCCCAGTGCCCCATTACTGTCCTCAGCTCCCCCCAGCGCCCCATTACTGTCCTCAGCTCCCTCCCCCAGTGCCCCATTACTGTCCTCAGCTCCCCCCAGCGCCCCATTACTGTCCTCAGCTCCCCCCAGTGCCCCATTACTGTCCTCAGCTCCCCCCCAGTGCCCCATTACTGTCCTCAGCTCCCCCCAGTGCCCCATTACTGTCCTCAGCTCCCCCCAGCGCCCCATTACTGTCCTCAGCTCCCCCCAGCGCCCCATTACTGTCCTAAGCTCCCCCCCAGCACCCCATTACTGTCCTCAGCTCCCCCCAGTGCCCCATTACTGTCCTCAGCTCCCCCCTCCCAGAGCCATATTACTAACCTCAGCTCCCCCCAGTGCCCCATTACTGTCCTCAGCTTCCCCCCACATTGCCCCCCATCACTCCTCCTCTTGTCTTACCCTACATAGACAGCCTGGAGGGCTGGAGACACAGCGGGTCTGAACTGCAAGCTGGTGATTGGTTGCTACGACCATCCTGCATCCAAACAACCAACCACCTGCTGTTAACTCAGGCAGCCCCGCCCTTTGTCCTGAGCTGTCCTGCCTCCCGCAGATAAGGGGGGGGGCAGACAGAGAGAGAATGACAGAGGCGCCACGGCTTATAAATGGTGGGATGGGTGTCATCCCTCTGGCGGGTGTCTCCTGGGTGTGGTCCGCACCCCCGCACCCCCTATAGCCACGCCATGGAGTATGAATCTGTGGAGGGGGTGGGTTCAGTTAGGTCAGGGAAGGGGTCAAAGAAGACAAATGCACTGTGTCCTAAAATGACTTCTGATTGGACATTCCTCTTGAACAGGTCTATATAGGCCAAGTAGGTCATTTGCATTTCCTTTACATAGAAATGTTTTATTTGATGTACAGCGGCCCTTTAAATCCAGGGAAATCTGTCTTGTTCTGCCGTCTGTTTACTATCCGTGTGATTCTATTTTTATGGCTTTCCTTCGGGAATATATGAATAAATAGTCTGATCTGCATTCACCTTACTTGCCGAACACATTGAGTCAGCTTGTGAGAAACATGTATGGTGCGCAATTTTCATTTTCAAAGTGTGCAAAAGATGTAAAGTGAGGGGAAAAAAAGCATTTGATCGGCTGCTGATTTTGTACATTTGCCCCACTGACAAAGAAATGGTCAGTCTATCATTTTAATGGTCGGTTTATTTTAACAGTAAAAGACTGAATAGCAACAAAAATATCCTGAAAACTGCATTTCAAAAAAGTTATACATTGATTTGCATTTTAATGAGTGAAATAAGTATTTGATCCCCGATCAATCAAGATTTCTGGCTCCCAGGTGTCTTCTTTCCAGGTAACGAGCTGAGATCAGGAGTACTCTCTTAAAGGGAGTGCTCCTAATCTCAGCTTGTTACCTGTATAAAAGACACCTGTCCACAGATGCAATCAATCAGATTCCAATCTCTCCACCATGGCCAAGACCAAAGAGCTGTCCAAGGATTTCAGGGACAAGATGGTAGACCTACACAAGGCTGGAATGGGCTACAAGACCATCGCCAAGCAGCTTGGTGAGAGGGTGACAACAGTTGGTGCGATTATTCCCAAATGGAAGAAACACAAAATAACTATCATTCTCCTTCGATCTGGGGCTCCATGGAGGTTCTCACCTCGTGGAGTTTCAATGATCATGAGAACGGTGAGGAATCAGCCCAGAACTACGCGGGAGACTCTGGTCAATGATCTCAAGGCAGTTGGGACCATAGTCACCAAGAAACAATTGGTAAAACACTACGCCATCAAGGACTGAAATCCTGCAGGTCCCTCTGCTCAAGAAATTACATGTACAGGCCCGTCTGAAGTTTTCTAATGAACATCTGAATGATTCAGAGGAGAACTGGGGGAAAGTGTTGTGGTCAGATGAGACCAAAATCGAGCTCTTTGGCATCAACTCAACTCACCGTGTTTGGAGGAGGAGGAATGCTGCCTATGACCCCAAGAACACCATCCCCACCATCCAACATGGAGGTGGAATCATGATGCTTTGGAGGTGTTTAAGGGGACAGGACAACTTCACCGCATCAAAGGGACGATGGACGTCTGACCTCTGTGATTGCCAACAAGGGTTTCTCCACCAAGTACTTAGTCATGTTTTGCGAAGGTGTCAAATACTTATTTCACTCATTAAAATGCAGATCAATTTCAAACTTTTTTGAAATCCATTTTTCTGGATTTTTGTTGTTGTTATTCTGTCTCTCGCTGTACATATGTTCGCCATTCCGTATGTGTGATATACAGAGCACCCTTCATGTAGAGCTGCAGTTCAATGAGCCTTTAAAGGACTAAAATCCAATAAATGAAAAGGGTGGACCAGGGAAAGTCAGGCTGGGGAGGAAAAGGCTAGATCAGTGGCCTAAGGGGCCGGATGTGGCCCTTTGCTAGTCTTTACCTGGCCCTTGCCCTTGGGGCACTATTCTTAACACTGACACCAACAGTGGGGCATAATTTACCCAACTGACACCAACGATGGGGTACCATTCCTCCCACTGACACCAATGATGAGGCATTATTCCTCCTAATGACACCAACAATACGGTACTATTCCTCCCATTGACACCAACAATAGGGTACTACCGGTATTCCTCCCACTAATACCAATGATGGGGCACTATTCATCCCACTGACACCAACCATAGGGTACTATTCCTCCCACTGACACCAATGATGAGGCACTATTCCTCCCAATGACACCAACAATAGGGCACTATTCCTCACATTGACACCAACAATAGGGTACTATTCCTCCCACTAATACCAATGATGGGGCACTATTCCTCCCACTAATACCAATGATGGGGCACTATTCCTCCCACTGATACCAATGATGGGGAACTATTCCTCCCATTGACACCAACAATAGGGTACTATTCCTCCCACTAATACCAATGATGGGGCACTATTCCTCCCACTAATACCAATGAAGGGGCACAATTCCCCCCACAGACACTAATGATGGGGCACTATTCATCCTACTGATACCAATGATGGGGCACTATTCCTCCCATTGACACCAATGATGGAGCACGATTCCTCCCACTGACACCAATGATGGAGCACTATTCCTCCTCCTACTGATCACAGGCACTATGCAACTGAACACCACACCCGAGGCATTGTTTACTCCCAAAGATGTCGGGCCTGGGACATTTCCTACCCCCCACTTGCCACAATCTGGCCCCCTAAAGTCTGAAGGACAGTAAACTGGCCCATGGTTTGGAAGGTTTGGAGACCCCTGGTCTAGATGATTCTGGGCGTCCTACAGCCAGGAAATGAGGTGAGCTCTATCTGACTTGCTGCCATTTCTAATGCACATTGTGAGAAGCTCGCAGTGTGCAGGGAAATCAGAGGAAGCCGTTTCAGTCCAGCAGGGGAGCCGGTACACCTGTGCAAGACTGGAGGGAAGGCCAGAGGTCCGATTTAACTTGTCCCCAAGATTTTTTATGTTGTGTCCTGATTGTAGTGTCTTTTTGCTAAATACCAATCTGTGTCATAAATGGTACCTCATCCCTAGGGTACCACTTATGACACAGATTGGGATTTAGCAAAAAGCATATGTATATATATATATATTGCGTGGTAAACACCTTGGGTGAAGTGTCTTTTTATTGCCGGGTTCTTGATTGGGCCTGCTATGTCTGAATTAAATGTTCTCTCTCTCTCTAGGATTCAACGTCAACCATCTTGACATCGCTCCTCGCTATGCCAGCATTCTGATGGGGATCTCCAACGGCGTCGGCACCCTGTCCGGGATGGTGTGCCCCCTGATCGTCGGAGCCATGACTAAGAACAAAGTACGTCCATCTCAAGCTCCTTTCCTGGACTCATTACAGATCCGGCGCTGTCAGGAAGAGAGTTTGAGGCTTCTAAATATAGATCCTCGAACTCTCTCTCTGGTCCACATGTGACCGAGGAGTCAAAAGGTTTTAATTAACTGCGAAAGAAACAAGCTGAGCGCCGCGAATACACGGACCGCCAGCCAACACTTATTACAAGTCACAGAGCTGTCACCCACACAGCAATGAATGGGACAAGGAGGAAAAAATAAATAAAAATAGAACGCCGAACTGATCTAAATTTATTGTCTTATTAAAGGGAAATCTTGTTCCATTTTTATTGTATATTAATTTTAAATTCACATTTTGGGCCATAATTGTGAGGTTTGTCTAATCCTAATAAGATGGCAGAATTTTATATCTTAGTTGTTTTTTGTGCTCACCTTAAAATAAAATTTTTTTTTGGAGTTTCTTGGATTTTACAGTGAGCAAATAAATCCTTGTCCATTGAGGGTCACAGGAAGTCTTTCACCTCTGGGGTATACTGCCACCTACAGGAGGTTTGGACTCAATTAAAAAAAGGCCAGCCAAGGATAACCACTCCTCTACCCAGCATCAGTTTTTTTGCTCGTGTTCTAGGAGGATCAACGTCCATGATTGTGATGTTTACCTAAACCTAATCAGATGGTAGAACTTTATATCTAAAGCCAAAATAGTTTTTGTCCACTCACCGTAAAATCCTGTTTTTTGGAGTTTTTGGGATTTTTACAGTGAGTACAAAAATCCTTGTCCATTGAGGGCCACAGTAATGCTTTTGCCTCTGGGTTATACTGCCACCTACAGGAGGTTTGGACGCTGGCAAAAAAAAACTATAGGACAGCCAAGGTTAACCCCTCAGCATGCCTCAGTTTTTTTGTTAGTGTCCTAGGAGGATCGACTCCTTCTTCTCAACTCTGCCAGGAAAAGTCCAACCTAATATTTGTATAGCACAGTGGTCTCCAAACTGCGGTCTGGGGGCTATATGTGGCCCCTTGCTTGCCTTTATCCGGCCCTTGGGGCGCTATTCCATCCACTGGCACCAGCAGTAGACATAATTCCTGTCACTGACACCAACAATGGGATACTATTCTACCCACTGCCACTAATGATAGGGCAGAAGTGATAGGGCCCTAACGCTGGTGTCAAAGGAAGGAATTGTGGCCCATTGTTGGTGTCATTGTGAGCAATGATACCAATGATGGGGCACATTTCCTTCCTTTGACATGAATGATAGGGCACTATTCTTCGCAATGACACCAAAGATGGGGCATTATGTACTCCCGCTGATGTTAGGACATTTTCTACTCCCACTGGCCACAGTCCAGCCCTCCTAACGTCTGAAGGACAGTAAATTGGCCCTTTGTTTAAAAAGTTTGGAGACCCCTGTTATTACATTTGGATAATGGCAAACAAAAAGTAGGCCAGCAGACAACCCTTCTAGTACCAGCAAACCTCAGATTACTAGTGAAGCACTACTAAGAGCATGATCATCAAGCGGGTGGCATCTGTTCCCTTCAATAGACTCCAAGAAATTCATCTTACAGTGAGGCAAAAATTCTTTGCCCATTGAGGGACATAGGAAGTTTTTCACTTCTGGGTTGTTTTGCCACCTGCAGAAGGTTTGGACACTGGCAAAATAAAAAACTGTAAGCCAGCTCAGGACAATCCCTTCTCTACCCAGCATGCCTCAGTTTTTTACTAGTGTCCTAGGTGGGTCAACGTCTTCTTCTCAACTCCGCTGAGATAAGTCCAAACTAATTTTTTGTAGCATTCAGACAATGGCAAACAACAAAAGTAGGCCAGACAAGGATAACCCCTTCTACTACCACCATACCCCCCAATAGACTCCAAGAAATGGATCTTACGGTGAGGCAAAAAAAACCCTGTCCACTGAGGAACACAGGAAGTCTTTCACCTTTCAGTTTTTCTGACACTTACAGGAGGATTGGACACTAACAAAAAAAAAAGAACGAAGCAGTACAAAGAGCATGATCACTCATATGGCTGGGACCTGTTTCCCTCAATGGACTCTAAGAAATAGATTTTAGGATGAGTACAAAAATCCTTGTCCATTGAGGGACACTGGAAGCCTTTCACCCCTAGGTTAAACTGCCACCTACAAGAGGATTGGACACTGAATATAAAGAAAAAAAAATGTAGTCCAGCCCAGGATAACCCCCTCCTCTACCCAACATGCCTCAGTTTTTTTTGGCTAGTGTTCTAGGGGGATCAACATCTTCTTCTGAGTACAAAAATCCTGGTCCACTGAGGGACACTGGAAGCCTTTCACCATTAGGTTATACTGCCACCTACAAGAGGATTGGATACCGATAAACAAAGAATAAAGCAGTACCAAGAGTCCCACCAGAAAGGTGGGACTTGATCCCCTCAATACACTCCAAGAAATGTATTTTACAATAAGTACAAAAATCCTATTTCCGTTCTCGCCTGTTAAGGTACGTAGGATGTTCTAGCCTTCAGGACAACCAAAAGCAGTCAAGCTGAGGGTCAAGCAACCGCTAACAATCCATAAAAACTTGAACAAAAAAATTAAGAACAAATGCTAGAAAAAAATTAGGTCGGACTTCTCCCAGCAGAGCAGAGAAGAAGGTGTCAATCCTGCTAGGAGACTAGCAATAAAAATGGAGGCTTGTTGGGTAGAAGAGTGGTTATCTTGGGCTACCCTACAGTTTTTTTTTGTTTTTTTTTTTTTGTTTGCCAGTGTCAAGTCCTCTTGTAGGAAGCAGTATAACACAAAAGGTGAAAGACTTCCCATGTCCCTCAATGGACAGGAAAGAAAATTTAAAAAAATTTTGGATGGGGTATGGAAGCACTAGAACCCTTGCTCTTTGTGCTTCCTCTTGGTCACCATTGTGAGAAAATGAGGCAAGTCCAACATTTTTTCAGTTTTCACTGGAGTGCCATAGATTTCATAAGCTAGAGATTCCTCAAATACATTTCAAAATACAAATTTCTCTAAATAAAGGAAAACACATACATTTCAAAGAGAGGACATTTTCCAATGAGGATACCTGGGGACAACTGTCTGATAAGGGATTTCCCCACTAGGACAAATAGAGAGGTGAAAACTCCCCAAAATGACATTAGTTTAGGCCCTCACCACTCCATCTGAAACTAAAAGTAAGATTTTATTCACCACCAAATAGTCAATCGTTCTGATGCATATGTTTTACATGGTAGTGATTTTTTGGTGAAAGTCACATTCACTACTATAAATCTTCTCTTTAAGTGAACCTATTTCTTTAAAGAGCTCTGGCCTTTACCAGTGTATGTCTTGGATATGGGCATTTTTTTTTGTTAAAAAAAAATACAAAAACTGACCTGATATATAGAACCCTAAATCTCCTTGTAATTGCCACCAGAGTGAACTGATAATAATTATTAACAGTTCACTCACCTGTAATCAATTAACCCCCTGATAGAAGTTCCCTTAATACGATAAGAGAAATTAGGAGTTTTTGCTTTATTTATTATATTATATTTATTGTTTATTTTATTTAATTTTAGTGGAAAATCCAGACATTAGGCGAGGTTTCACCTTTTTGGCTAAATGTATTGGAGCCGATGGGGATGAGAAAAATAGGTGAATATTTTTGTGGTTTTTAAGGCCGCAAGGATGTATTGGAGCCAATGGGAATGAGACATTTATGTGACTTTTGGTGGTTTTTAAGGGTGCAATGAGCTTTAAATAGATCAAGAGAGTTACAGAAGCTCTTTCACGTTTATATTGTTATTTTTTTATATTTTTAAATGTTGTTATTATTATTATTATTATTGCTTTGGGTACACTTTAAATTAACCTATTTGTTTGCTCATGCAGTCATCAGCTTCAGCCTTTTCGAGTTTATATGTTAGATATTGGCTGGCACATAGGTGGAATTTGCTTTGTTTAAAAAATAACCTACAAACATACAACCCTAAATCACCTGGAAATCACCAGCAGAGTGGATTGTGATTAGTTCCTAATAATTCACTAACCTGTGATCAATTACCCCCTAGGGATGAGATAAATTAAGAGTTTTTGTCAAAATTTTGGTGAAATTCAAAATTTTGTCACTGCAATAAGGGATTAAAAAATGAAGGTGGTGCAATTGGCTTTAAATAGAGCCTGAGGATATTGTTGTATTTTATTTATTTATTTTTATCATTTCAATTTCTATTTTTTAATTAATAATATTATTATAAATAGTATATATGGAGGTTTTTTTATTTATAACTGTTTTGGTTTTTGTTTTATTTTTTTTTTGTTTTGATTTTGATTTTTTTTTTTTTTGGGGGGGGGGGGTGAGTTGGATGTAACTATGTCTTGATCACCTAGAATGAAATACTTTTATTAAAGAAGATCTTAACAATTATGCAAACATGTCGAAAAATGTATAATTATTATTAATAATATTATAATTATTAATAATAATAATAATACATTTTTCGACATGTTTGCATAATTGTTAAGATCTTCTTTAATAAAAGTATTTCCTTTTAGGTGATCAAGACATAGTTACATCCAACTCAACCCAAAAAAACAAAAAAACAAAAACCAAAACATGCACAAATAAAAAACCTCCATATACACTACCTTATACCCACCGTTGATCCAAAGGAAGGCATTTAAAAAAAAAAAAACAATACAATTTGCTCTGGCGATGAAAAAAAATGCCCTCATGAACCCCCAAGAAGCAATTCCCTGGGTCAATTTTACCTATAAGTATTGATATCCAGTTATATTTTGTGCATTTAGGAAACAATCCAAGCCTTTTTTAAAGACATTGATTACATGACTGATATGATGATCACATGGCTTTATTAGAAAACAAAGCCATGTTTTTTATTTATTTTTTTTCTTATGAAATTTTGCATATGGCAGAATTTGAGGCTACTTTTTTTCTAAATTTTGATAAGGGCTAAAATTGATAATTTTGCAGCAAAATCAGTTTTTTGAGAATCACTTCACTCAGCTCTGTTCCTCACCAATAAATGTTTTTAACCTCTTACTTGCAAACTTTCTATAAATCTTTTTTTTTTAAATCTTTTGTAGACACGTGAGGAATGGCAATACGTCTTCCTAATCGCAGCTATGGTCCATTATGGTGGAGTCATCTTCTACGGCTTATTTGCCTCCGGAGAGAAGCAGCCTTGGGCGGACCCCGAGACGACCAGCGACGAGAAGTGCGGCTTCATCCACGAGGATGAGTTGGATGAGGAGAGCGGGGACATTAGTCAAAATTATATCAATTACGGTACCGCCAAAACCTATGGCACCACCACTACGCAGGTGAACAGCGGCTGGCCCAACGGCTGGGATAAGAGAGAAGAGTTTGTACAAGAAGAAGGACAAGCGTCATACCAATATAAAGAAGATGGAGACTACTCCTAACTCAAGTTGTAGCTAGTTCTGTTTATTTTTTTTTTCATAGTGTCTGTGGTCAAATTCATCGTAGTGTTTGCACACAAGTGGTGGATCATTGAAAACACATGTCATACATGAAGATAAGATCCAGCTTTGATTACAAGCAACAGTCCAGAGTGGACAAGAACAATACATCGGCTTGGCACCATCGTCCATGGAATCATCACTGGAGTTCATTTTAGAATGCCATTACCGAAAACATTGCCACCATTGATGCAGTATCCTAGATGGTCAAAGCACACTTAGATATAGCACAGCGGAAGTATCTCCAACAAAGACAAACCGGACACAAAAGACACCCTCTAACGGCTAAACATCTGAAACAATGTTGCCAAATATTTGCTGTGTAATTTGAGCCTTTTTTAAAAGAAAAAAATAAATATTCGTAGATCTCTAAAAGACTGATGGTAGTCAACCAACGGGACTGACTCGTAGTCAACCAACGAGACTGACTAGTAGTCAACCAACGAGGCTGACTTTCATTAGTAAATGGATGGTGATTTAACCAGCAAAATAATACAAATTAAACCTATTATCCAGAACTTGTTTTAATTTAGTCCTTGGAAGTGTAACCAGTCAAGATACAACAGTTGAGCTCACCAAACTCTTGAAGTAATCAACATGAATTTCTGGAGCACATAGAGGATTGTTAAATGGTAACCCACCAACTGGTGGCACCATCAATAATGAATATGGAAGAAGCTCGCCATTTGTACAGAAATGTGAATATTTTTCAAACAACATATCTGGGATTCGTGAATGTAGGTGGATCGGTGTAAAATTTTGGTAGCGCCTACATTTCCTATAGATATATATATATAGAAAAACTTAGTCGGTGGTGACCCACCTAAATGCATTTAAAATGGCTACACATTAAGGGACATCAAAAGGAGACACATTTAGAGTTGGGTTGTTGGAAATATCATAAAATAGGTGCACAGGATGATATTTTTTTATTTTATTTTATTTTTTTTGTGTTTTGGGCTACAATGTTTAATATGTAACACACTAGCATCTAATAGTAAATGCAGTTGTGGAGGTTGACTGCAATGCTAAAGAGATCTACTAGTTTTGTATAAACTTTAGCACAAGTTCTATATATTACAAGTTCTATATATTAGTTTTTAGAATTCTTAAAGCAAAACGTACCAACACATATTTAATATATTTAGTAGAACCTCCTCTCTGAAGGGACCACAAAAAAAAATATATTTAATATATTTAGTAGAACCTCCTCTTTGAAGGGACCACAAAAAAAAAATGTAAAACCGACCCCATAAAATATACTGTAAGTAACATAAACCTGTGGAAGGACAACATTTTTTTAAAAATTTTAGTTACAGCACTAAATTATATACTGGTAAGCACAAGTTACTGTAGTTAGAGATGACAGGAAATCCTTCAGTTCTTTGTTAACGTTTAGGTCAAATGATTTCATAAGTTGTAAAACGTTAAACTTTTATTTTTCTAAAATTCTGGATATTTTAAAGAGTTGGTAACAAAAATTTTAATAGAGAGTTTATTTACAATTATTTTATTTTATATTTGTATTAGTCTAGTATTAGTGTAGCAGTGGTAATAGTAATAGTAGTAATAGTAGTAGTAGTAGTAGTAGTAGTAGTAGTAGTAGTGGTGGTAGTAGTAGTACACTAGTAGTAGTGTGTAGTAGTAGAAGTAGTGTTTGTTTGAAATGTATAAGACAGCTAAAAAGTAAAACTGTATCAATTTAAAATTGTTTGCTTATCTCTAACTATAGTAAACTAATAGATCAGGCTTTCTCAACCAGGGTTCTTCTGTGGAACCCTAGGGTTCCTCCACCAAATAATGGCCACTGATGTGAGGGGGGAATTTCCTACTGACATTCAATGTAAGGGGGCACTTCTGCACTGATGTAAGGTTTTTTTTTCACTGGCCATCAATTTAAAGCAATATTTTTCCACTGACAACTAATGTAAGAGGGCATTTATCCACTAATAACCAATGTAAGGGGACATTTGACTACTGAAGACCAATGTAAGGGGGCATTTGCCAACTGATGACCACTGTAAGGGGGGATTTGTCTACTGAAGACCAATGTAAGGGGGGATTTATCCACTGAAACCAATGTAAGGGGGTTTTTCTCCACAGAGACCAATGTAAGGGGGCATTTGTCCACTGATGACCTATGTAAGGGGGCATTTGTCCACTGATGACCAATGTAAGGGGGCATTTGTCCACTGATGACCAATGTATGGGGTATTTGTCTACTGAAACCAATGTAAGGGGGTGTTTCTCCACTGAGACCAAGGTAAGGGGGCATTTGTCCACTGATGACCAACATAAGGGGGCATTTGCCCACTGAAGACCAATGTAAGGGGGCATTTGTCCACCAATGACCATTGTAAGGGGACGCTTGTTCGCTGCTGCAACCAATATAAGGGGGCATTTTTCCACTGACGACCAATGTAAGGGGACATTTGTCTACTGACAACCAATGTAAGCAGCCATTTGCCCACTGATTACATACGTAAGGGGGCATTTGCCCTCTGAAGTCCAATGTATGGGGGCTACAGAGAGAGTAGAGCTGGTATGAGATGGGTGGAGGTGATACTCAGTCCCCAATAGTATGCACACAACAAAAAATAGAAATGCCCATGGGATTTTTAAAGAGCACACCTCAAGTAAAATGTATAAATAATTTATTTAACATACATTTGAAAACAACATGTAATAAAGAAAAAAGAAAGTATATTAAATATCAACATATTGGTGAATTTTACATTCATGTAATGAACCTTTCCATGAGACCTGGATATGTCATAAAGATGACTGTCAGTAGTCTGCAATAGCTGCGCTAGGTCTCGACGCGTTTCGCGAGAGGAGTCTCGCTTCTTCGGGAGAAGCACAGATAGATGCAATTAGTGAACGACTCCTGGCCTACTAGCATGGCATAGAAGACTTTTTGTGAAGTGTCCAAAAGATTTATATAGGTGAATATGCTACCCTAAACTTATTAAAGAAATGTCAAAATCGAATGTCCATACAAGTAGATGGATAAATGTATAAAATACCAACCATGCCACCAAGCTTCCCCCCCGGGAGCTGTGTGAGGGCGGGGAGATGGAAACCAGTGGGAAGCCGCAAGAGACTGGAACCAGAGCGAAGGATGTAAATCCGACAACGAATGTACCCACACCCTGGGAGGGAAACAAACTTGGCAACTGGTGGCCGGTAACTTGGTTTCCATCTCCCCGCCCTCACACAGCTCCAGGGGGGAAGCTTGGTGGCATGGTTGGCATTTTATACATTTATCCATCTACTTGTATGGATGTTCGATTTTGAAGTTTCTTTTATAAGTTTAGGGTAGCCTACCCACCTATATAGATCTTTTGTCACTTCACAATGTAAAAATGTAAAATTTACCAATATGTTGATATTTAATATATTTTCTTTTTTCTGTATTACATGTTGTTTTTTAATGTGTGTTAAATAAATCATTTATACATTTAACTTGAGGTGTGCTCTTTAAAAGTCCCATGGGAAATTCTGTTTTTGGTTGTGTGCAACGTAAGGGGGCATTTGCCCTCTGAAGATCAATGTAAGGGGACGTTTGTCCACTGATAACCAATGTAAGGGGACGTTTGTCCACTGATAACCAATGTAAGGGGACATTTGTCCACTGATAACCAATGTAAGGGGACATTTGTCCACCGAAGACCAATGTAAGGGGACATTTGTCCACTGAAGATCAATGTAAGGGGACGTTTGTCCACTGATAACCAATGTAAGGGGACATTTGTCCACTGATGACCAATGTAGGGGGCATTTGTCCACTGATAACCAATGTAAGGGGACATTTGTCCACTGAAGACCAATGTAAGGGGACGTTTGTCCACTGATAACCAATGTAAGGGGACATTTGTCCACTGATAGCCAATGTAAGGGGACATTTGTCCACTGATAACCAATGTAAGGGGACATTTGTCCACTGATAACCAATGTAAGGGGACATTTGTCCACTGATAACCAATGTAAGGGAACGTTTGTCCACTGATGACCAACGTAAGGGGGCATTTGTCCACTAGTGACAGGTGTAAGGGGGGAATTGTCCAATGACAAACAATGTAAGAGGCATTTGGCCACTGAAGACCAATGTAAGGGGGCATTTGTCCACTGATAACCAATGTAAGGGGACATTTGTCCACTGAAGACCAATGTAAGGGGACGTTTGTCCACTGATAACCAATGTAAGGGGACATTTGTCCACTGATAGCCAATGTAAGGGGACATTTGTCCACTGATAACCAATGTAAGGGGACATTTGTCCACTGATAACCAATGTAAGGGGACATTTGTCCACTGATAACCAATGTAAGGGAACGTTTGTCCACTGATGACCAATGTAAGGGGACATTTGTCCACTAATAACCAATGTAAGGGGACATTTGTCCACTGATAACCAATGTAAGGGGGCATTTGTCCACTAGTGACAGGTGTAAGGGGGGAATTGTCCAATGACAAACAATGTAAGAGGCATTTGGCCACTGAAGACCAATGTAAGTGGGCATTTGGCCACTGACCACCAATGTAGGGGGGCATTTCCCCGCTGAGCACAAGGGGACACTTTTCTGCTGATGACTAGTGTAAAGGGGCACTTCACAATGTTTCCTTCTCTGGCCATTAATATTTGTTTCATTTTATGATTATTTTTACAATAAAATAATCCGCTCTGGATGTCAGATATTCTAACTATGCCATATTTAAAACTTTCAACAGCTTACTGATCAAGCAATTGTAATATGAAATATAGATATAATTTTTAGCAGGGGATCCTTGAGACCTCAAAATAATTTTAAGGGTTCCTTCAGGGAAGAAAGGTTGGGAAAGGCTGTACTAGATGAATATTGGCACAAGCCAATCTCTTCCAAGGTCACCACCAAGTTGTCAAGCACTAGAAGCACTTTTTCTACAATGCTTTTTTTTGGTTTTAGGGTCCATTCAATCCGTTCCCTAAAATTTGATGCACTTTTTTTTTTTTGTGTGCATTTATACACACACTATATTACCAAAAGTATTGGGACGCCTGCCTTTACACACACATGAACTTTAATAGCATCCCAGTCTGAGTCCGTAGGGTTCAATATTGAGTTGGCCCACCCTTTGCAGCTATAACAGCTTCAACTCTTCTGGTAAGGCCATCCACAAGGTTTAGGAGAGTGTCTATTACTTTTGGTAATATGATGTATTGCGTTGGTGCAGCCCATTCATTTTCTATGGGTCAAATGGACCAAAAAAATGTACCTGGCCCAGCACACCACAACACGTGTACGCACATCTATGCATTGTGGTACTTTGATGGGTCAAGTGTGATGTTTACTACTAACTACTCCACTACAAGTCTCCCCTCTCTGCTCACCCAACCAAAGGGTGCAAGCTCCAAGACAGTCAATGATCCGTTAACATCGGGGGCAGAGAAACGAGAATGGAGCTACTCAACTACAAAGAGTCCACTGTTCATTTATAATTAAGCTCCCGATACAGAGAAAATCCAACCTTACCTTCAAATGTGTTCAAAGTACTTGGATTAAAAAGCAGTATCTGATTGGTTGGGACAAGTCATGTCAATATTTATTATTGCCAATAAAACTGTTAGAGGTGGATTGCTGAACCCAATTATACCAATAGTACTAAAGGAGGCATCATCCCCAAAAAAGTAATCTAGGAAAACCTCAATATACCTCCAATAGGGACTTTCACATAAATGATCCAATAAGTGAAATTAAAAGTAATTATACGTTTTTTTTTAATGCCCCAGTAGCGAATTAAAACCACATCGTGTTAAATATTACATTAGATAGAGGTTCACATTGATCAGAAAGACAGTATCTTCAATACGAATTTACAGAAGGCAAACCAAAGCTTACGCGTTTTGAGGAAACGCGTAGACTTTGGTTCTCATTCTGTAAATTCCGCATAATCATATTGGAAGATACTGTCTCTCTGATCTCCAATGTGAACCTCTATCTAATGTAATATTTAACATGATGTGGTTTTAATGCCCCTTTTGGGCAATTTTTATTGAGATTTTGTAAAAAAAAAGTTTCAATTACTATTTCGGATCATTTCTGTGAAAGTATCTATTGGAGGGATATTGAAAGTTTCCCTTTCTGTGTTGAGATTTTGCTCCAATTTTTTATACAGGTGGCCCCATCATTTGTCAGTAGAATAATTGGTGCAATTGGTGAAGCATTTGGGTTTCATTAATTAATTTCATTAAATACATTTAAAATTAAATAAATTAGGGTGCCCTTTTTTTTTTTTGTAGTTGATTCAAAACTGGACTATTAAAGATCAATATTTAAAATCACAATCCGCTTTGTAAAATTTAAATTTATTTTCAGGGAGTTAAATATTAAATATTCACAGCTCAAAAATTAAATAAAAAAAATCTAATAGAATATATCAATTTATTTAAAACCTATATAATAAAATATATAATGTGTATAATTTATTGAGAAACTATTGAAAGCATTTTAACAGACACACCGAGCAATAACGTTTATAAAAACTGCACAATTCAGATTTTTTTTTTTTTTTTTAACGTACACCTTTCCGCTATCTTATACTGCTTAGAGCTGGTTATTTGAGACCAAACGGTAATGCAATCCGCCCATCCAATCCATAGGAGTGATTTTTTTAATCACGATGCATAATCCCGACCAACATAAATTGATTCTATATGTGTGTTAGTGACTCCCCTGTTTTTATTCCATCCATTGTACTGTGTTAGTGATTGGAGGGTCTGCTACTGCAATATCGACCTTGAAAAAGAAATCAAGGACAAAAAAAATGCAAAAACATACAGGCCTTGAAAATCTTTGAAAACTAAAAAAAAAAAATGAAATCTGTTGATTTTTTTATTTATTTTTTTTTGTTTTGCTTTGTGCCTCAAAGTGATGTAAAATGTGACCATAGCTTTTGCTGTGTTTGATGAAAAGGTGGGCAGTGTCACTTTTGTTGGTGCAAAAAGTGTTAATAAAATGCTATTTATCTTTTTGTAAAAAAAAAAAAAAAATTGTCTTTTTTTGTCATTTGGTTTCAGGAGTGTGTTGTACAGAGTGCAAGGTTCAGGAGTGTGTTGCACAAAGTGCAAGGTTCAGGAGTGTGTTGCACAGAATGCAAGGTTCAGGGGTGTGTTGCACAAAGTGCAAGGTTCAGGAGTGTGTTGTACAGGGTGCAAGGTTCAAGGGTGTGTTGCACAAAGTGCAAGGTTCAGGGGTGTGTTGCACAGAGTGCAAGGTTCAGGGGTGCGTTGCACAAAGTGCAAGGTTCAGGGATGTGTTGCACAGAATGCAAGTTTCAGGAGTGAGTTGCACAGAGTACAAGGTTCAAAAAGTGTTAATAAAATGCTATTTATCTTTTTGTAAAAAAAAAAAAAAAATTGTCTTTTTTGGTCATTTGGTTTCAGGAGTGTGTTGTACAGAGTGCAAGGTTCAGGAGTGTGTTACACAAAGTGCAAGGTTCAGGAGTGAGTTGCACAGAATGCAAGGTTCAGGGTTGTGTTGCAAAAAGTGCAAGGTTCAGGGGTGTGTTGCACAAAGTGCAAGGTTCAGGGGTGTGTTGCACAAAGTGCAAGGTTCATAGGTGTGTTGCACAAAGTGCAAGGTTCAGGAGTGTGTTTCACAAAGTGCAGGGTTCAGCAGTGTTTTGCACAGAGTGCAAGGTTTAGGGGTGTGTTGCACAGAGTGCAAGGTCCAGGGATGTGTTGCACAAAGTGCAAGGTTCAGGGGTGTGTTGCACAGAGTGCAAGTTTCAGGAGTGTGTTGCACAAAGTGCAAGGTTCAGGAGTGAGTTGCAAAGAGTACAAGGTTCAGGAGTGTGTTGCACAAAGTGCAAGGTTCAGGAGTATGTTACACAAAGTGCAAGGTTCAGGAGTGTGTTGCACAAAGTACAAGGTTCAGGAGTGTGTTGCACAAAGTGCAAGGTTCAGGAGTGTGTTGTAAAAAGTTCAAGGTTCAGGAGTGTGTTTCACAGAGGGCAAGGTTCAGGAGTGTGTTGCACAAAGTGCAAGGTTCAGGAGTGTGTTGTAAAAAGTTCAAGGTTCAGGAGTGTGTTGCACAGAGTGCAAGGTTCAGGAGTGTGTTGCACAAAGTGCAAGGTTCAGGACTGTGTTGCACAGAGTGCAAGGTTCAGGAGTGTGTTGCACAGAGTGCAAGGTTCAGGAGTGTGTTGTACAGAGTGCAATATTCAGGAGTGTGTTGTACAGGATGCAGGGTTCAGGAGTTTGTTGTACAGAGTGCAAGGTTCAGGAGTGTGTTGTACAGGGTGCAAGGTTCAGGAGTGTGTTGTACAAGATGCAAGGTTCAGGACTGTGTTGCGCAGAGTGCAAGGTTCAGGAGTGTGTTGCACAGAGTGCAAGGTTCAGGAGTGTGTTGTACAGAGTGCAAGGTTCAGGAGTGTGTTGTACAGGGTGCAGGGTTCAGGAGTGTGTTGCACAGAGTGCAAGGTTCAGCAGTGTGTTGTACAGAGTGCAAGGTTCAGGAGTGTGTTGTACAGGGTGCAGGGTTCAGGAGTTTGTTGTACAGAGTGCAAGGTTCAGGAGTGTGTTGTACAGGGTGCAAGGTTCAGGAGTGTGTTGTACAATGTGCAAGGTTCAGGACTGTGTTGCACAGAGTGCAAGGTTCAGGAGTGTGTTGTACAGGGTGCAGGGTTTAGGAGTGTGTTGCACAGAGTGCAAGGTTCAGGAGTGTGTTGTACAGGGTGCAGCGTTTAGGAGTGTGTTGTACAGAGTGCTGTACCCCCCCCAGATTTTAGTTGAGTCACCCAACAGCATAGGCATCTAATTTGTGAACTCTGCTGCCTCTCTGCAAAGAAGCAGCTGCATCCATCTCCATATCGGCTAGTTGCTGCTGTTCTGTCTGGCAATCCTCTCTTTTCTTCAAGCCAAACCCGATTTTTTTTAAAGGGTGAATGCTGTAGACTGTGGTGTAAAGGATAAAGGAGAACTCTGATGTAAGGGTGTTTCTGCTCACCAAAGCTCCCAAAGATGCAAGGTTCAGGACTGTGTTGCGCAGAGTGCAAGGTTCAGGAGTGTGTTGCACAGAGTGCAAGGTTCAGGAGTGTGTTGTACAGAGTGCAAGGTTCAGGAGTGTGTTGTACAGGGTGCAAGGTTCAGGAGTTTGTTGTACAGAGTGCAAGGTTCAGGAGTGTGTTGTACAGGGTGCAAGGTTCAGGAGTGTGTTGTACAATGTGCAAGGTTCAGGACTGTGTTGCACAGAGTGCAAGGTTCAGGAGTGTGTTGTACAGGGTGCAGGGTTTAGGAGTGTGTTGCACAGAGTGCAAGGTTCAGGAGTGTGTTGCACAAAGTGCAAGGTTCAGGACTGTGTTGCACAGAGTGCAAGGTTCAGGAGTGTGTTGCACAGAGTGCAAGGTTCAGGAGTGTGTTGTACAGAGTGCAATATTCAGGAGTGTGTTGTACAGGATGCAGGGTTCAGGAGTTTGTTGTACAGAGTGCAAGGTTCAGGAGTGTGTTGTACAGGGTGCAAGGTTCAGGAGTGTGTTGTACAAGATGCAAGGTTCAGGACTGTGTTGCGCAGAGTGCAAGGTTCAGGAGTGTGTTGCACAGAGTGCAAGGTTCAGGAGTGTGTTGTACAGAGTGCAAGGTTCAGGAGTGTGTTGTACAGGGTGCAGGGTTCAGGAGTGTGTTGCACAGAGTGCAAGGTTCAGCAGTGTGTTGTACAGAGTGCAAGGTTCAGGAGTGTGTTGTACAGGGTGCAGGGTTCAGGAGTTTGTTGTACAGAGTGCAAGGTTCAGGAGTGTGTTGTACAGGGTGCAAGGTTCAGGAGTGTGTTGTACAATGTGCAAGGTTCAGGACTGTGTTGCACAGAGTGCAAGGTTCAGGAGTGTGTTGTACAGGGTGCAGGGTTTAGGAGTGTGTTGCACAGAGTGCAAGGTTCAGGAGTGTGTTGTACAGGGTGCAGCGTTTAGGAGTGTGTTGTACAGAGTGCTGTACCCCCCCCAGATTTTAGTTGAGTCACCCAACAGCATAGGCATCTAATTTGTGAACTCTGCTGCCTCTCTGCAAAGAAGCAGCTGCATCCATCTCCATATCGGCTAGTTGCTGCTGTTCTGTCTGGCAATCCTCTCTTTTCTTCAAGCCAAACCCGATTTTTTTTAAAGGGTGAATGCTGTAGACTGTGGTGTAAAGGATAAAGGAGAACTCTGATGTAAGGGTGTTTCTGCTCACCAAAGCTCCCACTTACTTTAGAGTTCCCAGCATTCCCTCTTAAATCAAGGTTCCCAAGGCCCCCCTACATCAGAGTCCACAGGGCACCCCTTACATCTGAGTCCCCCTTACTTTGGTGTACTCACAGACATTGGATGGTGGCTCAGGCATCCACAATGTTTCTGCTGGCTGCTGAGCTTCAAATTTCTAGCCCCCCCCCCATCCCTTTCTTGAGGCACAGAATACCAGGAATTGGAGTGTTGGTGGGCAGACAGAGGGGTAAGGGTGGGAGGAGGAGGAGCAGATTGAGCCATCTCTCCTCTCCTGTCCATTTATGGGGGTGGGGCCCATGCGTACACCTATGTACTTGACAGTTGTGGTACTCGGTTACATGGGGAACTGCAGTCCATTCTGAATAATGTGTCCGGGTTTCAGGCGGACACATTATTCAAAACCTGGACTGTCTGGGTCAATCCTGGACAGGTGGCAACCCTAATCCTCTCCCTGTCACAGCAGTGTGCTCTCCAGCAAGCAGCAGTGAGTATGCCGTGTTCTCACCCGATCTCCTGAGCTGACAGCACATCTACTGGCCTGAGGACCATTGTACTACTGTTCCCCAGACTCTTCACACTCTCCCTGCATAGGCTGCCAACCCACCACTCTCCCTCCCGGTCCTGCCAACCCACCACTCTCCCTCCCAGTCCTGCCAACCCACCACTCTCCCTCCCAGTCCTGCCGACCCGCCACTCCCCCTCCCAGTCCTGCTGACCTGCCACTCCCCCTCCCAGTCCTACTGACCCGCCACTCCCCCTCCCAGTCCTGCTGACCCGCCACTCCCCCTCCTAGTCCTGCTGACCCGCCACTCCCCCTCCCAGTCCTGCTGACCCGCCACTTTCCCTTCTGATCCTGCTGATCCACCATTCTCCCTCCCAGTCCAGCCGACCCGCCACTCTCCCTCCCGTTCCTGCCGACCCGCCACTCTCCCTCCCAGTCCTGCCGACCCGCCACTCCCCCCCCGTTCCTGCTGACCCGCCACTCTCCCTCCCAGTCCTGCCGACCCGCCACTCTCCCTCCCGTTCCTGCCGACCCGCCACTCTCCCTCCCAGTCCTGCCGACCCACCATTCTCCCCCTGTTCCTGCCAACCCACCATTCTCCCTCCCATTCCTGCCAACCCGCCACTCTCCTTCCCGTTCCTGCCGACCCGCCACTCTCCCTCTTTATCCTGCTGACCCGCCACTCTCCCTCCCTGTCCTGTTGATCCGCCATTCTCCCTCCCGGTCCCGCCAATCCACAACTCTCCCTCCTGGTCCTGTCGACCCACCACTCTCCCTCCCATTCCTGCTGACCCACCACTCTCCCTCCCATTCCTGCCGACCCGCCACTCTCCCTCCCATTCCTGCCGACCCGCCACTCTCCCTCCCATTCCTGCCGACCCGCCACTCTCCCTCCCATTCCTGCCGACCCGCCATTCTCCCTCCCGTTCCTGCCGACCCGCCAATCTCCCTCCCGGTCCTGCTGACCCACCACTCTCCCTCCCATTCCTGCCGACCCGCCACTCTCCCTCCTGGTCCTGCCAATCCACCACTCTCCCTCCCGGTCCCGCCAATCCACCACTCTCCCTCTCAGTCCTGGTGACCCACCACTCTCCCTCCCGTTCCTGCCGACCCACCATTCTCCCTCGCGGTCCTGCCGACCCACCATTCTCCCTCGTGGTCCTGCCAACCCACCATTCTCCCTCCAGTTCCTGCCGACCCGCCACTCTCCCTCCCATTCCTGCCGACCCGCCACTCTCCCTCCCGTTCCTGCCGGCCCACCACTCTCCCTCCCGGTCCTGCCGACCCGCCACTCTCCCTCCCGTTCCTGCCGACCCGCCACTCTCCCTCCCGTTCCTGCCGGCCCGCCACTCTCCCTCCCGGTCCTGCCGACCCGCCACTCTCCCTCCCGTTCCTGCCGACCCGCCACTCTCCCTCCCGTTCCTGCCGACTCACCACTCTCCCTCCCGTTCCTGCCGACCCGCCACTCTCCCTCCCGTTCCTGCCGACCCGCCACTCTCCCTCCCGTTCCTGCCGACCCGCCACTCTCCCTCCCGTTCCTGCCGACCCGCCACTCTCCCTCCCGGTCCTGCCGACCCGCCACTCTCCCCCCGTTCCTGCCGACCCGCCACTCTCCCTCCCGTTCCTGCCGACCCACCACTCTCCCTTCCGTTCCTGCCGACCCGCCACTCTCCCTCCCGTTCCTGCCGACCCGCCACTCTCCCTCCCGTTTCTGCCGACCCGCCACTCTCCCTCCCGTTCCTGCCGACCCGCCACTCTCCCCCGTTCCTGCCGACCCACCACTCTCCCTCCCGGTCCTGCCAACCCACCATTCTCCCTCCCGTTCCTGCCGACCCGCCATTCTCCCTCCCGTTCCTGCCGACCCGCCACTCTCCCTTCCGGTCCTGCCGACCCGCCACTCTCCCTCCTGTTCCTGCCAATCTGCCACTCTCCCTTCCGGTCCTGCCGACCCGCCGCTCTCCCTTCCGGTCCTGCCGCCCCTGTTTCGCTACTTCTGAGGTGGCTCTGCCCCACTAAACTGGCAGTCCTCTCCACTTTACTCTGCCATGTTTTTAGAAGCTAAGGACCTGTGCATACCTCTCCTTCATCTCCACTCTCCAGAACTGCTGCTACATCTCCTGGCACAGGAGTCCCTGCACTGTGCTCCTCCACACTCCTCTCACTCCCTCCAGGATTAAAGGATACGTTTACCTCTATGGAAAAATTAATACATGCACAGATTTCTGCAGAAAAATTGGGCATTTATTTTTTCCTGCAGGTGCCTGGAAAGCATTGCACCCATCAGTATATCAACCATGCAATGGGGGCAGCTGCAACATGTCCTCCGACTTTCAGCCCATACCACCGATTGAAAGCCGGAATACCCCAGAAACATGAGACAGGCTAGATCTGGCCCTTCTCCCTCCTTCTGCCACCTGCCATGTAATGGCAGGTGAGGCAAATGTCCATATTGTGCCTGGGAGGAGAGAGGGTGCAGCGTTAGGGTATGAAAGACCGGTACACAACAAGTGGCTGAGGATTTGGATTTTAAAGAAGAAATCCAGGAATTAAAAAAAAACCTTACATACGTGGGTGGATGTGGCATCACTCTGATACTGCATCTGTCCCCTGCTGGCTCCTCACTGAGAACTGAGTGATCAAACACCGGTGATCACTCAGTTCTCCCCTCCGCTCTGAGCAGAGAGCTGTGACTGTCAGTCACTCTGATTGTCAGTCACGCATGGGGAAGCCCCCATGGCTTTAGAGGGGGCGGGGTCACCCATTTATGTCACCGGGTGGCCCCGCCCTCAGCTATATAAGAATTGTCACCCAGAAGCAGGGCCGTCTTTATTATTGATTGGACCCTGGGCAAAACATTTCTTGCCCCCCCATGCAATTTCACTCTCCACCTGCTCTGAGACATACAATAAATAGCAGCTAGACTTAAAATCAGTTTACTGTATCAGATCAGGCAGCAATTGCGATTGGTTGCCAGCAGTTATAGCATATCATTACTGCTTACTGACTGGTTTCTAGAGGTTACAGTGTATCATTACTGCTTACTGACTGGTTTCTAGAGGTTACAGTGTATCATTACTGCTTACTGACTGGTTGCCAGAGGTTACAGCTCACATTACGGCTCACTGATTAGTTGCTAGAGGTTACAGCAAATGATTTCTGCTTGTTAATTGGTTGCAAGAGATTACTGTACAGTAATACTGCTCACTGATTGGTTCCTAGAGGTTACAGCACATCATCTCCTCACTGCAGGGGGGGCATGATATACATGTGAATGCCACCTTTATTTACATATCAATGCCAACGGCCACAGCTATTTACTTATGAATACCACCTCTATTTACATATAAATGCTGGTTATTCACATGAACAATAGGGGAGAGCTGAGCAGCATTAGTACCAGCACTTCACACTGAGATATCGGGACACAGCACGGGACCAAAACTTCAAGGGACAAGGGAATTTAAACTGGGATAGTTGGCAAGTATGGGGCAGCTGCTTTGGGCCCCACAACAATCACAGGGCCCAGGGCAGCTGCCCCTTTTGCCCTGCCTTAAAGATGGCCCTGCCCAGAAGTAGCATCATTCAGCGGGAGCCTCCCATTGAGGCGGAACTGTTGCAGCTTTTTTTTCTTTTTCGTGAGTGGAGCTGTCAAATTGGAGCTCTGATGTCGGAGATGGGCGGGGCCGATATGCAGAACCCTGCCCCCTTTTGTCAAACATCCTGTGTATAGACAAAAAGCTGGCGTTTATAAATTGGTGGGCGAGGAGGAAGGTGGCAGGAGGCGGGACCAATTGTAAGTACTGTATGTGTACAAGTGTATAATTCAGGTTTATTATACACCCACCATTTCACAAAAAAAAGGTAAAAAAGACAAGAGACAGCTTGAACACAGGGCAATCTTAGAAGAAAACATGTTATGCCGTGTACACACGGTCGGACTTTTCAGCTACAAAAGTCCGACAGCCTGTCCGACAGACTTTCAACGGACTTTCTAACGACTGGACTTGCCTACACACGATCACACCAAAGTCTGACGGATTCGTACGTGATGACGCACACCGGACTAAAATAAGGAAGTTGATAGCCAGTAGCCAATAGCTGCCCTAGCGTGGGTTTTTGTCCGTTGGACTAGCATACAGACGAGCGGATTTCTGGGACCGGCGGGGTTACGACGTAAAGATTTGAAGCAAGTTCCAAATCTAAAGTCCGTCAGATTTGCGTCTGGAAAAGTCCGCTGAAGGTCCGGTGAAGCCCACACACGATCGGATTGTCTGCCGGATTTGTTCCGTCGGTGTCCATCGGACAAGTCTGGTCGAAAAATCTGACCGTGTGTACGTCCCAAATGTACCCCCCACACTTTTCACATATTTATTTGTAAAAAAATGTTGAAAAACATTTATCATTTTCCATCCACTTCACAATTATGTCGTAAATCGTAAATGTATTTTATTGGGGATTTTAACATCACAAAATGTGGAAATTTTCACGGGGTATGAATACTTTTTCAGGGCACTGTATTGTCAGTTGATAATATGTAAAACATATAATAATTCTTTCCCTTTATCAGTACTGACTGAAAAGATATAATTTTCCTGTAAATGATTGAGTGATGGTTCTGCGGCGGACGCGGGGGCTTTGGCGATGGATCGCAGTCTCTCGGTCATTGCCACGTTGCTTCTTTGTATCCAGAGATGCTAAAATTCTTTTTTCATGAATCACTTTTTTTTATTATTATTATTTTTTTCTATTTATTTTTTTGTGAAATACTTCACTTCCCGCACAGGTGCATCGGGGGGAGAGAAAGCTTTTTTCTGAAAGAGGATGAAGATAAAGGAACGATTGTAAAGGTGGTGGTGGGGGGGGGGATGTCAAGGCTGAATGACAGGCGGGAGGAAAACACAAAGCGCCAACAAAGGTCCCTGGATACGGAGAGAGATGGGGCTGCGCTCCACATCAAGGCTGCGCGGTGAAGAGCTTCTGCCGATCGCTTTGTTCTCTATTGATTTATCTGAGGGGGCGAGGAAGGACGGGCGTCTGCGGCATTGAAACATTCAGCAATAGATCCTCCATTGCTAATGAAAAAAGTTTTACTTGAAGGTGCAACATTGTATCATAGATAATTAGAAATAACTATTATGTCTCTCCTTATACCTGACCCCATCCAAAATTACACAGCTGTGGCCCAGGATAAGTGTGGCTCTTGACGTTGCATAAGGGCCACACATAATATTCAGGGCTCCTTCACACCGGGAGCGCACTTTTTCCACGCGTCGTGTTTTTTGGTAAGGTTCAGATCTATGCGGCTGCGTGCAGAGCCGGTACCAGACTATTTTGCGTCCTAGGCAAGACCGGCTACTTGCAACCCCCACCCCCAAAAAAAAAAAAAAAAAAACTGAATTTTTAAAGTAAAACAACATGGTTGTTACCAGCATCAGCCCCGGAAGATTTTACCCCCTTCCTGGCCAGAGCACTTTTTGCAATTCGGCACTGCGTCGCTTTAACTGACAATTGCGCGGTCGTGCGGCGCTGCACCCAAACAAAATTGACGTCCTTTTTTTTCCCACAAATAGAGCTTTCTTTTGGTGGTATTTGATCACCTCTGCGGTTTTTATTTTTTGCGCTATAAACATAAAAAGAGCGATAATTTTGGAAAAAAAACGCATTGTTTTTTACTTTTTGCAATAATAATATATATATATATATATATATATATATATATATATATATATATATATATATATATATATATATATATATATATATATATATATATATATATATACATATGTGTATATATATATTGTATATATATATATATATGTATATATGTATATGTATATAGAAGAATACATATCAGCCTAAACTGAGAAAAAAAAAATAGTTTTTTTATATATTTTTGGGGGATATTTTATATATATATATATATATATATATATATATATATATATATATATATATATATATATATATATATATATAAAATATCCCCCAAAAATATATAAAAAAACTATTTTTTTTTCTCAGTTTAGGCTGATATGTATTCCTCTACATATTTTTGGTAAAAAAAAAAATGTCAATAAGCGTATATTGATTGGTTTGCGCAAAAGTTATAGCGTCTGCCAAATAGGGGATAGTTTTGTGGCATTTTCATTATTTATTTATTTTCTTACTAGTAATGGCGGCGATCTGCGATTTTTATCGGGACTGCGACATTAGGGCGGAAACACGTCGGACAGTTTTGACACATTTTTGGGACCATTGGCATTCATACAGCGATCAATGCTATAAAAATGCACTGATTACTGTAAAAATGCCACTGGCAGTGAAGGGGTTAACCACCAGGGGGCGATCAAGGGGGTTAATGTGTTCCCTAGTTTGTGTTCTAACTGAAGGGGGGAGGGGACTGTGTAGGGGAGATGACAGATCGCTGTTCATGCTTTGTATGAACAGACAATCTGTCTGTTCTCCCCTCAGAGAACCGGAAGCTGTGTGTTTACACACACAGATCCCGGTTCTCCATGAGTCAGCGGTGATCGCGGGAGCCCGGTGGTGATCGTGACCGCCGGGCACTCGCATCAGCTCAGGGGGTGAGCAGGGGGCTAGTGGCCACAGGGCGAAGCGACATTATATAACGTCGTTTCGCCCAGCCGTGCTATTCCCAAGTCCCGCTACAAATCGAAGGGAGACCGAAGATTCGCAGTCCAAGGGCTACGGCTATGGAACGCTCTACCAACTAACATCCGCTTGGAAGAAAACCATCGGGCCTTCAGAAAAAAACTTAAGACCTACCTCTTCTAAGGAGGAGGACGACACAGGACGGATAAGCGCCTTGAGGCAATTCAGTTCGCATTTGCAGCGCTATACAAGTCTTTCATTCATTCATTCTGCTGTAGTACAACTGCGGCAGCTGGTCGGCAAGTGGTTAAGGAGCAGGTGGCTGCCGGGTCCTTAATAACTGATGAATCATCAGCTGTCAGCGAGGTTCCCCCGCTGACAGCTAAATGTACAGAAAAGAATTGCCAACATTAAAAAAATCACGGGAAAAAATGGAGTGGGGTCCCCCCATCCATACCAGGCCCTTCAGGTCTGGTATGGATTTTGAGGGGAACCCCCCACTCCAAATTTTTCTTTAAAAATGGCGTGAGATCCCCCCTAAATCAATACCAGACCCTTATCCAAGAATGCAGCCCAGTCAGAGTTGATGGGAAGATGGATGGAGCCAAATACAGGGCAATCTTAGAAGAAAACCTGTGAGAGTCTGCAAAAGACTTGAGACTGGGGCGGAGGTTCACCTTCCAGCAGGACAACGACCCGAAACATACAGCCAGAGCTACAATGGAATGGTTTAGATCAAAGCATATTCATGTGTTAGAATGGCCCAGTCACAGTCCAGACCTAAATCACATTGAGAATCTGTGGCAAGACTTGTAAATTGCTGTTCACAGACGCTCTCCATCCAATCTGACAGAGCTTGAGATATTTTGCGAAGAAGAATGGGCAAAAATGTCCCTCTCTAGATGTGCAAAGCTGGTAGAGACATCCCCAAAAAAACTGGCAGCTGTAATTGCAGAGAAAGGGGGTTCTACAAAGTATTGACTCCGGGGGGCGCCATACAAATGCCCCCTCATACTTTTCACATATTTATTTATATAATTTATCATTTTCCTTCCACTTCACAATTATGTGCCACTTTGTGTTGGTCTATCGCATAAAATCCCAATAAAATGCATTTATGTTTTTGGTCACAAAATGTTGAAAATTTCAAGGGGTATGAATACTTTTTCAAGGCACTGTATTTGCTTTGACATATCATGTTTTCTATTTTACCAGAAAATCCGGTATTATATTGCGTTTCTGTGCGCTAAAATTTATTTTTGTAGTTTTTTTCTGAAAATATGAGTTTGATATACAGCTGTGCAAATATTGCGTAACATAAAAAAAATTGCAACAGCCACCATTTTTTTCTCCAGGGCCTCTGCTTTCAGAAAATATATAATGTTTGGGAGTTCTAAACTTCTAGAAAAAATGCTGATTTTAACTTTTTTTTTTTAAATTGCCTTGGACAGCAAGTGGCTACAAAGGGCCTCTATTGTGCCACTGCAGCTAAGAACAGCCAGGTGCACATAACCTGATATTATAAAAGTTTACCGATCTGTAAAGATAGGCCTTGCTGCAGCTCTTGGTTATTTTTTCCAGCTGCCATGATAAAGATGTGTCGGGTTTTGTGATGGAATATGACTGGGAATGCCTGAGCAGTCTGGGAGGGAGGGGGGGGGAGCGTTGGATGTAATTCGGGTCGCAGATAACCGGGGACCTTTGTGTAGAAGCAGATTGGACAATTGTCTGCCTAAGTGGGATAAATAGCGCTTATCTCTGGGTAATGCCGCCTTCTTTTGTCTGCTAATATATCTTGATTGCGGCTCCACCGTTGTGTCTCCAACAACACAGATTGACTTAATAGCAGAAAATTATAGTCAATGGCTGTTATCCCCGTCACCAGATCACACCACGAGGAGAGAACCTTCCGGATGGATGAGGACTCACCCCGAGGAGAGCCAGACGAAGGACTTCTAGAGACAATGACCATTCACCAACACTAGGGACCCACATTTCCACGGAACATTCCAGAGAAAATACATAAAAAATTAATCTTCTGTAAAGATTTCCACATTCTTCAGACAATGTCCCTCCGATACCGACCCAGAACCAACCAGACATCGCACACAATGGAGTTCTCTCCAACTCTGAATTATTCTATCCATCAATATCTATCTATCTATCTATCTATCTATCTATCTATCTATCTATCTATCTATCTATCTATCTATCTATCTATCTATCTATCTATCTATCTATCTATCTATCTTAGTTCATGTGCAGACACCATTGATATAGTACATAATAACAAGTACAAAGATAAAGGCGTTGTTGCCCTGTGACAGCCAATGATACGTTAGCTTTCGCTTGCACTAGGGGAATGACAGGTGCAGTCTGACTAGTTTATCTAGCTCTAGGACGGTTCCTCTTTCTGTCATATATCAGATGTAGATGTCAGGTGGAGGATGTACTCCGGTGACGCCATTAAAGCCTCCTCCTCCTTGGTGCTCTTAGTCCTCCTCCTTGGTGCTCTTAGTCCTACTTGATGCTCTTAGTCCTCCTCCTTTTGCTCTTAGTCCTCCTTGGTGCTCTTAGTCCTCCTCCTTGGTGCTCTTAGTCCTCCTCGGTGCTCTTAGTCTTCCTCGGTGCTCTTAGTCCTCTTCGGTGCTCTTAGTCCTCCTTGGTGCTCTTAGTCTTCCTTGGTGCTCTTAGTCCTCCTCGTTGCTCTTAGTCCTCCTCGGTGCTCTTAGTCTTCCTCGGTGCTCTTAGTCTTCATCGGTGCTCTTAGTCCTCTTTGGTGCTCTTAGTCCTCCTTGGTGCTCTTAGTCTTCCTTGGTGCTCTTAGTCCTCCTCGGTGCTCTTAGTCTTCCTCGGTGCTCTTAGTCCTCCTTGGTGCTCTTAGTCCTCCTTAGTGCTCTTAGTCCTCCTCGGTGTTCTTAGTCCTCCTTGGTGCTCTTAGTCCTCTTTGGTGCTCTTAGTCCTCCTCAGTGCTCTTAGTCCTCCTCGGTGCTTTTAGTTCTCCTCTGTGCTCTTAGTCCTCCTTGGTGCTCTTAGTCTTCCTCTGTGCTCTTAGTCTTCCTCGGTGCTCTTAGTCCTCTTCGGTGCTCTTAGTCTTCCTCGGTGCTCTTAGTCTTCCTCGGTGCTCTTAGTCCTCTTCGGTGCTCTTAGTCTTCCTTGATGCTCTTAGTCTTCCTTGGTGCTCTTAGTCCTCCTCGGTGCTCTTAGTCCTCCTCGGTGCTCTTAGCCTTCCTCTGTGCTCTTAGTCTTCCTTGGTGTTCTTAGTCTTCATCTGTGCTCTTAGTCCTCTTTGGTGCTCTTAGTCCTTCTTGGTTCTCTTAGTCTTCCTTGGTGCTCTTAGTCTTCCTCGGTGCTCTTAGTCCTCCTCAGTGCTCTTAGTCTTCCTCTGTGCTCTTAGTCCTCCTCGGTGCTCTTAGTCTTCCTCGGTGCTCTTAGTCCTCCTTGATGCTCTTAGTCCTCCTCGGTGCTCTTAGTACTCCTTGGTGTTCTTAGTCCTCCTTGGTGCTCTTGGTCCTCCTTGGTGCTCTTAGTCCTCCTCGGTGCTCTTAGTCCTCCTTGGTGTTCTTAGTCCTCCTTGGTGCTCTTAGTCCTCTTTGGTGCTCTTAGTCCTCCTCAGTGCTCTTAGTCCTCCTCTGTGCTCTTAGTCCTCATCCTTGGTGCTCTTAGTCCTCCTTGGTGTTCTTAGTCCTCCTTGGTGCTCTTAGTCCTCTTTGGTGCTCTTAGTCCTCCTCAGTGCTCTTAGTCCTCCTCGGTGCTTTTAGTTCTCCTCTGTGCTCTTAGTCCTCCTTGGTGCTCTTAGTCTTCCTCGGTGCTCTTAGTCTTCCTCTGTGCTCTTAGTCCTCTTCGGTGCTCTTAGTCCTCCTCGGTGCTCTTAGTCTTCCTTGGTGCTCTTAGTCCTCCTCGGTGCTCTTAGTCTTCCTTGGTGTTCTTAGTCTTCATCTGTGCTCTTAGTCCTCTTTGGTGCTCTTAGTCCTCCTTGGTTCTCTTAGTCTTCCTTGGTGCTCTTAGTCTTTCTCGGTGCTCTTAGTCCTCCTCGGTGCTCTTAGTCTTCCTCGGTGCTCTTAGTCCTCCTCGGTGCTCTTAGTCTTCCTCGGTGCTCTTAGTCCTCCTCGGTGCTCTTAGTCCTCCTCGGTGCTCTTAGTCCTCCTTGGTGTTCTTAGTCCTCCTTGGTGCTCTTAGTCCTCCTTGGTGCTCTTAGTCCTCCTCGGTGCTTTTAGTCCTCCTTGGTGTTCTTAGTCCTCCTTGGTGCTCTTAGTCCTCTTTGGTGCTCTTAGTCCTCCTCAGTGCTCTTAGTCCTCCTCTGTGCTCTTAGTCCTCATCCTTGGTGCTCTTAGTCCTCCTTGGTGCTCCTAGTCCTCCTCCTTGGTGCTCTTAGTCCTCCTCCTCTGTGCTCTTAGTTCTCCTTGGTGCTCTTAGTCCTTCTCTGTGCTCTTAGTCCTCTTTGGTGCTCTTAGTCCCCCTCGGTGCTCTTAGGCCTCCTTGGTGCTCTTAGTCCTCCTCGGTGCTCTTAGTCCTTCTTGATGCTCTTAGTCCTCCTCGGTGCTCTTAGTCCTCCTCTGGGCTCTTAGTCCTCCTTGGTGCTCTTAGTCCTCCTCAGTGCTCTTAGTCCTCCTTGGTGCTCTTAGTCCTCCTCTGTGCTCTTAGTCCTCCTTGGTGCTCTTAGTCTTCCTCGGTGCTCTTAGTCTTCCTCGGTGCTCTTAGTCCTCTTCGGTGCTCTTAGTCCTCCTCGGTGCTCTTAGTCTTCCTTGGTGCTCTTAGTCCTCCTCGGTGCTCTTAGTCTTCCTTGGTGTTCTTAGTCTTCATCTGTGCTCTTAGTCCTCTTTGGTGCTCTTAGTCCTCCTTGGTTCTCTTAGTCTTCCTTGGTGCTCTTAGTCTTTCTCGGTGCTCTTAGTCCTCCTCGGTGCTCTTAGTCTTCCTCGGTGCTCTTAGTCTTCCTCGGTGCTCTTAGTCCTCCTCGGTGCTCTTAGTCCTCCTCGGTGCTCTTAGTCCTCCTTGGTGTTCTTAGTCCTCCTTGGTGCTCTTAGTCCTCCTTGGTGCTCTTAGTCCTCCTCGGTGCTTTTAGTCCTCCTTGGTGTTCTTAGTCCTCCTTGGTGCTCTTAGTCCTCTTTGGTGCTCTTAGTCCTCCTCTGTGCTCTTAGTCCTCATCCTTGGTGCTCTTAGTCCTCCTTGGTGCTCCTAGTCCTCCTCCTTGGTGCTCTTAGTCCTCCTCCTCTGTGCTCTTAGTTCTCCTTGGTGCTCTTAGTCCTTCTCTGTGCTCTTAGTCCTCTTCGGTGCTCTTAGTCCCCCTCGGTGCTCTTAGGCCTCCTTGGTGCTCTTAGTCCTCCTCGGTGCTCTTAGTCCTTCTTGATGCTCTTAGTCCTCCTCGGTGCTCTTAGTCCTCCTCTGGGCTCTTAGTCCTCCTTGGTGCTCTTAGTCCTCCTCAGTGCTCTTAGTCCTCCTTGGTGCTCTTAGTCCTCCTTGGTGCTCTTAGACCTCCTCGGTGGTTTTAGCGCTCCTCGGTGCTCTTATCCCTCCAGTCTATTATGGAGCTTGGCACCTTGAACCAGGATTCAGCGTATTCCTAACAAAAGACGGCGGCTGTTATTGTATCTCTGTTTCTCTGGTAACCATTTCTATGGTATAAGCAGCAGATCTGGTTTTTATAGACTGCCATCCTGCCGGTTAAGTGCCCATCCTTCATTTGCAGGTCAAAGAGAGAAGGGCACTTCATATTCCAAGTCTCTGCAATCCTCCCGCTTCCTGGGGCGCCCATCGCCTCCTTCTCTTTGTTTTTCTAACATTTATTAGAGATATTCTGAGTTAGTGAGACCTGAAGAAAGAAACCTGTGTTTAACCCCTCGCTGACCGCCAATTTCCAAACCATAGCCCAGTTTTCTTACGTACTTCAATGTAAGACCGGATCACTAAAACCTCATCTGTAACAGGATCATTCCAAAAGTCATTTTTTTAATCTTTTTAAATCCTCAGCTTTTTATAATCCCCGGTGATTCTGCCATGGAGATCTTTGTTCAAGAACTTCCCTTTTATAGGGTGACAACGCTCTGTCCCTATTTTTTAATCATGCTTCCTTGTTTTCACCCTCTCAAATGGTTCACGGTTGTCACCTGGGGCATGGATATAGGAAGATAAGGGGTCCCAACTCCACCGGAGCTTCTGTGACATGAGCATTGCTAGTGCTGGGCATCTACCCAGTTTTGTGTATATTGTATACAGTGTGTGTGATTACAGGGTGTGTGCATAGGTGGTACTGCTGTGCCATGTATAAAGGGGTGATGGTGAAATGAATCACAGGGGGCGCTGTGCACTGGGCTGTATATACAGTATCTCACAAAAGTAAGTACACCCCTCTCATTTTTGTAAATATTTTCTTCTATCTTTTCATGTGACAACACTGAAGAAATGACACTTGTCTACAATGTAAAGTAGTGAGTGTACAGCTTGTATAATAGTGTAAATTTGCTGTCCCCTCAAAATAACTCAACACACAGCCATTAATGTCTAAACCGCTGGCAACAAAAGTGAGTACACCCCTAAGTGAAAATGTCCAAATTGGGCCCAAAGTGTCAATATTTTGTGTGGCCACCATTATTTTCCAGCACTGCCTTAACCCTCTTGGGCATGGAGTTCACCAGAGCTTCACAGGTTGTCCCTGGAGTCCTCTTCTACTCCTCCATGATGACATCACGGAGCTGGTGGATGTTAGAGACCTTGCGCTCCTCCACCTTCTGTTTGAGGATGTCCCATAGATGATCAATAGGGTTTAGGTCTGGAGACATGCTTGGCCAGTTCATCACCTTTACCCTCAGCTTCTTTTGCAAGGCAGTGGTCATCTTGGAGGTGTGTTTGGGGTGGTTATCATGTTGGAATACTGCCCTGTGGCCCAGTCTCTGAAGGGAGGGGATCATGCTCTGCTTCAGTATGTCACAGTACATGTTGGCATTCATGATTCCTTCAATGATCTGTAGCTCCCCAGTGCCAGCAGCACTCATGCAGCCCCAGACCATGACACTCCCACCACCATGCTTGACTGTAGACAAGACACACTTGTCTTTGTACTCCTCACCTGGTTGCTGCCACACATGCTTGTCACCATCTGAACCATCAAGTTTATCTTGGTCTCATCAGACCACAGGACATGGTTCCAGTAATCCATGTCCTTAGTCTGCTTGTCTTCAGCAAATTGTTTTCAGGCTTTCTTGTGCATCATCTTTAGAAGAGGCTTCCTTCGGGGACGACAGCCATGCAGACCAATTTGATGCAGTATGCAGCGTATGGTCTGAGCACTGACAGGCTGACCCCCCACCCCTACAACCTCTGCAGCAATGCTGGCAGCACTCATACGTCTATTTCCCAAAGACATGTGCGCTCAACTTATTTGGTGGACCATGGTGAGGTCTGTTCTGAGTGGAACCTGTCCTGTTAAACCGCTGTATGGTCTTGGCCACCATGCTGCAGCTCAGTTTCAGGGTCCTGGCAATCTTCTTATATCGGAGGCCATCTTTATGTAGAGCAACAATTCTTTTTTTCAGATCCTCAGAGAGTTATTTGCCATGAGGTGCCATGTTGAACTTCCAGTGACCAGTATGAGAGAGTGAGAGTGATAACACCAAATTTAACACACCTGCTCCCCATTCACACCTGAGACCTTGTAACTAGACATGTGCATTCATTTTCGTCCGAATGCATTTTCGTCCGAATTTCAGGTATTTTCGTTATCGTTTTAACAAACGATAACGAAAGTGCAGAGTCTGAAAAACGAAAGATCCGACATAAACAAATGCTTAATTTTCGTTTTCGTTGCTACAACAGTTCGATATAGATAGGAGATTCGACATGATGATGACAATAACAATCTGTGTCCATCAAACCTGTGGTCGAATGTGCCTAACCTTAACTCTATTAGTCCAAGATTATTCTACATAGAGAGAAAAGATTCGACTTAGGGGAGAAAAGATTTGACGTAGGGGAGAAAAGATAAATAAAAATAATGATGATTATGAATGTTATTGACTGATTGTAACCAAAGAGGAGGAGCAGTAAAATAGCTAGAACTAAGTACACACGTACTTTGGCTTACGGTGTCTGTTGAAAGTTCTAAGAAGATTCGACGGAGCAGGTAAACTATACGGCGTCGTACAGTTTAGCTGCTCCGTCGAATCTTCTTTGAACATTCGACAGACACCATAAGCCTTCAATGACAGATTCGACCTTAATTTGGATTTTCGGACGAATGCAATTTTTAACGAAAAACAAAATAAATAAAAACGAATTTCGGGATTAACTAAATAACTTTATTTTTAGGACGAAAACAAAATTCCGAAACGAAATATTTCAGTGCGCACATGTCTACTTGTAACACTAACGAGTCACATGACACCAGGGAGGGAAAATAGCTAATTGGGCCCAATTTGGACATTTTCACTTAGGGGTCTTGTGGAAATTTTATTAATTTGTATTCAATATGTATTGTCACAGTGTTATACAAGCTGTACACTCACTACTTTACATTGTAGAAAAGTGTCATTTCTTCAGTGTTGTCACATGACAAAGATAGAACTATTTACGTTACATACTCCTGACCAGTGGTGGCCGGTGGTTTTTTGGGGGCGCAGCAGGCAGCAAACATTTAACCCATCTATGGAGGGCAGCGCTTCACCGGTGACTTCCCTTGCCCAGCGGCGGTGGCGATGGCTTTCCCTTTCCCTGCTCTCTACAAGCATCGTGGCTAGTTCCGTTTCCTCCCTCCTCCTAGGAAGCCAATTGGGACTCTTCTCTTTTCGCCCTCAGACCTACTTCCGATTGGTCGGGTTGAGGATTAGTGTTTCAATATTGAATATTTATTCGCTGTTGTAACACCTGGGTGGGCTCCTAGCGCAATGCTCTGCGCCACGAGCCCACCCAATTTTGAAGCCTATTAGAGCCCCTGGCTCTTATCAGGTTCTTCAAAAAAACACCCCCGCCGCTGTAATTTATGCGCCCGACAACCTGAAAGGGGCTGGACGCATGAATAGGGGTGGATGGTGTTCTGTCAAAATAGCGGCCGTGGATAGAGCATGGGGCCGTGGATAGAGGGGGCGGCGCTGGAGTGCCCCTAATGGACAGGCCACCACTGCTCCCGACCCCTGCATTATGCACATTACATACTCCTGACCCCAGCACTATGTATAATACATGCAACTGACACTATGTACATTACATACTCCTGAACTCTGCCCTCTGCACAAAACATAAACCTAAACCACTACACTCTATACATTACATACACTTGACCCTGCTCTATATACATTACATACTCCTGACCCCTGCCCTATGTACATTACATACTCCTGACCCCTGCTCTATGTACATTACATACTCCTGACCCCTGCCCTATGTACATTACATACTCCTGACCCCTGCTCTATGTACATTACATACTCCTGACCCCTGCTCTATGTACATTACATACTCCTGACCCCTGCTCTATGTACATTACATACTCCTGACCCCTGCTCCATGTACATTACATACTTCTGATCCCTGCTCTATGTACATTACATACTCCTGACCCCTGCTCTATGTACATTACATACTCCTGACCCGTGCTTTGTGTACATTACATACTCCTGACCCGTGCTTTGTGTACATTACATACACCTGATCCCTACACTCTGCACATTACATAAAACTGAACCTTGCACTATGTAAATTAAAGTAAAGTGCAGTCAGTGATTATTTCTCCTGACAATAGACCACAAGCAAAAGCCGACACATTTCGGGGCTTAACACTCCCCTTTATCAGGGCATAGACGCTGTAAGTGAATATGAAATACTGAACAACAAATTGTACAAAAAGGATAAACTGATATTCAGTTGGTTCAGTCAGCTGATAAAGAGCTTCCTCTGACAGATCAATGGACCTTATCCCACCTGTTTTTACGTCCAGCGCTTACACACCTTTAGTCACGCTCCTGTCTATTGTTATCTGTCTCCCCCCTCCCCCCTCGCACAATTTTCAGCAGAATCTGCACTTCTAAAGAGCAGAACGTATCTGACCCATAAATCACGCACTCTGGTATTGATCCCAGTCTGAGTCATTACACCAGCCGGAGAGAAGGCCGAGCTGATTACTAATTATGTTTTTTGGGACTGTAGCACTTTTTTTCTTTGCAATTCGTAAATCAGCGACTCCCAGAAACAAATTTAAAGTCTTGAATAAGAACAACCAAATTTCAATCACTTGAAAAACGTCATCTTTGCTTATTAAACAACAATAAGTCCAACACAAGAGAACACATAGAAACCTACGTGTAGCCCCAAATGAAATCAAATAACATCCATCAATAGAGAAGGTCCATGTATAGGGCTGTGATTGATCCAGGGTGATCAGAACTGGCAGAAAATAAGAGAGAGACAAAGGCGCGGGATCCAAATAATAATAATAATAATAATTATCCTCCTGCTGGTGACCCCTCTACATAGTTACATAGTAGGTGAGGTTGAAAAAAGACACAAGTCCATCAAGTCCAACCTATGTGTGTGATTATGTGTCAGTATTACATTGTATATCCCTGTATGTTGCATTCATTCAGGTGCTTATCTAATAGTTTCTTGAAACTATCGATGCCCCCCGCTGAGACCACCGCCTGTGGAAGGGAATTCCACATCCTTGTCGCTCTTACAGTAAAGAACCCTCTACGTAGTTTAAGGTTAAGCCTCTTTTCTTCTAATTTTAATGAGTGGCCAGGAGTCTTATTAAACTCTCTTCTGCGAAAAAGTTTTATCCCTATTATGGGGTCACCAGTACAGTATTTGTAAATTGAAATCATATCCCCTCTCAAGCGTCTCTTCTCCAGAGAGAATAAGTTCAGTGCTCGCAACCTTTCCTCATAACTAAGATCATCCAGACCCTTTATTAGCTTTGCTGCCCTTCTTTGTACTCGCTCCATTTCCAGTACATCCTTCCTGAGGACTGGTGCCCAGAACTGGACAGCATACTCCAGGTGCGGCCGGACCAGAGTCGGGAGAATTATCGTTTTATCTCTGGAGTTGATCCCCTTTTTAATGCCAATATTCTGTTTGCTTTGTTAGCAGCAGCTTGTCATTGCATGCCATTGCTGAGCCTATCATCTACTAGGACCCCCAGGTCCTTTTTCATCCTAGATTCCCCCAGAGGTTCTCCCCCCAGTGTATAGATTGCATTCATATTTTTGCCACCCAAATGCATTATTTTACATTTTTCTACATTGAACCTCATTTGCCATGTAGTCACCCACCCCATTAATTTGTTCAGATCTTCTTGCAAGGTTTCCACATCCTGCGGAGAAGTTATTGCCCTGCTTAGCTTAGTATCGTCTGCAAATACAGAGATTGAACTGTTTATCCCATCCTCCAGGTCATTTATGAACAAATTAAATAGGATTGGTCCCAGCACAGAACCCTGGGGAACCCCACTACCCACCCCTGACCATTCTGAGTACTCCCCATTTATCACCACCCTCTGAACTCGCATTGTAGCCAGTCTTCAATCCATGTGCTTACCCTATGGTCCATGCCAACGGACCTTATTTTGTACAGTAAACGTTTATGGGGAACTGTGTCAAATGCCTTTGCTAAATCCCGATACTCCCTGTCTACGGCCTTCCTTTATCTAGATGGCAACTCACCTCCTCATAGAAGGTTAGTAGATTGGTTTGGCAAGAACAATTCTTCATGAATCCATGCTGATTACTGCTAATGATACCATTCTCATTACTAAAATCTTGTATATAGTCCCTTATCATCCCCTCCAAGAGTTTACATACTATTGATGTTAGGCTAACTGGTCTGTAATTCCCAGGGATGTATTTTGGGCCCTTTTTAAATATTGGTGCTACATTGGCTTTTTTCCAATCAGCTGGTACCATTCCAGTCAGTAGACTATCTGTAAAAATTAGGAACAACGGTCTGGCAATCACTTGACTGAGTTCCATAAGTACCCTCGGATGCAAGCCATCTGGTCCCGGTGATTTATTAATGTTAAGTTTCTCAAGTTTAATTTTAATTCTGTCCTCTGTTAACCATGTAGGTGCTTCCTGTGTTGTGTCATGAGGATAAACACTGCAATTTTGGTTACTGAAGCCCCCCGATTCACTCGTGAAGACTGAGGAGAAGAATAAATTCAATACCTTCGCCATCTCCCCATCCTTTGTAACCAGATGTCCTTCCTCATTCTTTATGGGGCCAATATGGTCTGTCCTCCCTTTTTTACTGTTTATATACTTAAAGAATTTCTTGGGATTTTTTTTGCTCTCCTCCGCTATGTGTCTTTCATGTTTTATCTTAGCCGTCCTAATTGCACCCTTACGTTTCTTGTTGCATTCTTTATAAAGTCTGAATGCTGAGGATGATCCCTCAACCTTGTATTTTTTGAAGGCCTTCTCCTTTGCTTTTATATGAATTTTTACATTGGAGTTAAGCCAGCCAGGACTTTTGTTCGCTCTTTTAAATTTATTTCCCAATGGGATGCATTGGCTAATGCCCTTATTTAATATGCTCTTAAAGCAAACCCATCTCTCCTCCGTGTTCTTTGTTCCTAATATTTTATCACAATTTATGCCTTTTAGCAAGGTTTGTAGTTTAGGGAAGTTGGCTCTTTTGAAATTAAGTGTCTTTGTATTCCCTTTATGTTTCCTATTTGTGTGATTTATACTGAAACTAATTGACCTGTGATCGCTGTTACCTAAATTGCCCCGTATTTCCACATCCGTGATCAGGTCTCTAGTGATATAAAGATCTATAGAGAGAAATCGGGACCTCCTTCCTCCTGCTGGTGATCCCTCTAGTGATATAAAGATCTGTATAAAGGAATCAGAACCTCCTTCCTCCTGCTGGTGACCTTGCAAATGATAAAAAGATCTATATAGGGGAATCAGGATCTCCATTCACCTGCTGGTGATCCCTCTAGTGATATAAAGATCTATATTGGGGAATCAGGACCTCCTTCCTCCTGCTGGTGACCTCGCTAGTGATATAAAGATCTATATAGAGAAATTAGGACCTCCTTCCTCCTGCTGGTTGCTGATGATCCCTCTAGTGATATAAAGATCTATATAGAGGAATCAGGATCTCCATTCACCTGCTGGTGATCCCTCTAGTGATATAAAGATCTATATAGAGGAATCAGGACCTCCTTTCTCCTGCTGGTGATCCCTCTAGTGATATAAAGATCTATATAGAGGAATCGGGACCTCCTTCCTCCTGTTGGTGACCTCACTAGTGATATAAAGATCTCTATAGAGGAATCAGGACCTCCTTCCTCCTGCTGGTGATCCCTCTAGTGCTATAAAGATCTATATAGAGGAATCAAGACCTCCTTCCTCCTACTGGTGACCCCTCTAGTGATATAAAGATCTATATAGAGGAATCAGGACCTCCTTTCTCCTGCTGGTGATCCCTCTAGTGATATAAAGATCTATATAGAGGAATCAGGACCTCCTTCCTCCTGCTGGTGACCTCACTAGTGATATAAAGATCTATATAGAGGAATCAGGACCTCCTTCCTCCTGCTGGTGACCCCTCTAGTGATATAAAGATCTATATAGAGGAATCAGGACCTCCTTCCTCTTGCTGGTGACCCCTCTAGTGATATAAAGATCTATATAGAGCAATTGGGACCTCCTTCCTCCTGCTGGTGATCCCTCTAGTGATATAGAGATCTATATAGAGAAATCTGGACCTCCTTCCTCCTGTTTTTGACCCCTCTAGTGATATAAAGATCTATATAGAGGAATTAGGACCTCCTTCCTCCTGCTGGCGACCTTGCAAATGATATAAAGATCTATATAGATGAATCAGGATCTCTTTCCTCCTGCTGGTGATCTCTCTAGTGATATAAAGATCTATATAGGGGAATCAGGATCTCCGGGGGGAACCCACATCCAATGCGCCATGGTCTGAACCCAGCCTCAGGCTTCATGCTCATGGCAATAACTGGCTGCAAATTATTGCGAATTCCAGAAAATGAAAATAAAAGCCACAAGGAGTCAGCAGAGGCCGGGACACGTCCGCCCAGCCTCGCTCCTCGCTCCCTCACTCTTTCCCTCTCTCTTTTCCTTTCTTTGCAATTTCATTTCAATAAAAGTGAAAATGCCAAAAACAACCGGTGGAAAAATGAATGAAGTGTGACATGAATTAAGCAGAGGCCATAAAACTCTGTAACATTTGCAGTAAGCCGACCCCAAGTGCTGCGCCATAACCGGCAGATCAGGATTGCAGATTGGAATCCCAGATTTAAAGTAAAACTCCAGATTGATTAAGAAAGAGACCGGCTCCATCAGCTGTAGAAAAACACAATGATTTTATAAGACTTTATTGAAGATTGCTGCCTGCTCTGATTCTGTGCAGACCACGGTGGAGCAGCTGCTGACATTTTTCCAAGTGAGTGCCAAGTGGGAGGGTCTGTAGAAATACGCGCTGAGTTTTGCAGCTCTGTAGATGTGAGGATGCGCTGCATGGATCACCTAAGAGCTTCAGTTGCTCTATTTTAATGAGCTCTGTCTCTTGCAGTAGACATAACAGGGTCAATCTCCAGGTGACTCAGTTTTTATATATAACCAGGAGCAGTACCAGACCATTAGGATCTCTCCCTACCCAAGAACAAAAATGTGATATACTGCAGTTTATCAGTCCTTAGATGTGGTTGCTGCTTTAGTCTTCTTTATTTCCGGCTAAGTTTTTCCATTTATTTTCCTCTGGTACATACATGCCAGCTCTCCTGGAATTTCCAGGACAGTCCTTCACCTTGATGACGCTGTGTCTGGGGTCATATCCTTGGATCACAGCACCACCCTTATTCAAATTATTGCACCAGGATCACAGTGTTACTTTACTGTGCGTGCCTAGTAACTCAATAAGGCAATAAGACATCATTACGCTGATCAAGGTGCTGCAAGTGGGTGGCCCCTGCATAAATAGAGGCAGAGTTTACTCCAGTAAATGGGCAAGGTCTGGGTGGACTGCATGGTCACTAGGTGGGCCTTACGTGGACTGTGATTTGGGTTAACTGTGTCCTGGGGAGCAGGACTGAAATGTGGGTACGTTTTAAGCAACACCCCCTGGAGGGTGACTTGGGCTCACCTGGGGTGCTGATACCAGCCCGCAGCAAAGGACTCCAGGGGTTATTTAGGCTTCTGGTTCATCTCCACCATCACAAGCTCTGGTAAAGACCAGCTGGTGCTTCGACTGGCCTATCTCCACCATCACAAGCTCTGGTGAAGACCAGATGGTGGAGATATGCTAGTCTAAGCACCAGCTGGTCTTCACCTGAAGCAGAGTGAAAATGGGCCAGTCACCCCTTGGTGGACCGATCCTGAGGGCCACAGCCTGATACCACCCTGCAGCAAAGAGCTCCAGAAGCCATTTAGGCTCCTGGCCTATCCCCACCATCACAGGCTCTGGTGGAGACCAGATAGTACTTAAACTGGCCGATCTTCACAATCACAAGCTCTGATGAAGAGCAACTGGTGCTTAGACCGGCACATCTCCAAGGTGCTAATACCAGCCCATAGCAAAGAGCTCCAGGGGCCATCTAGGCTCCTGGCCCATCTTCACCATCACAGGCTCTGGTGAAGACCAGCTGGTGCTTAGACTGGCCCATCTTCACCATCACAAGCTTTGATGAAAAATAACTGGTGCTTAGACTGGCATATCCCCACCATCATAAGCTCTGGTGAACAGCAGCTTGTGCTTAGACTGGCATATCTCCACCATTACACCAGCTGGTGCTTAGACTAGCATATCTTCACCATCACAAGCTCTGATGAAGCCCAACTGCTGCTTAGACAGGCACGTCTCCAAGGTGCTGATACCAGCCTGCAGCAAAGAGCTCCAGGGGCCATTTAGGCTCCTGGCCCATCTTCACTATCACAGGCTCTAGTGAAGACCAGCTGGTGCTTAGACTGGCCCATCTTCACCATCACAAGCTTTAATGAAGTAAAACTAGTGGTTAGATAGGCAGATCTCCACCATCACAAGCTTTGGTGAAGATCAGCTGGTGCTTAGACTGGCATATCTCCACGATCACAAGCTCTGGTGAAGACCAGCAGATGCTTACACTGGCCCACCTAAACCAAAGGAAGCTCTGGTGAAGACCAGCTGGTGCTTGGAATGGCCCATCTCAAGCTCTGGTGAAGACCATCTGAATTTTACCAGAGCTTGTGATGGTGAAGATGGGCCAATCTAAGTACCAGCTGGTCTTCACCAGAGCCTGTGATGGTGCAGATGGGCCAGGAGGGCCCCTGGAGCTCTTTCAAGGCTGGTATCAGGTTGCGGCCCTCAGGATTGCTCCACTAAAGGTTGAGCGAGGACAGGAGGGCTATGGTGTGGAGACTGCACATAGGGGATCGGCAAGAGATTAATTAGGGGTTGAGGCAACAATCAAGGGAGTAGCCAGGTCCAAGCAATAGTCAAGGAAGGCAGCAATCAAGAGAAGGGGCAAACAAAAGAATAATCAGGTCAGTCTGGGTCTGCATTGGTCAGGCAATCTCACTGGTGTGTAATGTAGATCATTGTAGCAAGGGGAGCTGGTTTCCATGGATGATGCTTAAACACTCTTATTAGGATCACAGGACATGCCCAGCGCCGTTAGAGACAATAGATACACATGAACGATAATGATACACGATAGAGATATATAAATAATATTGATACATGATAGAGATATATAAATAATATTAATACACGATAGAGATATATAAATAATATTGATACATAATAGAGATATATAAATAATATTAATACATGATAGAGATATATAAATAATAATGATTACATGATAGAGGAGATAAATGATTACCGTAATATTGATACATGATAGAGATACATGAATAATAATGAAACTTTGGACTCATTCTGGTTTGTTAGCTTTAAGGTTGAATCGTCACCAGAGAGCCGGGCTGTGCTATAATATCTCTGTATATATCTGAAATGTCAATCCTTCTATCTGTCCTGTCATCTTCACCCCCCTCCATCCTTTCTTTATTGTGAATAGTAGAATGTCGGCCTCCTCCATAGAGCTGCAATCAGAAAACCATTCCCCGGATTTCACAAATTCCCCGGAGATGCCGCAGCTCATTCCCCTCCATCCTGAATATATGGAGCCGCTCCGCCGTGATCCTTCATGAATTCTTAATTCCAACTTCTCCCTGTTATTCCACAACCTCTCCATCCATCCGTGACCTGCAGAGCACAGCCCGGAATATCACATCAGACAAACAAAGATCTATCTATCTATCTATCTATCTATCTATCTATCTATCTATCTATCTATCTATCTATCTATCTATCTATCTATCTATCTATCTATCTATCTATCTATCTTCTGTATTTCTATAAACAATCTCTGGTCAGGATGTGTAAATCTCTAACGAGGAGGCTCAGGTGCGCCCAGCTCTATGACACCCCCCCGGTGGCGGATCGGGGGGGAGAAGCAATTGGAATCAATATGGAGTTGTTAGAGTAACAGGCGTGTCGGTTCAGGATGGCTGGCTGGGTGAAGACATGTTTGTTCTATTTAATGTGACTCCGCTCTGTCAAATTAACGCGCACCTGACAGCGTAGGTCCGGTTTAATGAATGGATGACATCTTTACAACCGATTGATAATCAAATGCTTAACTCCTTCCCAGCCGGACAGGTCTGAGTGACTTACGTTCGCCTTCCCTGACCGAACAATAAAAAAAAAAAAAATATCGATCACATTTTATAAAACACGCAGACTCACGTTCACCTTCCCTGACCGAACAATAAAAAAATATATATATATATATCGATCACATTTTATAAAACACACAATAGAAAGTGACGATGAAATGGCGAGAAATGGAAATTGATGATAAAAGCTGTGAAATCCACCTAATCACCTTTACAAGACTCCTTCTCTATCTTTACTGCATGAAAATGGGGCAATATGACCACTTTGGTACCCCAAAAAATCTTGGCACGCCTTTCAGAGGAAGAAAAACATGAGATAAAGTCTTCATATGTGAAGCATTCTACAGAGCATTCTACAGAAGAGAAGATTGCTGCTTTGCTTTTACTGCCACCAAAATAGGACAAAAAAGCTGCAAAAAATTTTAACCATAAAATAAAATAAAAATATTATTTTACAAAAAAAATATATTATTTTACAAACATGTCCCAGGTAAGGTAAATTGTTCATTTCCAGCACTGACATCTCGGCACAGAAACTGAGAGTTTTTGGAACAGATCTTTCCTAGAAACACTTATCCAAACCCTAAAATTTAAAGTAACCCCCAAAATTTATTTTTAACCTTTTCCTAAGAACTAACCTTGAAATTTTACTCTGCAGTAGAGATGGGTGGACCTGCCTCTGGGTTCAAATCGGCAAAGGTTCCCTGAAATTCGGCAAACCCCAACTTAGCGCTAAATCCCATTAAAGCAGGGGTCTCAAACTGGCGGTCCCTCCAGCTGCTAAACGACAAGTCCCATGAGGCATTGCAAGGCTGACAGTTACAAGCATGACTCCCACAGGCAGGGGCATGATGGGACTTGTAGTTTTGCAACAGCTGGAGGGCCGCCAGTTTGAGACCCCTGCATTAAAGTCTTTAGCGGGGCAAATACTGTTAGAAAATGTTGGCCATTTTTCGGGGGCTAATAGGAAGCCTTTGTAGAAAAAATGGCACGGTGAACCTGTGCAAATGCAAGAGTTAAAAAAAAAAAATAATTACTGTGTGGTCCAGTGCATGCCAAGGTGCTCTGCCCATCCTTCAGGACCTAGCAGAGCCCTGTGTATGATCTGCTCATGTGTGGGTGCGCGAACGTGGCGCAATGAGGGAGGTAAAGGAAGTTATGTTTGAGCTGCACGTGCACCGATTCTTCGAGGGTTGTGCGCAGACCGAACACAAACTCCTGTACCTTCCTAATTGCATCATGTTCCTGCACCCGTGTATGCGCAGGTGTGCTGAGGGTCTCTGACATATGGAAGGCGCATGTACGAATGTGTGGGTGCACGAATGCAAAACTAGAAGGCTACAAGAAATTATATAGGATTAAAGAATTGGTGCGTTTGCAGACCAAACACACTGTACATTCTTTTTTTTTTTCATGTATTTATTTATTTTTTATTCAAAACATTTTTTATTGAGACAATGCATGAAGTGACGTTACAACAGTACAAAATATGCATCCAACATCTGCAGGTCACCACTCATGTAAGAGAGTCAACATTGTCCAAACAACTTGTGAACTAGTACTCGGTGCTATATCTGATAGAATAGTAGGAAACACTCTGTTTTAGCTTTCGGATTTAATTAGTCCAAGCACCTTTAAACACACACAAAAAAACAAACAAACAAACAAAAAAAAGCTCTCTTCCCAACTCCTGACTCTAGGTGTTTCAAAAGCTCGGTCACCTATCCATCGCCAACTGCGGTGGGGCCAGGCTAGGATTATCTACACTGTACATTCTTAATCGCTCACCCCCCAAGTTCGCAAGTGTGCTCAAGGTCTCTGCTGGGCATGGAAAGCTGGGCAGAGCCCTTCAGCACATCTGCACACACATGGATTGAGAGCAACGTAATTCCCGCCTAGGCAAATAATAATAAAAAATTTTTTTATAAAAAAAATAAAAAATAGAAACACACAGCCACGCAACTATTTTATTTTAAAGTCATTTATTTTGCACAGCACATTTATTGTCCTATTTGCACAGGGCTAGACCTAATATTTAACTGTTAAAACAAAACAAAAAAAGTAAAAAGATATAAAAAAAATATCCAATTGTGGATAAACAAACAATATGTTTTTGGGGGGTGAAGATTCACTTTAAGAGACAGTAAATAATACAGTAGTGTAAAACTGGCCAGCAGCAGGACATTTTTAATCACAGAGAATAGGCCGAAATGTACTAGGGAAAAAGAAAACAAGCAGACATTTTACTATAAGAATTAAGAGACCACAGATGATACAACAGTGTAAAACTGACCAGGAACAGGATCTTTTTAATGAGGGAGAATAATCCAAAATGTACTAGAGAAAAAGATTACAGGCAGGCGCTTTTATATTGAAATTAATAGACAGCAGTGTAAAACTGGCCTGCAACAAGACAGTTTAAAACCGCAAGGCTAGGCCAAGATTTACTAGAGACAACAAGCAGAGGCTGGGGCTTTACTATAAGATGATACAGCAGTGTAAGGGCTCATGCATGCTGCAGCTCAAAGAAGCGGCTTTTACAGGCTTTTTTCTGCCTGGAAACTCCCCTCCATAATAGCCAATGTGCCCATGCACACTATGGCTTTTTCAGGCTTTTACAGGCATAAAAAACCCCCACCAAACTCTTTGATAGGAGCTTTCGAGCAGAAAAGATGCTTAAGTGCCAAAAAATGTGCAAAAAGTGCAAAAGAGGATGAAAAACACACAAAAAATGGAAAAATAAGCTGAGGGGGGCGTTTGTGAAAGAAAAAACACTAATGCTCAAAGGAGCTCAATAAAAACATGCAAAAGAGCTCAAAAAAGTACAAGCTTCTTCGAGCTGAAATACAAGTTTAAATGCCTATAAAAGCTGCTTTTTTTAGCCCTAAAACTGGCCAGCAGCAGGACATTTTTAATTACGGAGAATAGGCTGAAATGTACCAGAGAAAAGGAATACAGGCAGATGTTTTACTAGGAGAGTTAAGAGACCGCAGATAATACAACAGTGTAAAACTGGCCTGCAATAGGACAGTTTTAACCCACAAGGCTAGGCCAACATTTATTACAGACAATATATGTGTAAAGGATTGTGAATATGGGATTGTATGATTTAAAATAACAAACATTTTGGTTAAACTAGATGGACTTGTGTCGTTTCTCAACCTAACTATGTAACTATGTAACAAAAATCAGAGGCTGGGGCTTTACTACAGCAGCAGGACAATTTTAATGAGGGAGAATAGGCCAAAATGTACTGGAGAAAAAGAACACATGCAGATGTTTTACTGTAAGAAATAACAGACAGCAGATGATACAGCAGTGTAACATTGGCCAGCAACTGGATATTTTTAATGAGGGAGAATTGGCTTTACTACAAGATGATACAGCAGTGTAAAACTGGCCAGCAACAGAACAGTTTTAAATAGCAACGCAAGGACTAAATTTGCTAAAAACAAAAAACACAAGCTGGAGCTCTACTACAAAAATGAAGACACTGCAGAAGATACAGAAGTGTGAAACTGGCCAGCAGCAAGACAATTTTATTCAGGGATAATAGGCCTAACTGGTGTATGCCTAACTTTTATCTATAGGGATAGGGTGAATGCAAGTGATATATTGAGAGATGGTTTAGGTTCACGCTGTTCTTGCACTTGGCTTTTATTTATTAATTTTCAAAGGATGCAGTGGCATGTTTGGAACAAAAAGTAGCCCCAAGAACAAGTAACAAGACTCTACTTTAAGCACCCAAAACCTAAAAAAAGGTCCTATATATAGTAACTAAAAATCGAGAAACCCCCAAAGAAATGTGAAATGCAAAAATAAACAAATACATAAAATAATGGTCCTATAAACATGAAATTAAAATGAATCAATTAATAAAAAAATAATACATAAAAACAGTTTAACCTACAATACAGGTCCTATGAACATGAAATTAAAATCAATACCCTCCCCTAAATAAACAGCGGTGACATTTCAGCACTGATGTGTTGTTGTGAGATCCTCCGTACCGACACGGGCTCTTTGAAGAATTTCATGTTTTCTGACCTTCATCCCACCCTGACCGCCAGCGTTATGATAAACAGCCTGTCGAAGTGAGATGTACTCATTGTAGCTTGTAACGTCCTTCGCCAGGGTCAGATGTGGAGGAAAGTTACCCGTTCTGCGTAATTTACCCGTCTGCCGGAGTTCTGTGTAATTTATAGCTCTGATATGTTTTCTGCTATCATTACCATGGAGCTTCATTTATGGTGGAAGTGAAGATCACAGGTACTCACCTCGGCCCCGCCATGCAATGTCTACAAGCTGTCTTGCCAGAGTCAAAACCTTTTCCGCGGTTTATTTCCAGTTATGATGTCTTCGGCCGTTATGATTGGCTGGCAGGGGATGATATGAATCCTGCACATGGAAGTTAATTCATCTTGGCACCTGGCAGATAAGTGTGGAGGGTATGATAGGGGACAGTATGTGTAAGAAAGGAGTGTGGAGGATATGAGAGGGGGCAGTATATGCTGATGAGGAGCACAAAGGGTATAAGAGTGGGCAGTATGTGTAGGAGAGGAGTGTGGTGGGTATGACAGTGAGCTGTGTGTGTAGGAGATCGCAGCGCTGTGTCTTGGCCTAGGCCGACAGGGCCCAGGCCTAGGGCGGCACTTTCAGGGGGGCGGCAAAAAAAGCACAAAAAAAAAGCCCCAATGGCAGGGGCGGTCTCCAGTCAGCTGGGCTTGGCTGGGCTGTACTCGGCTGTGCTCGGCGGGGGGGCGGGCGGTCTTCATTCACCTCGGCTTGGCTGGGCTCGGGTGGAGGGGACAGTCACAGTGATATAAGTAATGATAACCAGCAAATGTAGAAAGATGGTGATCATGTTAGAGAAGATGCTGATCATGTCCCTAACCTCTGATCATGTCCCCAACCTCTGATCATGTCCCCAGCCTTTGATCTTGTACCCAGCCTCTGACCATGTCCCCAGCCTCTGATCATGTCCGCAGCCTCTGATCATGTCCCCAGCTTCTGACCATGTCCCCAGCCTCTGATCATGTCCCCAGCCTCTGATCATTTCCCCAGCCTCTGATCATTTCCCCAGCTTCTGACCATGTCCCCAGCCTCTGACCATGTCCCCAGCCTCTGATTATTTCCCCAGCCTCTGACCATGTCCCCAGCCTCCCAGCCTCTAATCATGTCCCCAGCCTCTGACCATGTCCCCACCAGCCTCTCATCATGTCCCCAGCCTCTGACCGTGTCCCCAGCTTATGACCGTGTCCCCAGCTTGTGATCGTGTCCCCAGCCTCTGATCATATCCCCAGCCTCTGACCATGTCCTCAGCCTCTGATCATGTCCCCAGCCTCTGACCATGTCCCCAACCTCTGATCATGTCCACGGCCTCTGATCATGTCCCCAGCCTCTGATCATATCCGTAGCCTCTTATCATGTCCCCAGCCTCTGACCATGTCCCCACCCTCTGATGATGTCCCCAGCCTCTGATCATGTCCCCAGCCTCTGACCATATCCCCAACCTCTGATCATGTCCGTGGCCTCTGACCATGTCCCCAGCCTCTGATCATGTCCCCGGCCTCTGATCATGAACCAAGCCTCTGATCATGTCCGTAGCCTCTGATCATGTCCCCAGCCTCTGATCATGTCCCCAGCTTCTGACCATGTCCCCAGTCTCTGATCATGTCCCCAGCCTCTGATTATTTCCCCAGTCTCTGATCATTTCCCCAGCTTCTGACCATGTCCCCAGCCTCTGACCATGTCCCCAACCTCTGATTATTTCCCCAGCCTCTGATCATGTCTCCAGCCTCTGACCATGTGCCCAGCCTCTGATCATGACCCCAGCCTCTGATAATGTCCCCAGCCTCTGATCATGTCCACAGCCTCTGATCATGTCCTCAGGCTCTGATCATGTCCTTAGCCTCTGACCATATCCCCAGCCTCTGATCATTTCCCCAGCCTCTGACCATGTCCCCAGCCTCTGACCATGTCCTCAGCCTCTGACCATGTCCCTGGCCTCTGATCATGAACCAAGCCTCTGATCATGTCCGCAGCCTCTGACCATGTCCGCAGCCTCTGATCATGTCCGCAGCCTCTGATCATGTCTCCAGCCTCTGATCATGTCCCCAGCTTCTGACCATGTCCCCAGTCTCTGATCATGTCCCTAGCCTCTGATCATGTCCTGTATCATGTCCGCAGCCTCTGATCGTGTCCGCAGTCTCTGATCGTCTCCATTATCATGTCCGCAGTCTCTAAACATCTCCTGTATCATCTCCGCAGCCTCTAATCATGTCCGCAGTCTCTAACCATCTCCTGTATCATGTCCGCAGTCTCTGACCGTCTCTTGAATCATGTCCTCAGTCTCTGACCATCTTTTGTATCATGTCTGCAGTCTCTGACCATCTCCTGTATCATGTCCGCAGTCTCTGACCATCTCTTGAATCATGTCCTCAGTCTCTGACCATCTCCTGTATCATGTCCGCAGCCTTTGATCATGTCGGCAGTCTCTGACCAACTCCTGAGGTGGAGCTCTAATAGGACGAGGTGGATCTTAAACAGGAAGGGGTGTTGCAAATTCAGATGGGGGAGCGCCCCCCCCCCCTCCCCCGATTTTAGTCTTGTCTAGGGCAGCACAAAACCAAAATACACTGAGGAGATGATCGTGAAGGGTGTGATGTTGGGCAGTATTTGTAGGAGAGGAGTGTGGAGGGTATGGCAGGGCCAATACATGCAGGAATGGAGTGCGAAGATTATGACAGTGGGCAGTATATGCTGGAGTGGAGTGTGAGGGCATGGCAGAGACAGTATGTACAGGAAAGGAGTGTGGAGGATTGGACAGTGGGCAGTGTGCATAGAGGTGTCTGGAGGGTATGATGGGAGTAGTTAGTGGAGGAGAGGAGCATGGAGCATATGACAGTGGCAAGTGTATGTAAGAGTGTATGTAAGAGAAGGGTATGACAGTGTGCATAGGAGAGGAGGGCAGGGGGTATGATGGGGGTAGTGTGTGTAAGAGAGGAGAATGGAGTGTATGACAGTGGGCAGTGTATGTAGGAGAGGAGTGCAAGGGATATGACAGTGGGCAGTATATACAGGAGCTCATCCATTACATTTATCTTGTTTTACTTAGATTTATTAGACCTTTAATATTATCTGATTTTTAATTTTTTTTCCAGGAGTGCAGAATCCATCTAATTCCTGGAGGTAATACATCAGATGATCACAGTGTGTCTGATCGGGGTGTGAAGGCCGTGTTCAGTCTTCGGCTCTGCGCAGACCAAGTTCTCTAATTGGGAGTGTGAGTGACGGCTGCCTGTGACCCCCCCGACCTCCCAGAGCCTCAGGTGCTAAAACATCAGATTGGATTCATTTCACACAAAGGATTCTGGGACTTTAATCCGCATTCTTTACTGCCGTATGCAAAGAGGAGGAAATCCCATGACAGTCATCTCCCTTCACCACTTCTGTTCTCTTAAAGTGGAACTATCATCTATATATCTTTACATCAATATATACAATATCTATCTATCTATCTATCTATCTATCTATCTATCTATCTATCTATCTATCTATCTATCTATCTATCTATCTATCTATCTATCTATCTATCTATCTATCTATCTATCTATCTAATTGCCTTGAAAAAGTATTCATACCCCTTGAAAACCTCTGAGGGCTTCACAGAACAGCTGTATTTATACTGAGATTAAATGACACACAGGTGGACTCTATTCACTAATTAGGTGACTTCTGAAGGCAATTGGTTCCACTAGATTTTAGTTAGGGGTATCAGAGTAAAGGCGGCTGAATACAAATCCCCCCCCCACACTTTTCACATATTTATTTGTAAACATTTGGAAAGCCATTTATCATTTTCCTTCCACTACACAATTATGTGCCACTTTGCGTTGGTCTATCACATAAAATCCCAATAAAATACATTTACGTTTTTGGTTGTAACATGACAAAATGTGGGAAATGTCAAGGGGTATGAATACTTTTTCAAGGCACTGTACTATGGTCCTGGTGTCATTTTTTTTCTCTGCCAGCAATTCTCTATTTTGTAAAAGTGATCAAGCGGCTGTACAGCCTGCTGATCCCTTTTACAGGGGTGCGGAAGGGGGCTCTTGTTTCTGGGTTCTACCGCCCCACTGTGGACCCCAGTCCATGTGGGAAGACATGCCGGCTGACCTGAAGAAGGAGGAACAACATGCATTCCCTGATCTCCTCAATCGTAACTGAAACCAGTAGCAACCAGGATTTCATCACTTTGGGTTACATAGTTACATTTATTCTGGTTAAAAAAAAAAGACAAAAGTTCATCCAGTTGTGGAGAAAAGAAACCGGCCATCACCGACTAGTAAAGCAGCCAATCAAACCGATCTTGGTTTGATTGGCTGCTTTGGAAGGCATAGGAGAGATCATCAGTCTAATAGACTCCAGATCTCTCAATAAAGAAAACCTGTCACTGCTCATGCCATCACATTGGATACCTTTTTATGCCACGTAACGTACGGGGATGACTACATCTGACACAGTAGCATCAAGTTTTGTATATTTAACCTACCTTTGGAGTCTTAGAGTCACTTATCAATGCCCATCAGTGCCACCTGTCAGTGCCCATCAGTGCCACCTCATCAGCGCACATCAGTGAAAGAGAAAAATGACCTGTTTGCAAAATTTTAAAACAAATGATGAAAACGTTTTTCTTATTTTTCAAAATTCTCGATCTTTATTTGTTTATTCAGCAAAAAATAAAAACCCCAGCGGTGATGAAATACCACTAAAAGAAAGCTCTATCTGTGTGAAAAAAATTATAACAATTTAGTTTGGGTAAAGTGCTGCATAACCGCGTAACTGTCATTCAAAGTGTGACAGCGCTGAAAGCTGAAAATTGGCCTGGGCAGGGAGGGTGTAAAAGTGTCCGGGAGGCAAGTGGTTAAACATGGTTTAAATAAAGTACATTTTCTGTAAACTGTTGTGCTTCAAAAGTCCCATTTCCCACTAGTTGATCAATTAGATTTCTATTCTATATGATGCTTAGTCCATAGCGATGTGGCACTATATCTTTTTTCCCAAAAATTTGACACTATCACAAGGAATGTTGTTCATCCTTAGTGATAGCAATAAAGTTGATCCTCCAAAAAATAAAGAGACAGTGTAAAAAAAAAAAAAAAAAAAAAAGTAAATAAAATAAATTATAAAATTAAAAGAAAAAAAGCCCCCATCCCATCGCATATGTAAACGGCGATCGCACCACACATGTGAGATATCGTCATAAACGTCAGAGTGAGAGCAATAATTCTAGCACCAGATCTCCTATGCAACTCTAAACTTGTAACCTGTAAATGCTTGTAAAGCTTAGCCTGTGAATAATTTAATGTACCTAATTTTGTCACCATTACGCCGGCGTGTCCAATTTTAAAGCGTGACGTGTTTAGTATCTATTTACTCGGCGTAACATATTCTTTTATATTTTAACAAAAGATTTGGTATTATTATTGTTGCTTTAAAATTAATTTTTCGTGTATTTTTCCTGGAATTTTGTATTTGACAAACTGCTGCACAGCTATGGCGTGGCATAAAAATATGCAACAGCCAACATTTTATTCTCCAGGGCCTCTGCTTTCAAAAAAAAATATATAATGTTTGGGGGGGGGGGGGGGGGGATGGGGGGGGGTCCGAGTAATTTTCTAGAAAAATAACAAAATTGCAAAATTGAACATGTATGTGAGAAATGTCAGAATTGGCCTGGGCAGCTAGTGGGTAAAAAAACGGTAGCAGGCTCGAAGCTGTAGCACTTGCCTGCCATGCCGTTTATAAACGCACCTTGGTAAACAAGCGGTTAAGATACTTCATCTCACATCCTGTACTGTCTTCAGGAAAGGTAACTGCGTTTATAGCGTTATCTGTTTTATTTTTTATCTCTTTTATTTTAATTTTATATATATATATATATATATATATATATATATATATATATATATATATATATATAATTATTTTTTATTTTTTTCATTTTTTTGCCTCCCCTTTGCCCTGTAAATGGCTTTTTCCTACATACGGTCCTGAGTATATGAGTGCATGGACTTCTACTGAGCCTCGGAAATCCAACGCGTCTGAACAGAGTAAAGTTAGGAAACTTTCTCTTTTATTTCATCATACGTTAAACTTTTTAATTCCAAGAAGTGCTTGGAAATTGTTGACCTTTTTTTATGGCTGAATTTCGCTCTCTCCCGCAGACGAAATAATGTTCTTTGTTTTCTTCTTCTTGCTGACAAACATTCTCTGCCTTGCGTCCTCCGAGGAGTTCAATTCAGAGAATTTCTGCTCGGCTCCTGCGTTCTGTTTCCACGGCAACAGGCGTCCGCAGCAGAATGGCATATTGTGGTGAGACCTGAACAGCTACTGGATGCATGGCGGTGCGCTAATCACGCAGGTGTCATTCTGCCGCAACTAGGAGACCTGAAGAGAATTAAAAATAATATGTCAGGTTTTTGGTCAACTTTATTTTATATTTTTAAGTTAGCAAGTTCATAAAATGTACATTGTATCTTTCTTTCTCATTATATTTATACAGTACATACTGTGCAAGAAAGCCCAGCATTAACAAGCTTATTAGGAGACCTGCAAAAAGATTAAATAAAAATAAATGTCAGGTTTTTGGTCAATTTTATTTTAACTTTCTAAGTGAACAAATTCATAAATGTACATTGTATCTTTTTTTTTTCATTATTTTTATATAATGTATACCGTACAAGAAAGCCCAGCATTAGCATGATTACTAGGAGACCTGCAAAAAAAAAACCCTTATGTAAGGGGAGGCTTTCTGGGGACCCTAATGTAAGGAAGGGGCTCTCTGGGGATCCTGATGTAATGAGGGGGCTCTGGGGACCCTGATGTAATGAGGGGTTCTGGGGACCCCAATGTAAGTAGGGGGGCTCTCTGGGAACCCTGATTTAAGGGGAGGCTCTCTGGGGACCCTGATGTAAGGGGAGGCTCTCTGAGGACCCTGATGTAAGGGGAGGCTTTCTGGGGACCCTGATGTAAGGAGGGGAGGCTCTCTGGGGACCCTGATGTAAGGGGAAGCTCTCTGGGGACCCTGATGTAAGGGGAAGCTCTCTGGGGACCCTGATGTAAGGGGAGGCTCTCTGGGGACCCTGATGTAAGGGGAGGCTCTCTGGGGACCCTGATGTAAGGGGAGGCTCTCTGGGGACCCTGATGTAAGGGGAAGCTCTCTGGGGACCCTGATGTAAGGGGGGGGGGCTCTCTGGGGACCCTGATGTAAGGGGAAGCTCTCTGGGGACCCTGATGTAAGGGGAGGCTCTCTGGGGACCCTGATGTAAGGAGGAGGCTCTCTGAGGACCCTGATGTAAGGAGGGGCTCTCTGGGGACCCTGATGTCAAGGGAAGGCTCTCTGGGCATCCTGATGTAAGGGGGGCTCTCTGAGGACCCTTATATAAAGGGGAGGCTTTCTGGGGACCCTGATGTAAGGAGGGGCTTTCTGGGGACCATGATGTAATAAGGGGGCTCTGGGGACCCTTATGTAAGTGGGGGATCTCTGGGGACCCTGATGTAAGGGGGTAGGCTCTCTGGGGACCCTGATGTAAGTAGGGAGACTCTCTGGGGACCCTTACCTAAGTGGGGGATCTCTGGGGATCCTGATGTAAGTGGGGGATCTGCACTCAGATATGTAACGATAATTATATATATATATTATATATACACACACACATGTATATTATATACATGTGTATGCCCGCCCAAGTGTATAACTTTCTTTACTTCGCTGCTATGGGATCTGGCCCGAGATCTTTTGTAGACCCAGCAACGCCGCTGGTGGGGGCCCTTCATGGTTTCTTGCACCGGGGCCCTGAAGATTCTAGTTACGCCTCTGATGTATACTGTACAAGAAAGCCCAGCATTAGTATGCTTACTAGGAGACCTGCAAAAAAATGAAAAAAATAAAATAAATGTTTTGATTTTTGGTCAATTTTCTTTTAACTTTTTACGTGAACAAGTTCATAAATGTACATCCTTCCTTTTATTTCTCATTGTATTTATACAAAGTATACCATACAAGAAAGCCCAGCATTATCATGCTTACTGGGAGACCTGCAAAAAATTAAATACAAATAAAATGTCATGTTTTTGTGGAATTTTATTTTAACTTTCTAAGTTAGCAAGTTCATAAATCGTACATTGTATCTTTTTTTTCATTATTTTTATACAACGTATATGGTACAAGAAAGCCCAGCATTAGCATGCTTACTAAGAAACCTGAAAAAAATGTAATAAAATATAGGTCAGGTTTTTGGTCAATTTTATTTTAACTTTCTAAGCTAACAAGTTCATAAATGTACATTATATCTTTTTGTTTTCTCTTATTATATTTATACAATATATACCATACAAGAAAGCCCATCATTAGCATGCCTACCTAGTGCCAGTCTCTTGGGAACTGTCACCACCCACCCGCAGCCCACTTGACATGCCCACCTACTGGGTTGTCCCGCCCAGACTACACCCACTTTCGGGTGCCCCCCCATATTCTGCATTCTCGTCAGCTACTACCCTTTTTAACCTACTGTACATTCTCAGCAACTCAAACAAGAGCAATGACCCCGGGACAGAGCCCGGAACCCAGCATCATCAGGATGTCCAAGATGAGGGACTGACCCAGTAAATCCGGGACTGTTGGCATCTTTTCATTAGCTCTGTACCTGTTACCTGCACATTGAAAATTTGGAGCGGTCCCTTTTAAGTTCACTGAGCTAAAAAGAAAGCCAACAAGACAAATCTAGAGAGACGCGTTTTGTCCTAATTAGCCAACAAATTAGGACACAGCACATTACCAGCCAGAGAATCAATGGCATCAATATTTAACTCTTCAGCGTGTTCAAAGACGGCTGATCGTGAAAGAAGATTGCAGATCTTTAGAGTTTACAGCTGTCTCCAGGAGACAAAGATTCCAATTTACTTCCATAATGTCGGTTTCTGGAAATGCCCTATTAATGTCCCTGTAATTTGTATGGATGGAGGAGCGCCCATTGCTCTATCCTTTCACATTGATGGCAAATTGGCAATGGCCGTACAGAAGAAGCCGCCGGTGCCGTTTAGAAGCCCAAAAGTTGGGTCACCCTCCTGGAAAACAGGGAGCCAAAAGCCAGGAAGGGGCTTGTCCTAAGTCCTGGAAACCAAAGAGCTGGTGGTACCAGTGCGGGGACAAGGTCATCTAGAGCCCAGGACTAACATGCCAAATTGTGCACCCCCCCCAAGATGAATGAGCATTATGTGTCAGGAATCCCCCCCCCCCAAAAATAAAATGTTAGCATGTATCTGCATGCTTACCCTCTAAACATAAATCCCTCCTCCTCCCAAAACAAATCCACCCCCTACTGAAATCCCCTTCCCAGCACGAATCTTCTCATTCCCCATATGACCCAGTACAAATGCACCCCCCTCCCCCAGGACAATTCCCCCCTCCTAGTACAAATCCTCTACCTCTCAAAGTTCCCTCTGATCATAAATCCTCTCCACCCACTGCAAATCCCCCCCCAGAACAAATTCTCCCCAATACCCCATCCTAGCACAAATCCACCCAAATGTCCCCTCCTAGCACAAATACCTCCAATCATCCCTGCTAGCCCAATCCCCCCCCCCCCAAAAAAAAATGCTCCTCCTAGCACACACCCACAATCCCCCACTCCTAGCACAAATACCTCCAATCATCCCTGCTAGCCCAATTCCCCCCCCCCCCCAAAAAAAAATTCCCCTCCTAGCACAAATCCCCCCCCCAAAAAAAATCCCCTCCTAGCACAAATCCCCCCTAAAAAAATCCCCTCCTAGCACAAATCCCCCCCTAAACAAAATCCCCTTCTAGCACAGATCCCCCCTAAAAAAATCCCCTCCTAGCACAATCCCCTGCCTCAAAAAAAAAACTAATTCCCCTCCTAGCACAAATCTCCTTCACCCCACCATATTACATTTTCTAGCACAAACACCCCAAAATTCCCCCCCCACTACAAATCTTCTTCAAGCCCCCCCCCCCAACACAAATCACCACTCCTAGTACAAATCCTCTACCCCTCAAATTTCCCCACTGATCATAAATTCCCTTCACCTACTTCAACCCCCCCAGAACAAATTCTCCCCAATACCCCATCCTAGCACAAATCCCCCCAAATGTCCCCTCCTAGCACAAATACCTCCAATCACCCCTGCTAGCACAACCCCCCCCCCCCAAAAAAAATGCCCCTCCTAGCACAACCCCCCCAAAAAATCCCCTCCTAGCACAAATTGCCCCCCAAAAAAAACCCTCCTAGCACAACCACCCCCCCCCAAAAAAAAACTAATTCCCCTCCTAGCACAAATTTCCTTCACCCCACCATATTACCTTTTCTAGCACACACCCCCAAAATTCCCCCTTCCACCACAAATCTTCTTCAAGCCCCCCCCAATGCAAATCATCACTCCTAGCACCCCCCAAATTTCCCCTCCTAGAACAATGCTTATCCCCGCCATCTCCCAAACCCCCCTCCCCACCCAACACAACTCCCTCCCAACTCTTTTGATACCACAATGCCCAGGGCAGCCCACCCCTCCCAGCGCTGGGTGGCACTATGTTAAAATTCAATTGCTGGCAACTTTATTGATCCATACAAGCAAACAAGGAGTCCCCACTGGGACCTCCTCAGCTGACGCATTTCACCCACAATGCTAGGCTTAATTGTAGAGCTGCAAAGAACCTTTCTAGTTTTCATTAACTTTCATCCAATATTTGGAAAAGTTTTCTTGTGTATGGTAAGGCAAAGATTTGGGGTGTAAGTGTGTTGTTTGAGGGAATATTTGATTTAGCTTAGGAACTCTGACTTCAGTTTAAGTTCACTGGCTGCATGCTTGTTCCAGCTGTTTACAGTTTTTTGGCATTCACAAATGTCTGGCACAAATCAGCCCCTGATGCAGACTCTCACCTTGTGACTTTCTACCCTGGTGCATAGTGAGGAGAGATGGGGGGATCCTGGTGCTTACTGGGGAGAAATAGGGGGTCTTGCTGCTTAGTGATGGGAGATGAGGGATCCTGGTGCTTAGAGGGGGAGATGGGGGGGTCCTAGTGCATAATGGAGATGAGGGGTCCTAGTGCTTAGTGGGGAGAGATGAGGGGTCCTGGTGCTTAGTGGGGAGAGATGGGGGGTCCTGGTGGAGAGAGATGGGGGGTCCTAGTGCTTAGTGGGGAGAGATGAGGGATCCTGGTACTTAGTTGGGTCGATGGGGGTCTTGGTGCTTAGTGGGGGGAGATGGGGGTCTGGTGCTTAGTGGGGGGAGATGGGGGTCTTGGTGCTTAGTGGGGAGAGATGGCGGTCCAGGTGCTTAGTGGGGAGAGATAGGGGGTCTTGGTGCTTAGTGGGGAGAGATAGGGGGTCTTGGTGCTTAGTGGGGATAGATGGGGGTCTTGGTGCTTAGTGGAGGAAGATGGGGGTCTTGGTGCTTAGTCGGGAGTGATGGGGTCCTGGTGCTTAGTGGGGGGGTCCTGGTGCTTAGTGGGGAGAGATGGGGGGTTTTGGTGCTTAGTGGGGATCGATGGGGGGTCCTGTGCTTAGTGGGGAGAGATGGGGTCCTGGTGCTTAGTTGGGATAGAGGTGGGTCCTGGTGTTTAGTGGGGAGAGATGGGGGTCCTGGTGCTTAGTGGGGAGAGATGGGGGGTCTTGGTGCTTAGTGGGGAGAGATGGGGGGTCTTGCTGCTTAGTGGGGATAGATGGGAGGTCCTGGTGTTTAATGGGGAGAGATGGGTATCTTGGCGCTTAGTGGGGATAGATGGGGGTCTTGGTGCTTAGTGGAGGGAGATGGGGGTCTTGGTGCTTAGTCAGGAGAGATGGGGTCCTGGTGCTTAGTGGGGGGGTCTTGGTGCTTAGTGGGGAGAGATGGGGGTCTTGGTGCTTAGTGGGGAGAGATGGGGGCTCTTGGTGCTTAGTGGGGGGAAATGGGGGAGCTTGGTGCTTAGTGGGGATAGGTGGGGGGTCCTGGTGCTTAGTGGGGATAGGTGGGGGTTCCTGGTGCTTAGTGGGGATAGATGGGGGTCTTGGTGCTTTGTGGGCATAGATGGGGGTCTTAGTGGGGATAGATGGGGTCCTGGTGTTTAATGGGGAGAGATGGGGTCTTGGTGCTTAGTGGGGATAGATGGGAGGTCCTGGTGTTTAATGGGGAGAGATGGGTATCTTGGCGCTTAGTGGGGATAGATGGGGGTCTTGGTGCTTAGTGGAGGGAGATGGGGGTCTTGGTGCTTAGTCAGGAGAGATGGGGTCCTGGTGCTTAGTGGGGGGGTCTTGGTGCTTAGTGGGGAGAGATGGGGGTCTTGGTGCTTAGTGGGGAGAGATGGGGGCTCTTGGTGCTTAGTGGGGGGAAATGGGGGAGCTTGGTGCTTAGTGGGGATAGGTGGGGGGTCCTGGTGCTTAGTGGGGATAGGTGGGGGTTCCTGGTGCTTAGTGGGGATAGATGGGGGTCCTGGTGCTTAGTGGGGAGAGATGGGGTCCTGGTGCTTAGTTGGGATAGAGGTGGGTCCTGGTGTTTAGTGGGGAGAGATGGGGGTCCTGGTGCTTAGTGGGGAGAGATGGGGGGTCTTGGTGCTTAGTGGGGAGAGATGGGGGGTCTTGCTGCTTAGTGGGGATAGATGGGAGGTCCTGGTATTTAATGGGGAGAGATGGGTATCTTGGCGCTTAGTGGGGATAGATGGGGGTCTTGGTGCTTAGTGGAGGGAGATGGGGGTCTTGGTGCTTAGTCAGGAGAGATGGGGTCCTGGTGCTTAGTGGGGGGGTCTTGGTGCTTAGTGGGGAGAGATGGGGGTCTTGGTGCTTAGTGGGGAGAGATGGGGGCTCTTGGTGCTTAGTGGGGGGAAATGGGGGAGCTTGGTGCTTAGTGGGGATAGGTGGGGGGTCCTGGTGCTTAGTGGGGATAGGTGGGGGTTCCTGGTGCTTAGTGGGGATAGATGGGGGTCTTGGTGCTTTGTGGGCATAGATGGGGGTCTTAGTGGGGATAGATGGGGTCCTGGTGTTTAATGGGGAGAGATGGGGTCTTGGTGCTTAGTGGGGATAGATGGGGGTCTTGGTGCTTAGTGGAGGGAGAAATGGGGGTCTTGGTGCTTAGTGGGGAGAGATGGGGGTCTTGGTGCTAAGTGGGGAGAGATGGGGGTCCTGGTGCTTAGTGGAGGAGAGATGGTGGTCTTGGTGCTTAGTCGGGGAAATGGGGGGGTCTTGGTGCTTAGTGGGGATAGATGGGGGGTCTTGATGCTTAGTGGGGATAGGTGGGGGGTCCTGGTGCTTAGTGGGGATAGGTGGGGGGTCCTGGTGCTTAGTGGGGATAGATGGGGGTCCCGGTGTTTAGTGGGGATAGATGGGGATCTTGTTGCTTAGTGAGGATAGATGGGGGGTCCTGGTGCTTAGTGGGGATAGATGGGGGTCTTGGTGCTTAGTGGGGATAGATGGGGGTCTTGGTGCTTAGTGGAGATAGATGGGGGTCTTGGTGCTTAGTGGGGATAGAGGGGGGTCCTGGTGCTTAGTGAGGATAGATGGGGGGTCTTGGTGCTCAGTGGGGATAGATGGGGGGTCTTGGTGCTTAGTGGGGATAGAGGGGGGTCTTGGTGCTTAGTGGGGATAGAGGGGGGTCCTGGTGCTTAGTGGGGATAGATGGGGGGTCCTGGTGCTTAGTGGTGATAGATGGGGGGTCTTGGTGCTCAGTGGGGATAGATGGGGGGTCTTGGTGCTTAGTGGGGAGAGATGGGGGTCTTGGTGCTTAGTGGGGATAGATGGGGGTCTTGGTGCTTAGTGAGGGATATAGGGGGTCTTGGTGCTTAGTGGGGAGAGATGGGGGTCTTGGTGCTTAGTGGGTATAGATGGGGGGTCTTGGTGCCTAGTGGGGAGAGATAGGGGGTCTTGGTGCTTAGTGGGTATAGATGGGGAGTCTTGGTGCTCAGTGGGGATAGATGAGGGGTCTTGGTGCTTAGTGGGGAGAGATGGGGTCCTGGTGCTTAGTGAGGATAGATGGGGGGTCTTGGTGCTCAGTGGGGATAGATGGGGGGTCTTGGTGCTTAGTGGGGATAGATGGGGTCTTGGTGCTTAGTGGGGATAGATGGGGGGTCCCGGTGCTTAGTGGGGATAGATGGGGGTCTTGGTGCTTAGTGGGGATAGATGGGAGGTCCCGGTGCTTAGTGGGGATAGATGGGGGTCCCGGTGCTTAGTGGGGATAGATGGGGGTCCCGGTGCTTAGTGGGGATAGATGGGGGTCCCGGTGCTTAGTGGGGATAGATGGGGTCTTGGTGCTTAGTGGGGATATAGGGGGGTCTTGGTGCTTAGTGGGGAGAGATGGGGGTCTTGGTGCTTAGTGGGTATAGATGGGGGGGTCTTGGTGCCTAGTGGGGAGAGATAGGGGGTCTTGGTGCTTAGTGGGTATAGATGGGGGGTCTTGGTGCCTAGTGGGGAGAAATGAGGGGTCTTAGTGCTTAGTGGGGATAGAGGGGGGTCTTGGTGCTTAGTGGGGATAGAGGGGGGTCTTGGTGCTTAGTGGGCATAGATGAGGGGTCTTGGTGCTTAGTGGGGAGAGATGGGGGTCTTGGTGCTTAGTGGGGATAGAGGGGGGTCTTGGTGCTTAGTGGGGATAGATGGGGGGTCTTGGTGCCTAGTGGGTAGAGATAGGGGGTCTTGGTGCTTAGTGGGCATAGATGAGGGGTCTTGGTGCTTAGTGGGGAGAGATGGGGGTCTTGGTGCTTAGTGGGGAGAGATGGGGGTCTTGGTGCCTAGTGGGAAGAGATAGGGGGTCTTGGTGCTTAGTGGGCATAGATGAGGGGTCTTGGTGCTTAGTGGGGAGAGATGGGGGTCTTGGTGCTTAGTGGGGAGAGATAGGGGGTCTTGGTGCTTAGTGGGCATAGATGAGGGGTCTTGGTGCTTAGTGGGGAGAGATGGGGGTCTTGGTGCTTAGTGGGGAGAGATGGGGGTCTTGGTGCCTAGTGGGAAGAGATAGGGGGTCTTGGTGCTTAGTGGGCATAGATGAGGGGTCTTGGTGCTTAGTGGGGAGAGATGGGGGTCTTGGTGCTTAGTGGGGAGAGATGGGGGTCTTGGTGCTTAGTGGGGAGAGATGGGGGGTCTAGGGTAACAATACTGAAGGTGTAGGATTATGGCAGCCCTGGGGTGGTTTTTCTTCGCTCCTCTCCGGTCTGTGTCACCCCGACCATAAATGTCTTTCCTCTCCCACTCGCTAACTAATTCCATAAATTGATGCGGAGTCATGCACAGCTGCTTTGGAGACGGAGCAGGGAAAGACCGGCATGTTAATTGATCTCGGGGCGTCCTGCAGTCTTGCTGCATCCGAACCTGCGACAGGCAGCGGAGGAGAGCGTTGCCTAGCAGCCGGCCACCTGAACCCAGCTAATCCAAGAACAAACCCGGCAACTCTAAATAGCAATCTCCTTCCCGATGTCTCTATGAAAACAATAATTAGTCGGCACAGAAATACGGCACACATCGCCCCTCGTGCCGTAATGGAATAATCGCTAAGCAGATGAATCTGCAGAATCCCCCAGGTCACCGCATCGTCATCGTAGGCAGATTTTCATTCTCACTTTGCTTTCTGCGTACTCCGTCATTTGTCACCGCCATCTGTTCCAATTAAAGGGGAACTCTGGGTGGACAGGCGGAGACTCCGGTCACTCCGTCTCCTCGTCTATCCTTAAAGTGGAATTCCAGCCTAAACTTAACTAGTCCTCAAATGTCCCCCCCCCCCTCCTAACACCTATGGGGACTAACCTATGTAAGAAAGACATGTCTACTTACCTATACTCAGCCCGCTCTGGTCCGGATATGAATTTATTCCAATAAAGATCAGGGGGGACAATTGAAAGGGGAGCCAACGCGTTTCGGAGGTCCAAAAACCCGGATAGAAAAAAAAGGACAACTCCATAAGAATACAATATCAGTACAATCTCCCCTCCTCGGAGTCATAGTTAAAACCTAATGCCTCATAGCAAATAGTATTGGATGTATAAAAATGAATACATCAGATAAGATTGGATATTCGGTATTTATTCAATGGTACCCGATATATTCATTATTATACATCCAATACCATTGGCTTCTGAGTGTTTGGTTTTAACTATGACTCCGAGGAAGGGAGATCGTATTTATATTGTATTGATATAGAGATGTCCCTTTTTCTAGCCATGGTGAAGAGACATTTTTGAAGCACTGAAAAGCATTGGCTACTCTTTCAATTGTCCCCCCGACCTTTACTGATGTTCTACTCCATTAGAACGGATTTTTTTCCTGCATTGAATGGCAACAGGTTACCAGTTTTTGTGGTATGCTGACATCTAGGGGTAGTTTTAGGCCACTGCAACTTGCTTACTAATGTGATGTTGGTATCTTCCTCTGTCCTCACCTCCTGTTTAGTGCTAGTTGGTTTAGTCCTAGCTAAACCACTGTGATTGGTTGTTGCAGACAGGAGATAGAGAAATACAAAGCAACATTGTTTATAAACATATTTCAGATGAAGGGTAAAAGAGATACAAAGTAACATTGTTTATAAAATTTAATCAGACAGGAGACAGAAAATTACAAAGGACATTGTTTACAAACATTGTTCAGGTGGGAGATGAAGAGATACAAAGAACATTGATTATAAACATTGTCCAGACAGGAGATAGAGAGATACAAAATAACATTGTTTATAATCATTGTTTAGGTGGGAGATAGAGAGATACAAAGTAACATTGTTTATAAACATTGATCAAATGAGAAATAGAGAGGTACAAAGTACCATTGTTTATAAACATTGATCAGACAGGAGATAGATACAAAGTAACATTGTTTATAAACATATTTCAGATGGGGATAGAGAGATACAAAGAACATTGATTATAAACATTGTTCAGACAGGAGATAGAGAGATACAAAGTAACATTGTTTATAAACATTGATCAGACAGGAGATAGAGAGATACAAAGTAACATTGTTTACAAACATAGTTCAGGTGGGAGATGAAGAGATACAAAGAACATTGATTATAAACATTGTTCAGACAGGAGATAGCAAGATACAAAGTAACATTGTTTATAAACATTGATCAGACTGGAGATAGGGAGATACAAAGTAACATTATATATAAACATTGACCAGACAGGAGATAGAGTGATACAAAGTAACATTGTTTATAAACATTGATCAGATGGGAGATAGAGAGATACAAAGTAACATTGTTTGTTAGCTTTTGTATTTTGGTGTTGTATTTATATTTACTTATTTTGAATGATTATTACTTGTATTTTCTTTTGTATTTATTTATTGTTTTGCATTTATTTGGGTTGGTCGGTCCTCTCATTGGAGAGCAGACCAGGCCGGAGTCTCCGCACCTGCGCAGCGCGCCATCTAGACTTCGGCCGCCGCTCCCCGACTGAGACGGTTAAATATTTCTCACCTAATTCGGTGCTCCGCTATAAATCCACCACGTTTTAAAAATATCTGGGAAAGTTTCCAGACCCCTCCGAGGTGAGCGCGGTAATGTGATGCCTTCAGCAGAGGAGTGCGGTCTCACAGAGACGGAGAATTACATTTTATTATGCAGCCAACTTAGCATGTGGGATGGACTGCAATATACAGATCTATGATGTGATCAAATCAGTTCATGGGGCACGTTGCTGTTCAGTTGGTGTTGTGATCCTCTGTGTTTATACCGACTGAACAGCTAAGTGATCGATTTTATTTTATTAAGTTGTACAGCTCTATATTGTGGCAGGTAGGGTGGTGACAGGTAGGGTGGTGACAGGTAGGATGGTGACAGGTAGGATGGTGACAGGTAGGATGGTGACAGGTAGGGTGGTGACAGGTAGGATGGTGACAGGTTGGATGGTGACAGGTAGGATGGTGACAGGTAGGATGGTGACAGGTTGGATGGTGACAGGTTGGATGGTGACAGGTAAGATGGTGACAGGTAAGATGGTGACAGGTTGGATGGTGACAGGTAGGGTGGTGACAGGTAAGATGGTGACAGGTAGGATGGTGACAGGTAGGGTGGTGACAGGTAGGATGGTGACAGGTTGGATGGTGACAGGTAGGATGGTGACAGGTAGGATGGTGACAGGTTGGATGGTGACAGGTTGGATGGTGACAGGTAAGATGGTGACAGGTAAGATGGTGACAGGTAGGATGGTGACAGGTAGGATGGTGACAGGTAAGATGGTGACAGGTAGGATGGTGACAGGTAGGATGGTGACAGGTTGGATGGTGACAGGTAGGATGGTGACAGGTAAGATGGTGACAGGTAAGATGGTGACAGGTAGGATGGTGACAGGTAGGATGGTGACAGGTTGGATGGTGACAGGTAGGATGGTGACAGGTAAGATGGTGACAGGTAGGGTGGTGACAGGTTGGATGGTGACAGGTAAGATGGTGACAGGTTGGATGGTGACAGGTTGGATGGTGACAGGTAGGATGGTGACAGGTAGGATGATGACAGGTTGGATGGTGACAGGTAAGATGGTGACAGGTAAGATGGTGACAGGTAGGATGATGACAGGTAGGATGGTGACAGGTAGGATGATGACAGGTTGGATGGTGACAGGTAGGATGGTGACAGGTTGGATGGTGACAGGTAGGATGATGACAGGTTGGATGGTGACAGGTAGAGTGGTGACAGGTAAGATGGTGGCAGGTAGGGTGACAGGTAAGATGGTGACAGGTGGGGTGGTGACAGGTAGAATGGTGACAGGTAAGATGGTGACAGGTAGGGTGGTGACAAGTTTGGATGGTGACAGGTAATATGGTGACAGGTAGGGTGGTGACAGGTAAAATGGTGGCAGGTAGGGTGACAGGTAGGTTGGTGACAGGTAGGGTGGTGACAGGTAGAATGGTGACAGGTAGGGGGGTGACAGGTAAGATGGTGACAGGTAGGGTGGTGACAGGTAAAATGGTGACAGGTAGGGGGGTGACAGGTAAGATGGTGACAGGTAGGGTGGTGACAGGTAAAATGGTGACAGGTTGGATGCTGACAGGTAAGATGGTGACAGGTTGGATGCTGACAGGTAAGATGGTGACAGGTAAGGTGGTGACAGGTAAGGTGGTGACAGGTAAGATGGTGACAGGTAAGATGGTGACAGGTAAGGTGGTGACAGGTAAGGTGGTGACAGGTAAGATGGTGACAGGTAAGGTGGTGACAGGTAAGGTGGTGACAGGTAAGGTGGTGACAGGTAGGGTGGTGACAGGTAGGGTGGTGACAGGTAGGGTGGTGACAGGTAGGGTGTATACAGGTAGGGTGGTGACAAATTGGATGGTGACAGATAGGAAGGGGACAGGACAGAGGTAATGACTAACCAAATTTTTTAGTGGAGTTAGCAAAGGGGGCCATTTTTTGCTATTCAGCTACTTTAACCGCTTGCCGACCAGCTGCCGCAGTTGTACTTTGTTTTGCGTTTTTTTGCGATATACAGAGTTGATAGAATCATCTAAATCCTGGATGCTTGTGCAGTTCTTGTTCTTGTGCTTCTGCCAGTGTTCACAAATGTCTGACACAGATCAGCCCCTGCTGCCGCTTCTCACTTTGTGACTTGCTACAAAGTTACAATGTACAGTCTGGTCACTGGGGGGAGGGGAGACTGAGGAAATGACTTCTCCTCCTTCTACAAAGTTACAATGTATAGTCTGATCACTGAGGGAGGGGAGACTGAGGAAATGACTTCTCCTCCTTCTACAGAGTTACAATGTACAGTCTGATCACTGGGGGAGGGGAGACTGAGGAAATGACTTCTCCTTCTACAAAGTTATGATGTACAGTCTGATCCCTGGGGGTGGGGGAGGGGAGACTATTGTGTATTTTGGTATTTGGTTGTTCCTTATCGCACACATTTTAATAGAGCCTATAAGCACCCTCGATCGCCCTTCACATTGCTTCGAGTCGATGGAACGCGATGATTGATTTCCCATAAAGGAAACATCTTAATATTCGCTCGGAATGGGAATAGCAGAAACGGCATAAAAGAGGGAAGAATAGACGCTGAGCTGTCATTGGTGGAATGACGTTCTGACCGTCTGGCAAATCTCACCGTCGCCGAGACCCACAGATGGACGTCTGGTAGCGCAAAACATTTTATTATATTAGGACCGGCGGCCCGAGCCAAACTCCGAGCCTGAATATTAGTCCGGCCCCTCCCCCCCCACCGCCAAATGCTTCTGTTTGGTTAGAAAAACAGATTGAAATGAATTATTATAATAGAAACAGGAATTTGGCATTGGGACGCTTCCGCCTGTCTTTTTTTCTTCTTTTTTTCTTCTTTTTTTTTCTTTTTGCTCGAGTTGAATATTTGACATCCTAATCCAAGATGATTTGTTTTTGTCCTAGACAGGGACTCTGTGCTTCTCTATGCAATGCAGGCAGATCATGGCGGGTGGGAGGGGCCGGCAGGGGGCTGGACATAACTTCCTGAAACCATCACAGCACCCGGCCTCAGTACTCCTATCAAGAGCCCTCAATGCTAATACAAGCAGTGGGCGGGCACATGGGAGGAGTTATGCAAATATCAAAATGCCTTGATAGGTGGGTGTCAGTCTGGAGGAGTGGGCGTTCCTAGGCAGGCTGTATTTGCATAGGTAACGCCCACATGTGATGGTGAGCCCCTATGATTGGAGGACAGAAATCCAATTACTGAAAGGGGTGGGCCAGGGGCAATCAGGCTGGGTGGGGAAAGGGCTAGATAAGGGGCCTCCAAGCTATGGCCCTTGGGCTAAATCGGACCCCTTGATGTAAGAGGGGGACTCTGTTCAGGGACCCCTATAAGAGGGACTTTGATGGGGACTCTGATGTAATGCGGACCCTGATGTAAAGGGGGGACTCTGATGTAAGGAGGACTCTAATGGGGATTCTGATGGGGACCCTGATGTATGGGGGACTCTGATGTAAGGGGGATTCTGATGGGGACCCTGAAGTAAGGAGGGACTCTGATGTAAGGGAGGACTCTGATGGGGACCCTGAAGTAAGGAGGGACTCTGGTGTAAGGAAGGACTCTAATGGGGACTCTGATGTTAATGGGGACTCTAATGTAAGGAAGGACTCTGATGGGGACCCTGAAGTAAGGAGGGACTCTGATGTAAGGAAGGACTCTGATGTAAGGGGGACTCTGATGTAAGGGGGGACTCTGATTGGGACCCTGAAGTAAGGAGGGACTCTGATGTAAGTTGGATTCTGATTGGGACCCTGATGTAAGGAAGGACTCTGATGTAAGGGGGACTCTGGCGGGAACCCTGAAGTAAGGAGGGACTCTGATGTAAGCAGAATTCTGTTGGGGACTCTGATGTAAGGGGGACTTTGATGGGGACCCTGATGTAAGGAGGGACTCTGATGTAGAGAAGGACTCTGATGTCAGGAGGGACTCTGATGCATGGGGGGACTCTGATGGGGACCCTGAAGTAAGGAGGGACTCTGATGTAAGCAGAATTCCGTTGGGGACTCTGATGTAAGGGGGACTCTGATGTAAGGGGGACTCTGATGTAAGGGGGGACCTCGCTGCTCTAATTCATATCATGGTAATTGAAAAACTCCAAGTGCATTGCAGGTGAATCATTCACTGTTATGTAAAACACATGCTTGGGAAATACACACCTGCGGTGAATGTCAGGTGAATGTCACATTCACTGCTTTATAAATATCCCCCATATGTGATTTCCATGAAATTTCCATGGAGGGCGCAGTAAATCCTCGCTGTCTATTGGCTGCGATCTTCCCACCATTCAGGTACTCACAAGGCTGAGCGCTAAAAATGGCGGCACTCTTGCGATTATGCAAACTGCGCCATCCGCTCTCCCAAAACGTGATTTTGCGGAGTATATTATATAAATAATCGCACACCGAAGACGCCGATCGTTTGGCCTTTGTTTGTTTTTTAGCAGAAATGAGACGCCCTCGAGCTGCGCCGAGCCTGAGATCGCCGCGAATCCCCTCGCCAATCGGCGATGTAATTACTGGGAAATAACGTTCACTTCATCACGTCCAAATTAGATTTTTCTCCATCGCTCGCTTTATTCTCACTTTAATCTCATTAGCGCTGTGCGATCGCCCCCTCCGCTCATAAATTACTGGCTGGATGGGAAGGGAGTCCAGCGCTGCATTAAAGGGGCTCTCCGGTTTTTCACACCCCCCCCCCCGAAAAGAAAAATACCTCCCACAGACCCCCACCTTGTGATTGTAGATGTATTTTTTTCTGTACCTTATTTTAAAGTGTTAGTAAACCCAGGACTCTGCATTCACTATATCTGGTCTCCCCAGGAGCCTGCATTCACTATATCTGGTCTCCCCAGGACCCTGCATTCGCTATATTTGATCTCCCCAGGACCCTGCATTCACTGTATCTGGTCTCCCCAGGACCCTGTATTCACTATATCTGGTCTCCTCAGGACTCTGCATTCACTGTATCTGGTCTCCCCAGGACTCTGCATTCACTATATCTGGTCTCCCCAGGACCCTGTATTCACTATATCTGGTCTCCTCAGGACTCTGCATTCACTGTATCTGGTCTCCCCAGGACTCTGCATTCACTATATCTGGTCTCCCCAGGACCCTGCATTCACTATATCTGGTCTCCCCAGGACTCTGCATTCACTATATCTGGTCTCCCCAGGACTCTGCATTCACTATATCTGATCTCCCCAGGAGCCTGCATTCACTATATCTGGTCTCCCCAGGACTCTGTATTCACTATATCTGGTCTCCTCAGGACTCTGCATTCACTGTATCTGGTCTCCCCAGGACTCTGCATTCACTATATCTGGTCTCCCCAGGACTCTGCATTCACTGTATCTGGTCTCCCCAGGACCCTGCATTCACTATATCTGGTCTCCCCAGGACTCTGCATTCACTATATCTGGTCTCCCCAGGACTCTGCATTCACTATATCTGGTCTCCCCAGGACTCTGCATTCACTATATCTGGTCTGCAGAACCCCCGACCCTCTGTCTGGACGGTGCTGATTGGCCCTGTGCTGATCACATGTACTCTCTTTGGAGCACGACTTTAATGCGACTTTGCTCTGACTTTACACTCAATGGGTCAAAGGCTCCATTCACACTGGTGCGGTTTGTCAGGCAACTTAGGACATCAAAGTCACATGACAAGCCGCACCTCATTCTCTTCCATGCCAGCTGTTCCAATGGGTGTGACTTAGCCCACCCCTTCACACTGGTGCGATTTGCCATGCGATTTGACATTTCCAAATCACACCCCGTTGTTGGCAATGCAACACTTCAAATTGCCACAACTCATTCCGCATCGACTTTGAAAAAGGCTCCTGCGCAACTTTTTGTCAATTTTATTGCGACGTACATAGACTTCTGTTAAATAAAGTCGTCAGCCGCAATGAAACTGAAGGTGCGAATCGCGTTGATCTGCGGCTTTGAAAGCACGCTGAAGTCGAGCGATTTCAAAGCTGCACCGGTGTGAGCCGGGGCTTAAAGTCGCAGCGACTTTGAAAAGGTTGTCTGAGCTGCTTTGGTTGCGACTTTTCACACAAGTGTGAATGGAGCCTAAGAGAGTGAAGGAAACAGAGACAGAGAGGGCATGTGATTTGACAGTTCCAAATCGCATGAAAAGTCGCACCCCATTGGCGGCTTGTGTTTCAGCAATTTTGAAAAATGTTCCTGCACTACTTTTTTGCTGATTTTATTGCGACTTGCATAAACGTCTGTTGTATGACGTTGCAAGCCGCAATCAAACGGCAGTGTAAAACGCACTTATGTGCGACTTTGAAAATCTCGCTGAAGTAGTGCAATTTCAAAGCTGCACCAGTGTGAAGGGGGCTTACATCCATTTGAAGACGGATGTCTTCAAAGTCGCACTCCAAGTCGCACTGAGATGCGGCTTTGAAATTGTGCGATTTCAGATGAAGTTGCACAATTTCAAAGCCGCAATCAATGTAAACAGTGAAAAGTCGCACCAAAGTAATGCAGGCCCCTTCACATCAATTTGAACAGGTGCAATTGAAAAGAGTGGGGGGTGCGACTTGTCATGAGACTTTAATGTCTGAAGTCGCACGTCAAGTCGCACAAGTGTAAATTGAGCTTAGCCCCCGTTCACACTGAGGGTCAGTTTTTCCACCAGTGGGTGTTGTCATGCGACTTTGGACAGATAAAGTTGCATGACAAGTCACAGTCCATTGATTTTAATGGCACCCGTTTCCATCTATGCGACTTAAAGGTGCAGCGTCTTTGAAAAGGTTCCTGCAACTACTTTGATGCGACTTTTGGCACAACTTTGGTCCAGAGACTGAAAAGTTGTATCAAAGCACACACTCTAAATTGGGTCGACTTTGAGGTCGCAATAGTGGAAAGGTAGCCTGAATGAGACTTCAAGTGAAGCGCAGGTCATTGCGACTTGGCTGACATTTGTGCGACTTCATGCACTGATGTCGATGCAAGTCGCACCTGAAATCGCAAAAAATAAAATAAAAAAATAGCGCAGGGACCTTTTTTTTCATTTCAAATCGTCACGGCACCGCAATTGGAGTCGCACCGATTTGACCAGTTCCATTGCCGACAACAGGGTGAGACTTGTCATGCGATTCGGAACTGTCAAATCGCATGACAAGTCAGGAAGACAGGAAGTGAAGGAAACAGAGACAGAGATGGCAAAGAAAATGATAAACATTTGAACCATTTCCTATTATGGGGGGGGGGCTTTAGATATACTCAAACCTTAGCCCCGCCCCCTTCCCCCCCACCCAGGCAGAGCCCCCCCCACCTCCCAGGAACTCTATTGGTGGGATCCGGACACATCCTGACATTATAGACATTCTCCTCCTCCTGGGGTCCTCTAACCTTCATCTCCCCCCCTCCCCCGCCCCATCCATATTACTAATTGTCGTTCGATGGACACGTGATGGCGCTCCCCCCCCCCCCCCGGGCTGCCCATCAATTACCCAGGGAGGAGAAGATCGAGGATTGGAGAACAATTAGCGGGACGATGAATGAGTTTGTCAGATGAATGAAATTCTGAACCCGAATCACACAAAGCGATGGCGATTTCTAGGCATTTCGATGGTTTTGGGGCTTCTAGTATAAAGCCTGTATTATATTATATGATTTATATTACAGTTGCTTGTGTAGAAGGGCTCATGTAGACGCGCAAAGACATTGGAACGCCCATTAATGCACCTAATGCGACTTTAATGCGTTTGCATCACGCTAAAAAAAACGCTTCCCAGGCCCCCCCCACCGACGTGCCTCTACATCTCCCTTTGCCTCTGAAAAACGATCTGCCTTAGGATCGCGCTCCAGAGGCTACGCAAGTGACGTGACGCCTCCTGTTTTAACCGCATTCGTGCCAAAACAATTGCGCGGGGCATTAATGGAGCTTCCCCTGTTGACTTGCATGTGTAGCGTTTGGTGGACTTGCCGCCCAATGAACGACACGCGTTAGGTCAACTCTGCCGCGGGCGTGAAGAATCTCCGCCCTGGAATGAAAATGTCCCTGTCTGTTGTCTATTACAGCTTAAGAAGGGGAGGGGGGCGGGTTAGCGGGCGTCATGAACACGGCTCAGCTGCATATTGTTGCTGCCGTCCAACCGCTCGGCTAAACGAGGCCGAAGAATTTTTGTACTAACACTTTCTAAACGCATCTCAAACGGGCTGAACACGCCATAGAGGCGTTTGAGATGCGCTTGCAGCACATGACTACTGACATCAATGGAAACGTTTGGAGAGTAGCAAAGCCTGGTAAATGGCAACATGATGCGACACGACCTGCCATGATGGAACATTCTGTGACGCAACCTGCCAAGATGCAATGTGCAGTGACGCAATGTAACATGCCAAGACACAATGTGCCATGACATAACCTGCCAAGACGCAATATGCCGTGCTGCAACCTACCAAGATGCAGTGTGCAGTGACGCAACATAATCTACCAAGACGCAATGTGCCGAGACACAATCTGCCAAGACGCAATGTGCCATGACTCAACCTCTGAGATGCAACCTGCCACGACACAACATGCCATGTTGCAATCTACCAAGATGCAATGGGCAGTGACGCAACATAACCTACCAAGACGCAATGTGCTGTGACGCAATCTACCAAGATGCAATGTGCAGTGACATAACGTAACCTGCCAAGATGCAATGGGCAGTGACGCAACATAACCTGCCAAGATGCAATGGGCAGTGACGCAACATAACCTACCAAGACGCAATGTGCAGTGACATAACGTAACCTGCCAAGATGCAATGGGCAGTGACGCAACATAACCTGCCAAGATGCAATGGGCAGTGACGCAACGTAACCTACCAAGACGCAATGTGATGTGATGCAACCTACCAAGATGCAATGTGCAATGATGCAACGTAACCTTCCAAGACGGAATGTGCTGTGATGCAACCTACCAAGATGCAATGTGCAGTGACGCAACATAACCTACCAAGACGCAATGTGCTGTGACGCAACCTGCTGAGACACAATGTTCCATGATGCAACCTGCCGAGACGCAACCTACCAAGACACAACATGCCATGATGCACCCTACCAAAATGCAATGTGCAGTGACGTAATGTAACCTGCCAAGATGCAATGTGCCGTGACGCAACCTGCCATGACGCAACCTGCTGAGACACAATGTGCCATGCCGCAACCTGCCGAGATGCAACCTGCCAAGATGTAATGTGCAGTGACGCAACGTAACCTACCAAGATGTAATGTGCAGTGACGCAACGTAACCTACCAAGATGTAATGTGCAGTGACGCAACATAACCTGCCAAGATGCAACGTGCCATGATGCAACCTACCTAGACACAACCTGCCAAGACGCAAAGTGACACAACCTGCTGAGACACAATGTGTCGTGACGCAACATGCCAAAACACAACAGGCCGTGATGCAACCTGCCAGTTTGCTGAGACGCAATGTGCCGAGACAGAGGAGGGAGCTCCAGCACACAGCCTGTGATTGACAACCTCAGCTTTGTTCCTGTATGCTGTGTGAAAGGGGGTGTGTCCCTTCCCTCCAATCAGCTCTAACTGAGCTCTGCAGAGTGTAATTTTAGCTCACTGCCCCCTGCTTTCTAAAAGCTCAGACAAGCTTTTATAAAATCTGGACTTCGAATGGATATAGAGAAGAGAAGATTTCAGATAAACAGGTACATCTTATGTAGGAGGATTTGTTTCATCTCTGTGTATCACCTGAGGCCGGTTACCTCACTGGGTATATGAAGGGTTTCAAACCACATTAATACCACTTTAAGGTAAACTTGTGATAAAAGACGACCTCTGAACCACTTGACCTCCCTTTACCCCCCTTTCAGGGCCAGGCCATTTTTTGTGATACAGCACTGCGTTACTTTAACTGAGAATTGCGCGGTCGTGTACCCAAAGAAAATTGATGTCCTTTTTTCCCCACAAATAGAGCTTTCTTTTGGTGTTTTTTTTATTTTTTGCGCTATAAACAAAAAAAGACAATTTTGAAAAAATAGTTTTCTTTCTGCTATAAAACATCCAATAAAAAAATTTAAAAAATCGAATTTATTCATCAATTCTGCTACATATTTTTGGTAAAAAAATTCTCAATAAGCGTATATTGATTGGTTTACGCAAAAGTTATCACATCTACAAACTATGGGTTAGATTTATGGAATTTTTATTTTTTCATTTTTATACTGGTAATGGTGGCGATCAGCGACTTATAGTGGGACTGCAACCTTGCAGCGGACACCTAACTGACTTTTAACACTTTTTGGGGACCAGTGACACCAATACAGTAATCATTGCTAAAAAAAAATGCACTGTCACTATACTAATGACACTGGAAAGGGGTTAACATCAGGGGCAATCAAAGGGTTAAATGTGTGCCTAGCCAGTGTTTTTGTGTACTGTGGGGGAGGTGCTTGTACTAGGGGAAGGTGTGGACTCATGTTACTGCTTTGCAGGATCCCCGGATCCACACCTTCCCTACCGACAGAACGGCCATCTGCCTTGTTTACATCGGAGGAGGATGTCGGCGGACATTGAATTCCCACAGATCAGCTCCCGCTATGTATAATCCCAGCAGGAGCGGGCCGCCACGCACCGTGCATGCGCACCCCAGACCCGGAAATGCAGGATCATATATGAGGTATGTGATCCTGCACAGCAGAGACACCTTGCTTCTCTATATGTGAGTTATACAGTCGCCAAGTGGATAAAATACTTGTTGCCTGGCTGTCATGTCCATCCTCTGACTTCAACACTTTCCATTAGACATGTGCGGTTCATTTTGTTCCGAATTAAAATTCGGACAATTTTTTTTTATTCGGAAATTGGGATGTATTCGAATTTCTGAATTAGAAAAGCACCGAATTTAAACGAATCCGAAATAACGAAAAAAACATTTTGGGATGAAATTCGAGTTTGAATAGTTTTCAAATACTTTTCGAATTCGAAATTTTCCAATTTCCAAAGGCAATTAAATAGAATACAAAATAAAGGGAAAGGAAGGGGGTGCAGGGAATGTAGGAAGGGAAGGGGTGCAGGGAATGTAGGAAGGGAAGGGGGTGCAGGGAATGTAGGAAGGGAAGGGGGTGCAGGGAATGTAGGAAGGGAAGGGGGTGCAGGGAATGTAGGAAAGGAAGGGGGTGCAGGGAATGTAGGAAGGGAAGGGGGTGCAGGAAATGTAGGAAGGGAAGGGGGTGCAGGGAATGTAGGAAGGAAAGGGGTGCAGGGAATGTAGGAAGGGAAGGGGGTGCAGGGAATGTAGGAAAGGAAGGGGGTGCAGGGAATGTAGGAAGGGAAGGGGGTGCAGGAAATGTAGGAAGGAAAGGGGTGCAGGGAATGTAGGAAGGGAAGGGGGTGCAGGGAATGTAGGAAAGGAAGGGGGTGCAGGGAATGTAGGAAGGGAAGGGGGTGCAGGGAATGTAGGAAGGGAAGGGGGTGCAGGGAATGTTGGAAAGGAAGGGGGTGCAGGGAATGTAGGAAAGGAAGGGGTGCAGGGAATGTAGGAAGGGAAAGGGGTACAGGGAATGTAGGAAGGGAAGGGGGTGCAGGGAATGTAGGAAGGGAAAGGGGTGCAGGGAATGTTGGAAAGGAAGGGGGTGCAGGGAATGTAGGAAGGGAAGAGGGTGCAGGGAATGTAGGAAGGGAAGGGGGTGCAGGGAATGTTGGAAAGGAAGGGGGTGCAGGGAATGTAGGAAGGGAAGAGGGTGCAGGGAATGTAGGAAGGGAAGGGGGTGCAGGGAATGTAGGAAGGGAAGGGGGTGCAGGGAATGTAGGAAGGGAAGGGGGTGCCGGGAATGTAGGAAGGGAAGGGGGTGCAGGGAATGTAGGAAGGAAAGGGGTGCAGGGAATGTAGGAAGGAAGGGGGTGCAGGGAATGTAGGAAGGGAAAGGGGTGCAGGGAATGTAGGAAGGGAAGGGGGTGCAGGGAATGTAGGAAGGGAAAGGGGTGCAGGGAATGTTGGAAAGGAAGGGGGTGCAGGGAATGTAGGAAGGGAAAGGGGTACAGGGAATGTAGGAAGGGAAGGGGGTGCAGGGAATGTAGGAAGGGAAGGGGGTGCAGGGAATGTAGGAAGGGAAGGGGGTGCCGGGAATGTAGGAAGGGAAGGGGGTGCAGGGAATGTAGGAAGGGAAGGGGGTGCAGGGAATGTAGGAAGGGAAGGGGGTGCCGGGAATGTAGGAAGGGAAGGGGGTGCAGGGAATGTAGGAAGGAAAGGGGTGCAGGGAATGTAGGAAGGAAGGGGGTGCAGGGAATGTAGGAAGGGAAAGGGGTGCAGGGAATGTAGGAAGGGAAAGGGGTGCCGGGAATGTTGGAAAGGAAGGGGTGCAGGGAATGTAGGAAAGGAAGGGGTGCAGGGAATGTAGGAAGGGAAGGGGGTGCAGGGAATGTAGGAAGGGAAAGGGGTACAGGGAATGTAGGAAGGGAAAGGGGTGCAGGGAATGTTGGAAAGGAAGGGGGTGCAGGGAATGTAGGAAGGGAAGGGGGTGCAGGGAATGTAGGAAGGGAAGGGGGTGCAGGGAATGTAGGAAGGGAAGGGGGTGCAGGGAATGTAGGAAGGGAAAGGGGTACAGGGAATGTAGGAAGGGAAGGGGGTGCAGGGAATGTAGGAAGGGAAAGGGGTACAGGGAATGTAGGAAGGGAAAGGGGTGCAGGGAATGTTGGAAAGGAAGGGGGTGCAGGGAATGTAGGAAGGGAAGGGGGTGCAGGGAATGTAGGAAAGGAAGGGGGTGCAGGGAATGTAGGAAGGGAAGGGGGTGCAGGGAATGTAGGAAGGGAAAGGGGTGCAGGGAATGAAGGAAGGGAAAGGGGAGCAGGGAATGTAGGAAAGGAAAGGGGCGCATGGAATGAAGGAAGTGAAAGGGGTGCAGGCAATGCAGGAAGGGAAAGGGGTGCAGGGAATGTAGGGAAGGAAGGGGGAGCAGGGAATGAAGGAAGTGAAAGGGGTGCAGGCAATGCAGGAAGGGAAGGGGGTGCCGGGAATGTAGGAAGGGAAAGGGGTGCAGGGAATGTAGGAAAGGAAGGGGGTGCAGGGAATGTAGGAAGGGAAGGGGGTGCAGGGAATGTAGGAAAGGAAGGGGGTGCAGGGAATGTAGGAAGGGAAGGGGGTGCAGGGAATGTAGGAAGGGAAAGGGGTGCAGGGAATGTAGGAAAGGAAGGGGTGCAGGGAATGTAGGAAGGGAAAGGGGTGCAGGGAATGTAGGAAAGGAAGGGAGTGCAGGGAATGTAGGGAAGGAAGGGGTGCAGGGAATGTAGGAAAGGAAGGGGTGCAGGGAATGTAGGGAAGGAAGGGGTGCAGGGAATGTAGGGAAGGAAGGGGTGCAGGGAATGTAGGAAGGGAAGGGGTGCAGGGAATGTAGGGAAGGAAGGGGTGTAGGGAATGTAGGAAAGGAAAGGGGTGCCGGGAATGTTGGAAAGGAAGGGGGTGCCGGGAATGTAGGAAGGGAAAGGGGTGCAGGGAATGTAGGAAGGGAAGGGGGTGCCGGGAATGTAGGAAGGGAAGGGGGTGCAGGGAATGTAGGAAGGGAAGGGGGTGCAGGGAATGTAGGAAGGGAAGGGGGTGCAGGGAATGTAGGAAGGGAAGGGGGTGCAGGGAATGTAGGAAGGGAAGGGGGTGCCGGGAATGTAGGAAGGGAAAGGGGTGCAGGGAATGTAGGAAAGGAAGGGGGAGCAGCGAATGTATGGAGGGGTCCAGGAGGGAAAGGTGGTGCAGGGAATGTAGGAAGGGAAGGGGGTGCAGGGAATGTAGGAAGGGAAAGGGGTGTAGATGTTGAGAGGAGTCAGAAGACTCTTTAAATCTTATGCAGCAATGTGTATTCTATAAGCCCCACAGAGAATCTTTCAGGTACTTCACCTCCCTCTCTGTCACTCTCCTCATTTGAGGGGCATTGCATTCCTCTCTTCTCCTGGGCCTCTCCAATCCTATGGAACTCCTCACCCCTAATCTGTCCGATAATCTCCTACTCTATTCGATTTTAAACGATCCCTTAAAAATCTCTTCAGAAAAGCCCAACCTACCTCCCCCCACCTAACAACTGGATTTTCATTTTCTCCATCTGATCATCCTCTACAGTTATTACCTATTAAGGGATTTTAATAAGACTCATGGCCACTCATTAAAATGAGAAGAAAAGAGGTTTAACCTTAAACTACGTAGAGGGTTCTTTACTGTAAGAGCGGCAAGGATGTGGAATTCCCTTCCACAGGCGGTGGTCTCAGCGGGGGGCATTGATAGCTTCAAGAAACTATTAGATAATCACCTGAATGACCGCAACATACAGAGATATGTAATGTAATACTGACATATAATCACACAGATAGGTTGGACTTGATGGACTTGTGTCTTTTTTCAACCTCAACTACTATGTAACTTTTTGTTCCACTTGACCCTCCCTTCTAGATTGTAAGCTCCAATGATCAGTGTGCTGATCCCTCCTGTATTGATTTGTGTACTGTCTGCCCTCACATTGTAAAGCGCTGTGCAAACTGTTGGCACCATATAAATCCTGTATAATAATAATAATAATAATAATAATAATAATAATAATATATTAATAATAATAATAATAATAATAATAATAATAATAATGTGTCTCTTTCCCTGTTGATTGGCTCACCTGCGGTGACACTCAGTAATACATTATAATGCCCCAAATGATAAAGCAAATGTTGGTATTTGTGTGCGCAGCGGGTTTGCGCTCCCCCTCCCCCGCACCCTGTACGTTTCATATTGTATATAGGATTGGGGGGGGGGGGGAGATTGGAAAGGCGAGGGCCATTAGTAACTATAACAGATGGTCTCCCTTTCTTCGCTGCAGGCAAAGCGCCAAATGACATGACTAAATAGAAGCCAGCCGTCCCGCCGCTGCGGCCCTTTCTATTCCTCGTGAGCTCGCGGCCTTCGAGACGCCGGACCCCCATTTTTAATAACCTTTCCTCCTGACGGAGCTTAGAGGTATTGTGACCCTGAAGAGTGTCAGGGAGGATTCCCGCCAGGAGCCTGACGCAGCCCGCCGCGCCGTGCCCCCCCCCCCCGAAAATACATTCATCTCCAGCTACTACAAACCCCCCAACTTCACAGATTTACTTCTCTGGGGTCAGAGGATGCAGAAAAGAAATTACAAATCTCTACAAATCCGCCGTCTTCTGTAAACGGACGCAAAGTAGAAAATAGAAAATTGTAACAAAAGAGCAAGAGAGGAAAAGGTCTGCTCCGGTTTAGACATTAATGGCTGTGTGTTGAGTTATTTTGAGGGGACAGCAAATTTACACTGTTATACAAGCTGTACACTCACTACTTTACATTGTAGACAAGTGTCATTTCTTCAGTGTTGTCACATGAAAAGATAGAAGAAAAGATTTACAAAAATGTGAGGGGTGTACTTACTTTTGTGAGATCCAGTATATATGAGAGGGAAGACAGCACCTGCTTAGCCCCGCCCCCCATGACGCGTCTCCATTGTTCTCACACAATAATCTCACATCAGGGCTGCTGTAAACAGTTACAAAGTCCCCATAGACAGAACTGGACAGTCGATGGGTCTCGCTCAGTCCACAGATCTGCATCAGAAGGGAACAGCAAAGCATAACCTTTGTGCAGCACTACTAAGCAGTACCTGTGTATGTGCAGAGGGTGCAGGGGATGGGGTTGTAGGGGGAAGGAAGCGAGGGGAGGTTTAGGGGGGTGCAGGTCATGTGGGTGAAATGGGGTACAGTGGACCAAAGAATGTAGAGAGGGAAGAGGGTGTATAGGATGTAGATGTAAGGGGTGCAAAGGATGCAGGGAGGGAGGGGTGATGGGGGTGCGGGGGATGTGTGGAGGGCAGAGGGGTGAAGAGATAAGGGGTGCAGGAAATTTCAGGAGAGAAGAGGGTGAAAAGGATGCAGGAAGAAAATAATGGGAGGGGGAGGGGGTGTGTAAGGGGATGCAGGGGGTGTAGAGGGACAGGGATGCAGGGGGTGTAGAGGGACAGGGGTGCAGGGGGTGTAGAGGGACAGGGATGCAGGGGGTGTAGAGGGACAGGGATGCAGGGGGCGTAGAGGGACAGGGATGCAGGGGATGTAGAGGGACAGGGATACAGGGGGTGTAGAGGGACAGGGATGCAGGGGATGTAGAGGGACTGGGATGCAGGGGGTGTAGAGGGACAGGGATGAAGGGGGTGTAGGGGGACAGAGATGCAGGGGTGTAGAGGGACAGGGATGCAGGGGGTGTAGAGGGACAGGGATGAAGGGGGTGTAGGGGGACAGAGATGCAGGGGTGTAGAGGGACAGGGATGCAGGGGGTGTAGAGGGACAGAGATGCAGGGGGTGTAGAGGGACAGGGATGCAGGGGGTGTAGAGGGACAGGGATGCAGGGGATGTAGAGGGATTGGGATGCAGGGGGTGTAGAGGGACAGGGATGCAGGGGGTGTAGAGGGACAGGGATGCAGGGGGTGTAGAGGGACAGGGAAGCAGGGGGTGTAGAGGGACAGGGATGCAGGGGGTGTAGAGGGACTGGGATGCAGGGGGTGTAGAGGGACAGGGATGCAGGGGGTGTAGAGGGACTGGGATGCAGGGGGTGTAGAGGGACAGGGGTGCAGGAGGTGTAGAGGGACTGGGATGCAGGGGATGTAGAGGGACAGGGATGCAGGGGGTGTAGAGGGACAGGGATGCAGGGGGTGTAGAGGGACAGGGGTGCAGGGGGTGTAGAGGGACAGGGGTGCAGGGGGTGTAGAGGGACAGGGATGCAGGGGGTGTAGAGGGACAGGGATGCAGGGGGTGTAGAGGGACAGGGGTGCAGGGGGTGTAGAGGGACAGGGGTGCAGGGGGTGTAGAGGGACAGGGGTGCAGGGGGTGTAGAGGGACAGGGGTGCAGGGGGTGTAGAGGGACAGGGAAGCAGGGGGTGTAGAGGGACAGGGATGCAGGGGGTGTAGAGGGACAGGGATGAAGGGGGTGTAGGGGGACAGGAATGCAGGGGGTGTAGAGGGACAGGGATGCAGGGGGTGTAGAGAGACAGGAATGCAGGGGGTGTAGAGGGACAGGGATGCAGGGGGTGTAGAGAGACAGGGATGCAGGGGATGTAGAGGGACAGGGATGCAGGGGGTGTAGAGGGACAGGGATGCAGGGGGTGTAGAGAGACAGGAATGCAGGGGGTGTAGAGGGACAGGGATGCAGGGGGTGTAGAGAGACAGGGATGCAGGGGATGTAGAGGGACAGGGATGCAGGGGGTGTAGAGGGACAGGGATGCAGGGGGTGTAGAGAGACAGGAATGCAGGGGGTTTAGAGGGACAGGGATGCAGGGGGTGTAGAGGGACAGGGATGCAGGGGGTGTAGAGGGACAGGGATGCAGGGGGTGTAGAGGGACAGGGATGCAGGGGGTGTAGAGGGACAGGGATGCAGGGGGTGTAGAGGGACAGGGATGCAGGGGGTGTAGAGAGACAGGAATGCAGGGGGTGTAGAGGGACAGGAATGCAGGGGGTGTAGAGGGACAGGGATGCAGGGGGTGTAGAGGGACAGGGATGCAGGGGGTGTAGAGGGACAGGGATGAAGGGGGTGTAGAGGGACAGGGATGAAGGGGGTGTAGGGGGACAGAGATGCAGGGGTGTAGAGAGACAGGAATGCAGGGGGTGTAGAGGGACAGGGATGCAGGGGGTGTAGAGGGACAGGGATGAAGGGGGTGTAGGGGGACAGAGATGCAGGGGTGTAGAAGGACAGGGATGCAGGGGGTGTAGAGGGACAGGGATGCAGGGGGTGTAGAGGAACAGGGATGCAGGGGGTGTAGAGGGACAGGGATGCAGGGGGTGTAGAGGAACAGGGATGCAGGGGGTGTAGAGAGACAGGGATACAGTGATGTATGGAGGAAGGACAGGAGATCTTCAGAGGAGTCACAAGACTCTTTATCATTCTGAAAACATGAAGTGATCTCTCCGTTCTCTTCTTTCCTTCTCTATACAATTGAAAAAGTATTATTGTATATGAAGTGACAGGGGGGAGTGCCATAAGGTGAGAACAGACACTACTGAGTGCTATAAGGTGAGTACACACAATACTGAGTGCTGTAAGGTGAGTACAGACACTACTGAGTGCTATAAGGTGAGTACAGACACTACTGAGTGCTATAAGGTGAGTACAGACAATACTGAGTGCTATAAGGTGAGTACAGACAATACTGAGTGCTATAAGGTGAGTACAGACAATACTGAGTGCTATAAGGTGAGTACAGACAATACTGAGTGCTATAAGGTGAGTACAGACACTACTGAGTGCTATAAGGTGAGTACAGACAATACTGAGTGCTATAAGGTGAGTACAGACACTACTGAGTGCTATAAGGTGAGTACAGACAATACTGAGTGCTATAAGGTGAGAACAGACACTACTGAGTGCTATAAGGTGAGAACAGACAATACTGAGTGCTATAAGGTGAGAACAGACACTACTGAGTGCTATAAGGTGAGTACAGACACTACTGAGTGCTATAAGGTGAGTACAGACACTACTGAGTGCTATAAGGTGAGTACAGACACTACTGAGTGCTATAAGGTGAGTACAGACACTACTGAGTGCTATAAGGTGAGTACAGACACTACTGAGTGCTATAAGGTGAGTACAGACAATACTGAGTGCTATAAGGTGAGTACAGACACTACTGAGTGCTATAAGGTGAGTACAGACAATACTGAGTGCTATAAGGTGAGTACAGACACTACTGAGTGCTATAAGGTGAGTACAGACAATACTGAGTGCTATAAGGTGAGTACAGACACTACTGAGTGCTATAAGGTGAGTACAGACACTACATAAAGGAAATGACCTCTTATGATTCGGCCATCTGGCTGGGAGTGGTGTCGGTTCCCCGGCTCGTGTCACACAACCTGCTAAACAAAACTCTGCAGCAATGAAATCCCCGATCACAAATATTTGGATGGAGTCGATCTGGACATGAATGGCTGTTTATGTGAAGGTTGGGAGCGGGCAACGCCTCGGTCGAGTGTCAGTCACATGAAGGCGTCTCTCAATGGAGCCTCTGTTCAATGCCTTCAATGCCCTCATAAAATACTGAAGACAGCATTCCACAGAACAGCCGTCTCATCAGAGGCTCATCGGAGGCTCCTCGGAGGCTCATTATCTGGCTGATGAAGAGCTTCATAGTACAAGTTCCCTCCATCACCACAAGGGAGACGTCCACCTCCTGCCCGCTCCTCCATGTACCCAATGTATCCTTCCGTTGTACAATGATGGGTCACCTGTCAAGTACAACCAACCTCTGAGCTGCTAATCAGCAAGTCCTGAAGTTCTGCTAAAGTCAGAAAGTTCTCTCAGATCTATCTTCTACCTGCAGCTTTGTCACATGTCTTGTGTAACCTCCCTCTCAAGCTGCGTTAGATGTGGGCCGACTGTCCAAGATTTGCAGCTGCACCCTGGCCCGCCGTCCCTCAGATGATGCGTCCCAGGCCGTGTCCTGGGATCACAGCAGCAGCATTATCTATTACTGGACATGTACAGGGCAAGGGCATTCATTTTGGGGGCTTCAAGTGGGCAGTCCCTGCTTATTTAGAGGCGGAGTCTGGGCAGTACCAACCTGTAATGTGGGTAAATTTTATGTGAGCCCACCTGGAAAGTGGGCGGGTGAAATGCAGATCATGGGCGGGGTTAACATTGTCCTGAGATCCATAAGTCCCATTAAGTCATTGACCAAATATGGTCATGTCACCGGGAGACCCGCCCCTTTGTTTATATCACCTGTCATCTACTGTCATTCCGGCGTGAGCCATTGGATCCGACATTCAAATGAGTAGGGATACTATGTACCCCTTACTTATTTACATGGGGGGGGGTTAGAATCTGGGTGCCCCCCTATTGTCAAGAGGGGCGTTTTCCAAATTCAGATAAGCCCGCCATCCGCAGACCCCCAAAACCACCAGGTCAGGGTTGTGGGGAAGAGGCCCTTGCCCTCATCAACATGGGGACAAGATGTTTTGGTAAGAGGGTCCCCCCAATGCCCTATAGACACGTGCTATTCGTTTCGTTCGAATTTCCAAAAATTCGTACATTCGGAAGCATCCGAAATACGAATTGCTATGCTTCTGAATTTTATACAAAATACGAAATTTTGTTGACGAATTTCGGATCCAAATTCCGTTACAATGGAAACGTGACTGGTGTTTTGTTGTCCAATCAGAGGTTTTCTTCTGCTGCTGCTGAGTGGGGGTTGGGAAAATGACCTTCTTTAATATGAGAGTGGGAGAGGTACGGGTAGTCTATGGGAGATTCAGAATCGGACAAAATAAGAATGTTCGTTAATATCGTTTCATTATTGTCATAATAATTACGATTATTCGTTATGATGAAGTTAAAAACCCAGAAGTTCCTCCTGGGGCTGTACCCCTACTGTGCTCATTATGAGGGGCTCCCACCATCCCTGTACTGTGCTCATTATGAGGGGCTCCCACCATCCCTGTGCTGTGCTCATTATGAGGGGCTCCTCCCATCCCTGTACTGTGCTCATTATGAGGGGCTCCCACCATCCCTGTGCTCATTATGAGGGGCTCCTCCCATCCCTGTACTGTGCTCATTATGAGGGGCTCCTCCCATCCCTGTGCTGTGCTCATTATGAGGGGCTCCTCCCATCCCTGTGCTGTGCTCATTATGAGGGGCTCCTCCCATCCCTGTACTGTGCTCATTATGAGGGGCTCCTCCCATCCCTGTGCTGTGCTCATTATGAGGGGCTCCCACCATCCCTGTGCTGTGCTCATTATGAGGGGCTCCTCCCATCCCTGTGCTGTGCTGTGCTCATTATGAGGGGCTCCTCCCATCCCTGTGCTGTGCTCATTATGAGGGGCTCCTCCCATCCCTGTGCTGTGCTCATTATGAGGGGCTCCCACCATCCCTGTGCTGTGCTCATTATGAGGGGCTCCTCCCATCCCTGTGCTGTGCTCATTATGAGGGGCTCCCGCTGTGCTCATTATGAGGGGCTCCCCCCATCCCTGTGCTCATTATGAGGGGCTCCCACCATCCCTGTGCTGTGCTCATTATGAGGGGCTCCCCCCATCCCTGTGATGTGGTGAAGTCAGCACAGCACAGGGATGGTGGGAGCCCCTCATAATGAGCATAATGAGTCCGACGATTGCCATATTGAGAAAGGTATTTTATTGCTTTTTAAATTCATCTTAACGAACGTTCGTAATTGTTACAAAAAGTTAACGAACCTAATAAAAAATTGGTATTTCGGACACGAATTACGAAATACGAATTAACGGCTAATACGTAACGTAACGGAACGAAATTAAACAAATTTATTGACGGCACACATGTCCTCTGCCCTACTGACACCATCCACTGCCCTACTGACACCATCCACTGCACTACTGACACCATCCACTGCTCTATTGACACCGTCCACTGCTCTACTGACACCATCCACTGCTCTACTGACACCATCCACTGCTCTACTGACACCATCCACTGCTCTACTGACACCATCCACTGCTCTACTGACACCATCCACTGCTCTACTGACACCGTCCACTGCTCTACTGACTGACACTGTCCACTGCTCTACTGACACCGTCCACTGCTCTACTGACACCGTCCTCTGCTCTACTGACACCGTCCTCTGCTCTACTGACACCGTCCACTGCACTACTGACACCGTCCACTGCTCTACTGACACCGTCCACTGCTCTACTGACACCGTCCACTGCTCTACTGACACCGTCCACTGCTCTACTGACACCGTGCACTGCCCTACTGACAGCGTCCACTGCCCTACTGACACCATCCACTGCTCTACTGACACCATCCACTGCTCTACTGACACTGTCCTCTGCTCTACTGACACCGTCCACTGCTCTACTGACACCGTCCACTGCTCTACTGACACCGTCTACTGCCCTACCAACAACATCCACTGCTCTACTGACACCGTCCACTGCTCTACTGACACCTTCCACTGCTCTACTGACATCGTCCACTGCTCTACTGACACCTTCCACTGCTCTACTGACACCGTCCACTGCTCTACTGACATCGTCCACTGCTCTACTGACACCTTCCACTGCTCTACTGACACCATCCACTGCTCTACTGACATCGTCCACTGCTCTATTGACATCGTCCACTGCTTTACTGACACCGTCCACTGCTCTATTGACATCGTCCACTGCTTTACTGACACCGTCCACTGCTCTATTGACATCGTCCACTGCTTTACTGACACCGTCCACTGCTCTACTGACACCGTCCACTGCTCTATTGACATCGTCCACTGCTTTACTGACACCGTCCACTGCTCTACTGACACTGTCCACTTCTCTACTGACACCGTCCACTGCTCTACTGACACCGTCCTCTGCTCTACTGACACCGTCCACTGCTCTACTGACACTGTCCACTTCTCTACTGACACCGTCCACTGCTCTACTGACACCGTCCTCTGCTCTACTGACACCGTCCACTGCTCTACTGACACCGTCCACTGCCCTACTGACACCATCCACTGCTCTACTGACACCATCCACTGCTCTACTGACACCGTCCACTGCTCTACTGACACCATCCACTGCCCTACCAACAACATCCACTGCTCTACTGACACCATCCACTGCTTTACTGACACCGTCCACTGCCCTACTGACACCGTCCACTGCCCTACTGACACCATCCACTGCTCTACTGACACCATCCACTGCTTTACTGACACCGTCCACTGCTCTACTGACACCATCCACTGCTCTACTGACACCATCCACTGCCCTACTGACACCATCCACTGCTCTACTGACACCATCCACTGCTCTACTGACACCGTCCACTGCTCTACTGACACCGTCCACTGCTCTACTGACACTGTCCACTGCTCTACTGACACCGTCCACTGCTCTACTGACACCGTCCACTGCTCTACTGACACCGTCCACTGCTCTACTGACACCATCCACTGCTTTACTGACACCGTCCACTGCTCTACTGACACCATCCACTGCTCTACTGACACCATCCACTGCCCTACTGACACCATCCACTGCCCTACTGACACCATCCACTGCTCTACTGACACCATCCACTGCTCTACTGACACCGTCCACTGCTCTACTGACACCGTCCTCTGCTCTACTGACACCATCCACTGCTCTATTGACATCGTCCACTGCTTTACTGACACCGTCCACTACTCTATTGACATCGTCCACTGCTTTACTGACACCGTCCACTGCTCTACTGACATCGTCCACTGCTCTACTGACACCGTCCACTGCTCTACTGACACTGTCCACTGCTCTACTGACACCAACTTCTGCCCTACTGATATGTACAGATATATATAGATTGTACTGTATATACACACACACATTGTGTTTGAGCTTTAGGGTTTTATTATTATATTATGTTTTATACAGGATTTATATAGCGCAGAGAGCTCGTGCAGCCCTTTACAATACAAAGTGCAGTTAAAATAAAATACATGAGGGTTAAAAGGGCCCTGCTCGAAAGAGCTTACAATCTAGTTGGGCTCATCCCTATTTGTCAGTCCCCCTCTCTGTATACCGTAGGATGTTACAAGAGACTGATAGGAAGTCAATATGTAATATAAAGTATTAGTAATATACACAGAATGGGATCCATTTATATATATATATATATATATATATATATATATATATACTGTATATATATATATATATATATATATATATATATAAACTTTAAAGAATTTTTATTAACATTTCCATACAAATAACAAAAATAACAAAGACATCTATTTTAAGTATAACGTAATAAAATGTAGCAAATATGAAGGTTACATTTACTTGATCCCTATAGTGGGTCCTACACATGAGAATGGACAAATGTTACAAACGTAACAAACAAAAAGGTGAGCTTTTTTATAATTGGTTTTTAAATATCAGTCTTTGTGCGGTGATCTGTGTCGCGTTGGGAGACCCCGTAGAGAGAAGGGGGGAGGGGGGCGCTGGCTGTGAATGGGAAGAAGAGGCGGATTCCTGGGGGACTAATTAGCGGCGGCGTGGTGACCCTGAGCGGTGTTATTGCGCACTCACACACCAGTCAGTGCCGCCATTTATCTGCTGCCTGCTGGATGGTTTTTTATGTAGCTCCTGTTAGTGACTTGTAAAACATTTCATCGTTCCAGAGGCAGAACAAGTGACAGCTCGCCGAGCACAATTAGCGGGAGGAGGAGCTGCTTGTTTTCTGCCTTCTGCTACCATCGGTGCTACGGAGATCAGAAATAGATGAATGCGCTGCACAAAGCGCAATACATCGATTGGGCCTCATTCACACTACTGCGCTTTGGCGCATTCATTCCTAATGAAAAGGAGAACCAACACTGTACACCCCGGTACTTACCTCTATGGGTGATGACCCGTCAGTGTCTAAACGGTCTGGGGATTAAAAATCCCCACACTTCTCCCTCTTCATCCTCTAGGGCATTCTTCCTCAACCAGGGTTCCATGGAACCCTTGGTTTCCTCCAGAGGTTCCTAGGGGTCCCTTGAGCAATTTCTGCCTTTCAGATAAGTTCCCACTGACACCATTGATCTTTTTAGCTATATGTAAGGGGGTAACACTTCCCAATGACCACAAGTGTAAGGAACATTCTTCCTCAAACAGGGCTCCATGGAACCCTTGGGTTCCTCCAGAGGTTCCTAGGGGGTTCCTTGAGCTATGAGCAATTTCTGCCTCTCAGATAAGTTCCCACTGACACCATTGATCTTTTTAGCTATCTGTAAGGGGGTAAAACTTCCCAATGACCACAAATGTAAGGAACATTCTTCCTCAACCAGGGTTCCATGGGGGTTCCTAGGGGTTCCTTGAGCTATGAGCAATTTCTTCCTCTCAAATAAGTTCCCACTGACACCATTGATCTATCTGTAAGGGGGTAACACTTCACAATGACCATAAGTGTAAGGAACATTCTTCCTCAACCAGGGCTCCATGGAACCCTTGGGTTCCTCCAGGGGTTCCTAGAGCTATGAGCAATTTCTGCCTCTCAGATAAGTTCCCACTGACACAATTGATCTTTTTAGCTATCTGTAAGGGGGTAACACTTCCCAATAACCACAAATGTAAGGAACATTCTTCCTCAACCAGGGTTCCATGGGGGTTCCTAGGGGTTCCTTGAGCTATGAGCAATTTCTTCCTCTCAGATAAGTTCCCACTGACACCATTGATCTTTTTAGCTATCTGTAAGGGGGTAATTCTTCCCAATAACCACAAGTGTAAGGAGAATTCTTCTCACTGACCATCACACTAACGTATCAAGAGTTGTAGATATAATCTTTTTTAGCAGGGGTTCCCTGAAACCGGAATGCTATTACAAGGGTTCCTCCATATTGAAAGGGTTAAGAAAGGCTGCCCTAGGGCTTCTGGGAAGGATCAGAGCCCTTCTGATTGGTCAACACCGGCACATGCTATGACAGAAAATGATGGACTTTTCAGCAAAAATTTTGCTACATGAGCAAAATGTCAATTGAAAAGATTTAAATGGCTACAGAGGACATTTTTTTCTTCTTACTTTTATAAACAGAAAGAATAAATGTGGTTAAAAAGCAAACTAAAAATGTTTACTGTTTCATTAAACATTTTGTTCAGAACGTTTACTATATTTTTTTCTTTCCATGGAAAAAGTAAAATAGCAACAAAATATATATAAAAAAAGAAATAGAATGTGTCTGTCCTTGCACTTTTTTTTCTTTTTTTTCTATGTAATTTCTTTTTACAGACAGAAATAAATATTAAAAAAAATTAAATCAAAAGTAAAAAAAAAACAGCAAACACTTTTTATTTAATTTAGCTTTTTTTAATCTTGTGTGTAAAAGTGTGGAAGAGCCCTGGGGCCATAATCTTATTATTTATTTTTTTTATAGAATTCTGAGTTTAAAAAAAAAAAAAAATCTCAAAATCCAGATTTTTTATCTCAGAATTGTGTTTAATAAATTTTAGCATGGTGCCCAAACTTGTAATCTCAGAATTCTGACTTTCAAACTCAGAATTCTGTTAAAAAAAAAAAAAAAAACTTTGATGACCCCAGGGCTCTTCCATATAATCTTATTAAGTAACAGCACACAAATATGATTGGTTCTCCAATCATGTGTATTGTTCAACTCTTTTTAAGGGCCAGTTCATAGAAATGAAGGGCCAGGTCACACCACATGCAGTCCAGTACGCTTTTTTTTTCCTGCATCAAAAACGCATGGAAAGTAGGTTATATGGTTTCTAATGGCATAGTTCACACCAGTGCTTGCAGTTCCAGAGAAAAAAAGTAGAACATGCTGCATTGTTCCTGTACTGGACGGTACTGGAACGCACCTAAAAGCACCAAAAACGCACTGGAACACACATGTCCTTAATTAAAGCGGAGTTCCGCTTTAAAAAAAAATATATAAAAGTCAGCTACAAATACTGCAGGTTCTGACTTTTAATAATCGGACACTTACCTGTCCCGGGGTCCAGCGATGCGGAGGAACGAAGCCCCACTCGTCTCCCCCTCCTCTCTGCGGTACCGGCATTGTCACTGTGGGCACCCGGCTGTGGCTTCACAGCTGGGCACCCACTGCGCATGTGCGAGCCGCACCATGCGCCGTAACTGGCCGGGCAATCATCTGGAACCTGTGATGTGTCCCAGATGATTGCCAAGAGGGGGGGGAGAGGTGATCTCCCTTCTGGCGCCACGGGTGCACCGGGAGGAAGTGCGAGCTGGGACCCTCTGAAAAGAGGGTATCCGCCCTCCCCTCCAAAAAGAAATGACATGCCAAATGTAGCATGTCAGGGGGGGGTCACCTTCCCTTAAACTGGAAGTTCCATTTTTTGTGGAACTCCACTTTAAGCTTAAGAAAAAAGAGGGGGGGATAAAATGCACTGGACTGCATCAAAAACGCACGAAAAATTATTCAAAAACGCGTCAAAAACGCGTATGCAGAAAAGCATCTGGAACACACCCGGACTGCGTTTCTGTGGTGTGAACTGGCCCTGAATGTCAGAATATTTACTGTGATTGTCATTTTATTACATTGTATCTTAAGGCGAACCCAAAAAAATTATATAAATAAAAAAATTTTTTTTAAAGTGACAGTACATATTATTATCCATTGTCAATTCACAAATACGATTGGTTCTCAAATCACGTGAATTCATCCACTCTTTGAATGTCAGAATATTTACTAATAGAATGAAAAATGAATTGACAATCAATAGTATTTATTCTATTAGTAAATATTCTAACATTCAAAGAGTGGATGAATTCACGTGATTTGAGAACCAATCTTATTTGTGAATTGACTATAGATAATAATGTGTACTGTCACTTTTAATTTTTTTTTTAATTATAAATTTTTTTTTTTGGGTTCGCCTTAAGATACAATGTAATAAAATCACATTAATAGTAAGTACATTGAAAAATGAATTGACAATCAATTAGTATTTAATGTACTTACTATTAATGTGATTTTATTACATTGTATCTTATTATGGTGATCCCAGACAGGCCTGTGTCCTCCTGTTATATTGATTCGATAGTGCTGTAGTGCGCGTGGGCGGGGCTGCGGAGCCAGAAGAAGAGGGGGCGGAGTCAGAACCAGGCTATATTTTCCCCCAGGTGTGACTTTAGAAGATGAGGATACCAGCGATCACAATTAGCGATCTGGTACAACCCGAGCATCAGGGTGGCATTTAGCGCCAATTAGCAGGTAGAAGGTTTCCTCTAAGTAGATGGGAAATGTTTGACTTTGGGTCTATTTTTAGCCGGCGCTGACCCTCGCGGACCCGCAGAGCGCCATCCGCAGGAAGAGTAATGAGACACACAGACAGGCTGAGCGCACATTAATTGTCACCTGTGTAATGATCTCCCCCCTCCCCCCCCTCCCCCGGGGGCGCTCAATCTCTCCCGCGCTGAAAGGCCACGCCGGGCGCGAATGACATTAAGGATCTGATGAACGACCTCGCCGGCACGCTTCTGATGCGGTGATTGATCGCGTCCAATTAATTCCCGGGAGAATCAATGGACTCGACCTCCCTCATTTACATTAATTACACAACACGATCCTCCAGGCAGGGGCCCGGGGGAGACGCGGTAATTAAATCTGGGCGAAGTCATTTTTATTCCACGTCCCGGCCACTTTTCATGAATCTCATTATCGGGGGGCCTTTGTTTTTCTTTTAGAATTCGTTATCCCTTCATAATCAGCTCTATCACGAATCTCGGAAGTGAGAACGCGCTCACAGCCCACGCAACTTTTCCGTTTATATATAACGTTTATTATAACATGGACCCCTCATCAGATATAGGTCTTCATGTCATACGTACTAATGGTTTGGTACGGATTTACTGGGATGGTCCTCCATCTTGGACCTCTGTCTGATGTGTCCCGTGTCCTGTCCTGGAATCACAGTACCAACCCTACTGGAGTTACTGCAAATGCCTTGAAAAGCTGCAATTAATTGTAGGGATTGAGGCTGCAAGTGAGAAGACCACTTTAGAGATGGGGTCTAGGTGGGGGCCAATCCATGTATTGAGTGTGGTAGGTGGTCCTTATTATTAGGAGGTGTGGTCTGGATGGGGCCAGCCTATGTATTGAGTATGATAGGTGGTCCTACGTATTTATAGGTGGCGTCTGGGTGGGGCAAGCCCATATTTTGGGCATGAAGGGCGGTTCCACATATTTAGAGCTGGGGGTCTGGATGGGGCCAGCCCACTTATTGGGCATAATGGCTGGCGGTCATATATATTTAGAGGTCGGGTCTGAGTGAGGCCAGCCCATGTATTGAGTGTGATAGGTGGTCCTACATATTTAGGAGCTGGGGTCCGGGTAGAGCCAGACCATGTGTTGAGTGTGATAGGTGGTCCTACATATTTATGGGTGGGGTCTGGGCAGGGCCAGCCCATGTATTAAGTGTAATAGTTGGTCCTACATATTTAGAGGTGGGGTCTGGGCGGGGCCAGCCCATGTATTGAGTGTGATAGGTGGTCCGACATATTTAGAGTTGGGGTCTGGGTAAGAACACCCCATGTATTTAGTGTGATAGGTGGTTTTACATATTTAAAGGTGGGGTCTGGGCAGGGCCAGCCCATGTATTGAGTTTGAGAGGTGGAGTCTGGGCGGGGCCAGTTATTTATTGAGTGTAAGTGGTGGTCCTACATATTTAGAGGTGGGTTCTGGGTGGGGCCAGCCAATGTATTGAGTGTGATAGCTGGTCCTACATATTTAAAGGGCGGGTCTGGGCGGGGCCAGCCAATGTATTGAGTGCGATAGGTGGTCCTATATATTTGAAGGGGTGGTCCGGGCGTGGCCAGCCAATGTATTGAGTTTGAGAGGTGGGGTCTGGGCGGGGCCAGTCATTTATTGAGTGTAAGTGGTGGTCCTACATATTTAGAGGTGGGTTCTGGGCGCGGCCAGCCCATGTATTGAGTGTGATAGGTGGTCCTACATATTTAGAGGTGGGTTCTGGGCGGGGCCAGCCCATGTTCTGAGTGTGATAGGTGGTTCCACATATTTAGAGATGGGGTCTGGGCGGGGCCAGCCCATGTATTGAGTGTGATAGGTGGTCCTACATATTTAGAGGTGACGTCTGTATGGAGTCAGCCCATGTTTTGGGCATGATGGGCAGTCCTACATATTTTGAGGTGGGGTCTGGATCTGCCTTTTCTCTCCAGAAGGACAGCGCCATCTTTGTTCGGGAGTCACTTAGGGTCACCATCTACAGAATTGAGATGCCGACTCAGAGATCCTTTAAATCCTGGTGCCAGTTCTTGGCCGTGTTCACAAATGTCTGACTCAGGTGAGCCCCCTGCTGCTCCAGGCTCTCATCTTGTGACTTGCTACTAGGTTACAATGTTGCAGTCTGATCGCAAGGGGGGGGGGGGGGGGGGCGAGGAAATGCTTCCTCCTGCCTGCAATGAGGAACAGTATAGCACAGTCACTGGGAATGACGATTTTGCTATTTTGGAAGGAAGCAGATCATTGTGCCCTCTTGTGTAGATACAGTGCCTTGAAAAAGTATTCATACCCCTTGAAATTTCCCACATTTTGTCATGTTACAACCAAAAACGTAAATGTATTTTATTGGGATTTTATGTGATAGACCAACACAAAGTGGCACATAATTGTGAAGTGGAAGGAAAATTATACAATACGACATTTGTATGGCGCCCCCCCTGTGTCAATACTTTGTAGAACCCTCTTTCTCTACAAGACTTTTTGGGGATGTCTCTACCAGCTTTGCACATCTAGAGAGGGACATTTCTGCCCATTCTTCTTTCCAAAATATCTCAAGCTCTGTCAGATTGGATGGAGAGCGTCTGTGAACAGCAATTTTCAAGTCTTGCCACAGATTCTCAATGTGATTTAGGTCTGGACTGTGACTGGGCCATTCTAACACATGAATATGCTTTGATCTAAACCATTCCATTGTAGCTCTGGCTGTATGTTTCGGGTCGTTGTCCTGCTGGAAGGTGAACCTCCGCCCCAGTCTCAAGTCTTTTACAGACTCTCACAGATTTTCTTCTAAGATTGTCCTGTATTTGGCTCCATCCATCTTCCCATCAACTCTGACCAGCTTCCCTGTCCCTGCTGAAGAAAAGCATCCCCACCACATGATGCTGCCACCACCATGTTTCACGGTGGGGATGGTGTGTTCAGGGTGATGTGCAGTGTTAGTTTTCCTCCACACTACACACTAACCCTGCTTTATACTTCTCCACAGCTTTATCCCTGACCTGTCTGGTGTGTTCCTTGGCCTTCATGATGCTATTTGTTCACTAAGGTTCTCTAACAAACCTCTGAGGGCTTCACAGAACAGCTGTATTTATACTGAGAATATATGACACACAGGTGGACAATATTTACTAATTAGGTGACTTCTGAAGGCAATTGGCTCCACTAGATTTTAATTAGGGGTATCAGAGTAAAGGGGGCTGAATACAAATGTCCCCCCCCCACACTTTTCACATATTTATCATTTTCCTTCCACTTCACAATTATGGGCCACTTTGTGTTGGTCTATCACATAAAATCCCAATAAAATACATGTACGTTTTTGGTTGTAACATCACAAAATGTGGGAAATGTCAAGGGGTATGAATACTTTTTCAAGGCACTGTATAAACATATACATAAAGTACACAACAATAAGAACATATCAATATTTAGACGATTACATTTCCTTGGATGTATAAAATGTAAAACAATAGTCCTGTGTTTTATATTCCAGGATTTCTTTTACAGCCCTCTGATGTAAAGGGGGACTCTGAAGGGAATCCTGATTTAAGGGGGGCTTTAATATATACAATGTTGTCCTCCTACTAATAAGTTTGGTGACCCCCAATGTAGTGTACGGCCAGCTTGGGTTTTGTTCTAATCTGCCACATTGAAAGGAACAAACGCAACATTGTATAGAGATCATTCAGGGGGCCATTGCTGAGTAATCAGCAGTGTAAAATCTGCTAATGACTGAGCAATCAAACAAACATGTAATCTATGAGAGCGGAAGAGCCCATCCCCCGAGCCACACGCTTGTTCCAGGACTCCCAGAGTCCCCCCTTACATCAGGATCCCTATCAGAGTCCCCCTTACATCAGGATTCCTATCAGAGTCCCCCCTTACATCAGGATCCCTATCAGAGTCCCCCCTTACATCAGGATCCCTATCAGAGTCCCCCTTACATCAGGATCCCTATCAGAGTCCCCCCTTACATCAGGATCCCTATCAGAATCCCCCCTATACATCCAAGTCTTAATCAGAACCCCCTTACATCAGGGTCCCCATCAGAGTCCCCCCTTACATTAGGATCCCTATTAGAGTCCCCTCTTACATCCAAGTCTTCATTAAAGTCACCTCTTACTTTAGGTTCCCTTTCAGAGTCCCCCTTACATCCAAGTCTTAATCAGAGTCACCTCCTACATCAGAGTCCCTTCTTACAGGCTGCGGGAAAGTGAAGAGTTTGCTGACCTTAATCCTCAATCTGCGCACATTTAGGACACAACACTGACCTTATCTGCAGGTCGGATCGGATCCTGTAGGGGGCCGGAAGTGACCCTAATCTAACGACCTAAATGACCCATCCCTGTATAATAATGGGGGGCCTCCATCCCTGTATAATAATGGGGGGCCTCCATCCCTGTATAATAATGGGGGGCCTCCATCCCTGTATAATAATGGGGGGCCTCCATCCCTGTATAATAATGGGGGCCTCTATCCCTGTATAATAATGGGGGGCCTCCATCCCTGTATAATAATGAGGGGCCTCCATCCCTGTATAATAATGGGGGGCCTCCATCCCTGTATAATAATGGGGGGCCTCCATCCCTGTATAATAATGGCCGGCCTCTATCCCTGTATAATAATGAGGGGCCTCCATCCCTGTATAATAATGGGGGGCCTCCATCCCTGTATAATAATGGGGGGCCTCCGTCCCTGTATAATAATGGGGGCCTCTATCCCTGTATAATAATGGGGGGCCTCCATCCCTGTATAATAATGGGGCCTCCGTCCCTGTATAATAATGGCCGGCCTCTATCCCTGTATAATAATGGGGGGCCTCTATCCCTGTATAATAATGGGGGCCTCTATCCCTGTATAATAATGGGGGGCCTCCGTCCCTGTATAATAATGGGGGGCCTCCGTCCCTGTATAATAATGGGGGCCTCCATCCCTGTATAATAATGGGGGGCCTCCATCCCTGTATAATAATGGGGGGCCTCCATCCCTGTATAATAATGGGGGGCCTCCGTCCCTGTATAATAATGGGGGGCCTCCGTCCCTGTATAATAATGGGGGGCCTCCGTCCCTGTATAATAATGAGGGGCCTCCATCCCTGTATAATAATGGGGGGCCTCCGTCCCTGTATAATAATGAGGGGCCTCCATCCCTGTATAATAATGGGGGGCCTCCGTCCCTGTATAATAATGGCCGGCCTCTATCCCTGTATAATAATGGGGGCCTCCATCCCTGTATAATAATGGGGGGCCTCCGTCCCTGTATAATAATGGGGGACTCTATCTCTGTATAATAATGGGGGGCCTCCATCCCTGTATAATAATGGGGCCTCCGTCCCTGTATAATAATGGCCGGCCTCTATCCCTGTATAATAATGGGGGGCCTCCATCCCTGTATAATAATGGGGGGCCTCCATCCCTGTATAATAATGGGGGCCTCTATCCCTGTATAATAATGGGGGGCCTCCGTCCCTGTATAATAATGGGGGCCTCCATCCCTGTATAATAATGGGGGGCCTCCATCCCTGTATAATAATGTCCGGCCTCCATCCCTGTATAATAATGAGGGGCCTCCATCCCTGTATAATAATGGGGGCCTCCATCCCTGTATAATAATGGGGGCCTCTATCCCTGTATAATAATGGCCGGCCTCCATCCCAGATATACACGCAGAGAAGAAGAGGAAAGGTCGGGACTATAAATGAAGCCGGTCATTATACATTTTTGAAAATAATATATTTTATTGAGATCCTATTTGAGCGTCACAAATCATGAAAACCATCTACAGCGATCCATAATAATATATTTGTAGTCAACAAGACTTACGTACAAAATAACACTTATATTTTACCTTCTCTGGTTCCTCCTCATCAACATGGCATGGCTAAAACCTCTGTGCTTCTCTATGACATCACTGGGTCTCTGTGCTTCTCTATGACATCACTGGGTCTCTGTGCTTCACTATGACATCACTGGGTCTCTGTATTTCTCTATGACATCACTGGGTCTCTGTGCTTCTCTATGACATCACTGGGTCTCTGTACTTCTCTATGACATCACAGGGTCTTTTCGCTTCTCTATGTCATCACTGGGTCTCTGTACTTCTCTATGTCATCACTGGGTCTCTGTACTTCTCTATGACATCACTGGGTCTCTGTGCTTCTCTATGACATCACTGGGTCTCTGTACTTCTCTATGTCATCACTGGGTCTCTGTACTTCTCTATGACATCACTGGGTCTCTGTGCTTCTCTATGACATCACTGGGTCTCTGTACTTCTCTATGACATCACAGGGTCTTTTCGCTTCTCTATGTCATCACTGGGTCTCTGTACTTCTCTATGTCATCACTGGGTCTCTGTACTTCTCTATGACATCACTGGGTCTCTGTGCTTCTCTATGACATCACTGGGTCTCTGTACTTCTCTATGACATCACAGGGTCTTTTCACTTCTCTATGTCATCACTGGGTCTCTGTATTTCTCTATGACATCACTGGGTCTCTGTGCTTCTCTATGACATCATTGGGTCTCTGTGCTTCTCTATGTCATCACTAGGTCTCTGTGCTTCTCTATGACATCACTGGGTCTCTGTGCTTCTCTATGACATCACTGGGTCTCTGTACTTCTCTATGTCATCACTGTGTCTCTGTACTTCTCTATGACATCACTGGGTCTCTGTACTTCTCTATATCATCACTGGGTCTCTGTACTTCTCTATATCATCACTGGGTCTCTGTACTTCTCTATATCATCACTGGGTCTCTGTGCTTCTCTATGTCATCACTGGGTCTCTGTGCTTCTCTATGACATCACTGGGTCTCTGTGCTTCTCTATGACATCACTGGGTCTCTGTGCTTCTCTATGTCATTAATGGGTCTCTGTGCTTCTCTATATCATCACTGGGTTTCTGTGCTTCTCTATGTCATTACTAGGTCTCTGTGCTTCTCTATGACATCACTGGGTCTCTGTGCTTCTCTATGACATCACTGGGTCTCTGTGCTTCTCTATGACATCACTGGGTCTCTGACAGGACAACTGTGCAAGACTGGAGGGAAGGCCAAAGTTCTACTTTAAACGGTCGGCGGTCTCATCGTTTGGTCCGTTGAGGGTCACTCGTTCTCTTTCCTCGCTCTTGGAGTGTTTGCTGTCAGTGGCTCGTGTGATTCTCCCATCACCCAGATAATGGAGGCGATGAGAAGTTCTCTGCCAGGTCCGGGCGGCACATGCCACACAGTAGGCAGAACTCCGACGAGGCGATTCCCCGGACATCAGAGAAGGCGACGCGTTTCGCCTCTGAGTTCTTCCAGTGACATGTCAAGGATCGCTCCGCCCACAAGTGATTTTTTCAGTTTTATGAGGAGTCTGATTGGCTGCTGACCCGGCCTTTTCTTGGCACTTATTGTTTACAAGTTTAAATATATATATATATTTTTTTAGCAGAGACCCTAGGGAATAAAATGGCGATTGTTGCAATTTTTTATGTCACACGGTATTTGCGCAAAAGTTTTGCTAATCCAAATGTTTTGAATTTTAATGCAAAAAAACACAATACGTAATCCAATTTCTTTGTAAAGTATAAAAGATGATGTTACACCGAATAAATAGATACCCAACATGTCATGCTTTCAAATTGCGCACGCTCGTGGAATGGCGACAAACTACAATACTTAAAAATCTCAATAGGCGGCGCTTTAAACATTTTTACAGATTACATGTTTAGAGTTACAGAGGAGTTCTAGGGCTAGAATTATTGTTCTCGCTCTAACGATCGTGGCGATACCTCACATGTGTGGTTTGAACACAGGTTACATATGTGTGCGCGACTTACGTGTGCGATTTCTTCTGTGTGTGAGCACAGAGGGATGGGGGAGCTTTACATTTAAAAAAAAAAAAAAATTATTTTTTATTTTTACACTGTCCCTTTAATTATTTATTTTTTTATCTCTTTTATTCCTATTACAAGGAATGTAAACATCTCTTGTACTATAAATAAGGGGTGACAGGTCCTCTTTATGGGGAGATATGGAGTCTATAAGACCCCCAAATCTCTCCTCTACCTTTAAAAGCAAAACATTAAAAAAAAAAAAATGGATCTTTTGCTTAAAAAATAGGAAAAAATATATATAGTTTACTTCCATCCTAGCCCGGAAGTGAGGTTATGAAGTCCCTCCGATCCTCCTAGATCATAGAGGTGATCGGAGACAATCTGGTCTCTGGCAACCTCTATGACCAGCTGATAAAAATGGTGAGCCCAAGAAACACCAGTAAGCGACGGCGGGAAGGGACAACGTCTCCCACTGCTTCTGAAAGTGATCCAGCAGGTGATTAGACACTTGGATCGCTTTAATGAGAAAGCCAATCAAAAAATACCGGGGTTATGGATGACATCTTCAACTGTAACCCCTGTAAGCCACTTGCCAGCTATATATATATCTCTGGCTGTATGTTTCGGGTCGTTGTCCTGCTGGAAGGTGAACCTCCGCCCCAGTCTCAAGTCTTTTGCAGACTCTCACAGGTTTTCTTCTAAGATTGTCCTGTATTTGTCTCCATCCATCTTCTCATCAACTCTGACCAGCTTCCCTGTCCCTGCTGAAGAAAAGCATCCCCACCACATGATGTTGCCACCACCATGTTTCACGGTGGGGATGGTGTGTTCAGGGTGATGTGCAGTGTTAGTTTTCTGCCACACATAGTGTTTTGCTTTTAGGTCAAAAAGTTGAATTTTGGTCTCATCTGAGCAGATCACCTTCTTCCACATGTTTGCTGTGTCCTCCACATGGCTTCTCACAAACTACAAACAGAACTTTATGACTTTCTTTCACCAATGTCTTTCTTCTTGTCACTCTTCCATAAAGGTCAGATTTGTGGAGAACACGACTAATAGTTGTCCTGTGGACAGATTCTCCCACCTGAGCTGTGGATCTCTGCAGCTCCTCCAGAGTTACCATGGACCTCTTGGCTCTTCTCTGATGAATGCTCTCCTTGCCCGGCCGGTCAGTTTAGGTGGACGGCCATGTCTTGGTAGGTTTGCAGTTGTGCCCATACTCTTTCCATTTTCCGATGATGGATTGAACAGAGCTCCATGAGATGTTCAAAGCTTGGGATATTTTTATAACCTAACCCTGCTTTATACTTCTCCACAACTTTATCCCTGACCTGTCTGGTGTGTTCCTTGGCCTTCATGATGCTGTTTGTTCACTAAGGTTCTCTAACAAACCTCTGAGGGCTTCACAGAACAGCTTTATTTATACTGAGATTAAATTACACACAGGTGGACTCTATTTACTAATTAGGTGACTTCTGAAGGCAATTGGTTCCTCTAGATTTTAGTTAGGGGTATCAGAGTAAAGGGGGCTGAATACAAATGCCCCCCACACTTTTCACATATTTATTTGTATAACATTTTGAAAACCATTTATCATTTTCCTTCCACTTCACAATTATGTGCCACTTTGTGTTGGTCTATCACATAAAATCCCAATAAAATACATTTATGTTTTTGGTTGTCACATAACAAAATGTTGAAAATGTTAAGGGGTATGAATACTTTTTCCAGGCACTGTATTGTGGATGTAAATTGACTAAGGACTAACGTCCGAAACGCGTAGGCTGTTTTACAGCTTTGTACATGTATTTAATAAAGAAATACCATCCTGAGTGCCGACCATCCCTCTCCTCATTCCGGTAGGTTGGGGGTGTCGGCAGCCTCGGGGTCGGCGCAGTGGGCGGGGTTTCTCTATGGGAAGGTCGCGGCTCCTGTACACCTGAATTTCTGTGGATGTAATAATTCCGCCTTCACAATGAGAGACAATAGAAATCAGATGGAGAAGATTCCTCCTTCTCTATAGACACAGAAGGTTGTACAATCTCCTCCATTCACATTGATACATTGTGTCCTCAGGTGGGAGCGGCAGATCTATTGTTCCGCCAGTTGCTTAGCAACGTATCTAACAGACTCCTGTGTACCGTCTGTGATCTCCCCGCCCACTTTGGCGTCGTGGCCGCCGTTGAGTTGTGTTTGCTCAGCCTGTCTCTGTGTAATACAACATGTTCCACTCTCATTACTTTCCCTATTAGAGACATGAGCTGACGGCAAAGTAAGTAATCGATCGAGTGTGTGTGTGTGAGGGCGCCGAGCGATCGGCAAACTGGTGATTTATACCTATCCTTCCATAAACACTGATTATCTGATCACCAGAACATATCAGTCCGGATCTGTTATCTATAGCAGTGATCTCCAAGGGCTTCGCACTAACACCAATGATGGGGCACTATTCACACCACTGACACCAATGATGGGGCACTATTCATACCACTGACACCAATGATGGGGCACTATTCATACCACTGACACCAATGATGGGGCACTATTCATACCACTGACACCAATGATGGGGCATTATTCATACTACTGATACTAATGATGGGGCACTATTCATACTACTGATACTAATGATGGGGCACTATTCCTTCCACTGATACAATGATGGGGCACTATTCCTCCCACTGACACCAATGATGGGGCACTATTCCTCCCACTGACACCAATGATGGGGCACTATTCCTCCCACTGACACCAATGATGGGGCACTATTCCTCTCACTGACACCAATGATGGGGACACTATTCCTCCCACTGATACCAATGATGGGGCACTATTCCTCCCACTGATACCAATGATGGGGCACTATTCCTCCCACTGACACCAATGATGGGGCACTATTCCTCCCACTGACACCAATGATGGGGCACTATTCCTCCCACTGACACCAATGATGGGGCACTATTCCTCCCACTGACACCAATGATGGGCCACTATTCCTCCCACTGACACCAATGATGGGGCACTATTCCTCTCACTGACACCAATGATGGGGCACTATTCCTCCCACTGATACCAATGATGGGGCACTATTCCTCACACTGACACCAATGATGGGGCACTATTCCTTCCACTGATACAATGATGGGGCACTATTCCTCACACTGATACCAATGATGGGGCACTATTCCTCACACTGACACCAATGATGGGGCACTATTCCTTCCACTGATACAATGATGGGGCACTATTCCTCCCACTGACACCAATGATGAGGCATCCCACCCCATCAACATCATATTAAAATTAAAATAAAATGTTTCCATATTCTTTACATATCTTATTTGAGACCCAGTGATGACTGGAGATCCTTAAATAGAATGTGGAGGGGTTTATTTTAAAAAAAAAAATATTCATGGAATTATTAATGTTCAGTAAAAACTATTCATTTACATTTTATTTTATCAATTTAATACAAATAAATATTTCGTATTTACTGCTGTCCCCCAGCTGGTGGCGACTCGACTCTGAAAAAGAATTGCAGCTTTCAAAGATGCTAGAGCTCCAAAAACTGTTACCAGAAAAATCAGTAGAGATCAGATTACACAGACTGCATAGAGAGCCACATAACCTTTGTCTACATTTATTGAAATATAACTGATCAATTCTCCCCCCCCCTCCCCCCCTCTCTTCCTGTGTCCCCCTCTACCTCTTTCTTCTTTCTCTATCTCCCTCTCTCTTTTTCTTTCTTTCTGTCTCCTCTTCACCCTCTCTTTCTTTTTTTCCTCTTTCTTTCTCCCTCCATCCTTCTCTTCTCTTTCCATGATTCTCTTTCTTTCTTTCCTTCCCCCTCTCTAGTTTTCTTTCTTTTATTTTTCCTTCTCTTCTCTTCTCTTCTCTTCTCTTCTCTTCTCTTCTCTTCTCTTCTCTTCTCTTCTCTTCTCTTCTCTTTCTTTCTCTTCTCTTCTCTTCTCTTCCTCCTCTTTCTTTCTCTTCTCTTCTCTTCCTCCTCTTTCTTTCTCTTCTCTTCCTTTATTTCTCCCTTCCACTATGTCTCTGCCCCCCTTTTCTTTTTTCCTTTCTTGCTCTCTCTTTACCCCTCTTTCTCTTGTTTTTCTCTTTTTTACTTCTCTTCTCTTTTCCCCTGATTCTTTTTCTTTTGTATCTCTGCCCCCCCCCCTTTTGTCTTTTCTCCTCTACACTCTCCCTTTCTCTGGTTTCTCTTTCTTTCTCTTCTATTCCTTTCTTTCACCATTCCACGGTGTCTGTGCCCCCCTTTCTTTCTTTCTCCCTCTTTTTATTTTTCTTCTCTTACTTTTTCCTTCTCTTCCCCCCCCCCTCTTTTTCCCTGATTCTTTTTCTTTTTCTGATTCTTTTTCTTTGTATCTCTGCCCCCTCTTTCTTTCTTTCTTTCTTTCTTTCTTTCTTTCTTTCTTTCTTTCTTTCTTTCTTTCTTTCTTTCTTTCTTTCTTTCTCCTCTACACTCTCCCTTTCTCTTGTTTCTCTTTCTCTTCTGTTAATTTCTTTCTCCCTTCCACTGTGTCTCTGACACCCCCCCACTTCCTCCCCCCATTTCTTTCTTTCTCACTCTTTCCCCCTCTTTTTCCTTTTTTTCCCAATTTTTTCCTTTCTCTTCTCTTTCTTCCTGATTATTTTTATTTTGTGTTTCTGCCCCTCCCCTCCCCTTTTTCTTTCTTTCTTCCTCCTCTACACACTCCCTTTCTCTGGTTTCTCCTTCTTTCTCTCCTCTCCTCTTCTCTTCCTTTCTCCCTTCCACTGTGTCTCTGCCCCCCCTCTTTCTTTCTTTTTCTTACTTTCTTTCTATCTCTCTCCCTCCTCTTCACTCTCCCTTTCTCATGTTTCTCTTTCCTTCTCTTCTCTTTTTCCCTGATTCTTTTTTTTTTTGTGTCTCTGCCCCCCCCCCCCTTTTTTCTTTCTTTTTTCTCTACACTCTCTCTTTCTCTTTCTCTTCTCTTCTCTTCTCTTCTCTTCTCTTCTCTTCTCTTCTCTTCTCTTTTCTTTTCTTCTCTTCTCTTCTCTTCATTTCTTTTTTTCTTTCTCACTCTTTCCCCCTCTTTCTCTTTTTTCCCCATGTTTTCCTTCTCTTCTCTTTCTCCCTTGTTCTTTTTATTTTGTATCTCTGCCCCCTCCCCCTTTTTCTTTCTCTCCTCTCCTCTCCTCTCCCCTCCTCTCCTCTTCTCTCCTCTCCTCTCCTCTCCTCTCCTCTCCTCACCTCTCCTCTCCTCTCCTCTCCTCTCCTCTTCTATTCCTTTCTCCCTTCCACTGTGTCTCTGCCCCCTTTCTTTCTTTCTTTCTTTCTTTCTTTCTTTCTTTCTTTCTTTCTTTCTCTCTCCTCTCTTCTTCTTCCCTGATTCTTTTTTTCCCTTTCTTTCCCCCTTCCACCATCTCTCTGCCCCCCCTTTTTCTTCTTTTCCTTCTTTCTCCCCCCTCCTCCTCCATGTCTATCCTCGCTCCCCTCTTTCCACCTGCACTGCCCAGTGATGAGATGACACTGGGAGGATGAGGATGGTATGGATGTGAGGACAGGGATCTCGGTGAGGACGGTTGGTGATGGGTGGGCAGACCACATGTATCCCCATCTGGGCCTTCATTTCCCGGAGTCAGCCGGCATTGGGGGGGTGGGAGGTTGGGGGACACAGAGCCTGTTATGAGATCTGGAATGCTTCTCTTTACAGTTCATTGCGGCTTCGGCCATAAAAAGTCTGAATATTCGGAGCCCCTCGCAGACAGAACAAGCTGAGCCTTTCATCTGCCCCAAATCTCTCTGAACCCACAAATGTTTGTTTTCAGAATTCTCTCTCTCTTTCTGCCCCGTGTAACATTGGTTTCTGTTTTTCACCTTCCTGTTTTTTTATTTTTCAGCCCCAAACAAGGAAGGTCAGCTCAGCGACACCCCGCTAAATCCTATACAGCAAACACTGCAGATGTGCTAAAGGCAGAAAACCCAGCCAGTCTGTCCCTTAATCTGAGCAGTCCGTACCATATACACTGTTTCTGGGTAGGGCTGCAGCCTCTTGTTACATGATTCTGTGCCGTACAACCTCCTTCTCCAGCTGCACTGTGTGTGGGGGGGAGGGGGGGGCTGGAGAGAGGGGGTGGATTCTGTTGTAAGCAACACAATGGCTGCATGACCCTTCTTCCCCCCCCCCCCCTGCCCATACTTATCCCAGTACTAATGAAAGGGTTGGGCCAGGGGCAGTCAGTCCGTGGCACTGAGTCTGGGGCACACGCCCCCTCTGCCCCCCCATCCTTGTCCCAGCTCCAATGAAAGGGGCGGAGCCAGGGACAGCCAAAGATCCTTTTTGGCCTATATGGAATGTCACTCTTCTGGATCTAGCAGGATCTTTGGGGGGGGGGGGGTGGAAAATGGAAGCTTCTCCCCGAGGCTTCCCACAAAGGGATTGCGTTTTGTAAAAAAAGAAAAAAAAATGTCCTTTCAAAAAGTTATTTTCCACATTGAGAAATCTGCAACAATGATTAAACCCATCTCCGGTGATCGTGCTTTGTTCAGGCACTTCCTGTTTTAGGGTGACAACACTACGCCCCCATCTTCCAATCGCACGCTTGCGTTGTCACCTATGTCCTACGCCACACAATGGAGGCTACAAGTGGGCCGTTTCAAAAATATTATTATTCCGACGCGGAGCGCTGTTGCGTCACTATTATTATTATTTATGGTACTTATATAGCGCCGTCAATTTACGCAGTGCTTTACACCATCAGAAGACTCCGACTAAGGCCATGCAGCCGTCACCATTTTCTTTTAGGCTGTACTTATAAAGTCTTTTTTTTATATAAATAATGTCTTTTTTTTATAAAAAAAATGATTTTACATTTTTTATAAAATTTATAAATATTTTCATAGTCTTTTTGTATGAATTTTTAAATTTTAATTTTTTTATAAAATTTGTAAAAAATGTTATAAAGTTTTTCTTATACATAATGTCTTTTTTTATATAAAAAAATTTTTACATTTTTTATAAAATTTATAAATATTTTATAGTCTTTTTGTATAAAATTTTTTTTATTTTAAATTTTTTAGAAAATTTGTGAAAAATTTTATAAAGTTTTTTTCTATAAATAATGTCTTTTTTAAAAAAAATGTACATTTTTAAAAAGTTTATAAATTTTTTTTATTTTAATTCTTTAATAAATTTTGTAAACATTTTTTATAAAGTTTTTTTTTAATAAACAATGTCTTTTTTTATAAAAAAAAATATTTTACATCTTTTATAAAAAAAATTATAAATATTTGTATAGTCTTTTTGTATAAACTATTTTTTTTTTATTTTTTTATAAATTTTGTAAACATTTTCATAAAGTTTTTTTTAATAAACAATGTCTTTTTTTATAAAAAAAAAATATTTTACATCTTTTATAAAAAATTATAAATATTTTTATAGTCTTTTTGTATAAAATTTTTTATTTTCCTTTTTTTTGTACAATTTGTAAAAATTTTTATAGTTTTTTTTTTTTCTTTTTTTTTGGAATGCATATTTTTCCCAGTTATTACAACTCACAACTTTATAAAATTAGTAAAAAAAATTCTTTTTGTATAAAAATTTTTATTTTACTTTTTTTTTTTTTTAATCAAATTTGTAACATTTTTTATTAAGTCTGTTTTCAAAAATCCCTTTAAAGTAATTTATTTTTTGGAATGCATATTTCTCCCGATTATCCCATGTAATCAGCGCGCCGACTGGTTTACAGGAAAACAGAATTGGCAGTTGATTGGCCGGAGCAGGAGCCAGCAGCAGGAATAATGCGGGAAAGCAGCAGAGGCTGATGAATGTCCTCATTGTTTTCACTTATTTTGTTTGTATCTTTTTTTTTTTTTTTTAAAGGGCCGGTACGGTTTCCGGAGCTGAGAGCGTCTACAGTCTGTCTCCAGCTGTGGAATTTGACAGTTTGTCTATGAAATTTTTTCGCCTTTTCAGCAGGGGAAAGGTTAGCGGTCAGGTACACGTGAAAATAAACAAGGCCCCCCCCCCACCCCCTTCCCAAAAAAGATGTCAGGAGAGGGGCTGGGCGGCAGAACTGTCTGAGCGTCACACGGGGGAAAAAAAGACCCAATCACTAAAATTCCATCCAAGTTTTATCTGCAGTTATCATTAAAGATTTACGGGTGATCCCGCCATGGAGGTCCTCGTTCAGGCACTTCCTGCTGTAGGGTGACAACACTCTGTCCTTGTATCCCAATTGTGTTTCTGCGTTGTCACCCTGTCACAGGGGCTTCTGTTGGAGACTAGAAGCCTCCATTTCATCACAGATTACACAGGCATATCACAATGTAGACATGTGCAATTCGCTTCGTTCCGAATTCGCTTTTTTAATGAATTTTGACAAATTTGTTAATTCGGAAATATCCAAATTAACGAAAAACCCCTTTAACCGCTTCCCTACCAGGCCAATTCTGACATTTCTCTCCTACATGTAAAAATCATCATTTTTTTGCTAGAAAATTACATAGAACCCCCAAACATTATATGTGTTTTTTTTAGCAAAGACCCTAGAGAATACAATGGCGGTTGTTGCAACTTTTTATCTCACACAGTATTTGCGCAGGAATTTTTCGAACGGGTTTTTTTTGGGGTAAAAAACAGTTTTGTGTTTTAAAAAAAAAAACAAAACAGTAAAGTTAGCCCAATGTTTTTACATATTGTGAAAGATGAAGTTACGCCGAGTAAATAGATACCTAACATGTCACGCTTCAAAATTGCACACGCTCGTAGAATGGCGCCAATGTTCGGTACTTAAAAATCCCCATAGGCGACGCTTGAAATTTTTTTACTGGTTACATGTTTTGAGGTACAGAGGAGGTCTAGGGACAAAATTATTGCTCTCACTCTAGTGTTCGCGGCGATACCTCACATGTATGGTTTGAACACCGTTTTCATATGTGGGCGGGACTTACGCATGCGTTCGCTTCTGCGTGCGAGCACACGGGGACAGCGGCGCTTTAAATTGTTAATTATATTTTATTTTTTTTATTTTGACACAAAAAAAAAAAAAATTGATCACTTTTATTCCTATTACAAGGAATGTAAACACGTAATAGGAATATAACATGACAGGTCCTCTTAATAGTGAGATATGGGGTCAATAAGACCCCACATCTCACCACTAGGCTGGGAAGCCTGAAATCCAAAAAATAAATAAAACGATCACCGCTTGCCAGCCGAAGCGGCGCCGTTTTTTTGAATGGAGAGGCTGGACGTGACGTCATAACATCGCGCCCGGCCTCCGATGATCATAGAGACTCCGGTGACCATCTGGTCCGCCGGAAATCTCTATGATCTACATCCGGCGCCGGCGGATCTGCTCTCTGCCTCACCAATCGCAACGGTGAGTCGGAATAAGCACCGGAAGGCGGCGGGAGGGGGGACATCCCCTCTCGCCTCCCATAGGAATGATCAAGCGGTGGAACGGCCGCTATGATCGTTCCTATGGTGTAGAGATTCGCTGGCTGAAACCGGCAATATCTGAATGATGTTGGTAACTACAGGCATCATTCAGATATACCCGCTCAAAGCCCAGGACGTCATATGACATGGGCGGGCGGGAAGTGGTTAACAAATTTTTCCGAATATTAGAATTTTCAAAAATTTGTAAATTTGAAAATTCGGAAATTCAGTAATTCGAAAATTCAGAAATCCAAAAATTCGGAAACTCGGAAATTCGAAAAATTCAAAAACCGGAAAATCCGAAAATCTGAAAATAATAAAATAATAATAATAACTAAGTAATAATAACTATTACTAATTATTAAATTATAGGTATTGGAATTTCCTTTCAAATTTGGCTGTCAGTGAACGTGACGAATACGAATTTATCCGAAGTTACGAATTATCCGAAATAACAAATGCCGCATCTAAACAAATGGAACGGAACAAATTAATAATAAATAATAATAATAAAAACTTAATAATAATAAATAATAATAATAATATAAACGTTTTATTATTATTATTATTTATATTAATTTGTTTATTATTAATGGAACGGAACAAATTAATAATAGATAATAATGATAAAAACTTAATAATAATAAATAATAATAATAATATAAACGTTTTATTATTATTATTTGTATTAATTTGTTTATTATTAATGGAACGGAACAAATTAATAATAGATAATAATAATAAAAACTTAATAATAATAAATAATAATAATAATAATATAAACGTTTTATTATTATTATTTATATTAATTTGTTTATTATTAATGGAACGGAACAAATTAATAATAGATAATAATAATAAAAACTTAATAATAATAAATAATAATATAAACGTTTTATTATTATTATTTATATTAATTTGTTTATTATTAATGGAACGGAACAAATTAATAATAAATAATAATAATAAAAACTTAATAATAATAAATAATAATAATAATATAAACGTTTTATTATTTATTATTAATTTGTTCCGTTCCATTTGTTTAGATACGGTATTCGTTATTTCAGATAAATTCGTATTCGTTACGTTCACTAACAGCCAAATTTAAAAGGAAATTCCAATACCTATAATTTGATAGTTAAGTTATTATTAGTTAGTTATTATTTGGAATGTTGGAATTCTCAGATTTTCGTTCTTTAAAATTTCTGGATTTGCTCTCTTATTTTCGGATTTTTCAATTTTCTGAATTTTCGAATTTCCAAATTTTCAGTAGTACTTAAGTTATTAGTTATTATTTCAGATTTTCCAATTTCTACACCTATAATTGAATAGTTAGTTATTCTTTTGAATTTTTGGATTCTCGAATTGACGAATTGTGATCGAATGACCTGAAAAATGAAAAAAAAAAAACAAAAACGAGTGAAACGAAAATGAAAACGAAGAAATTTTCCGGCAGTGCACATGTCTATTACAATGTTGTCACCATCAGGAAACTCCAAACCCCAATCCCGAATTTCAGACGGGATTTTGGGATGTCCTGAGCTGAATCCAAATTGTCAGTTTTTGGATTTTTTGAAAGGTTTCTAGGGACCAAAGACGGCTCCGAAGCCTAGTTATGAACAAGGTCGCCGTGGCTGAAACGCGCTAACATCCGCCGAACCGATTTGTCTTTTATGGATCAATACATTTTGAGATATTGAGGAGCGTGTATGGAGATGCAGATCATCTTCTATTAGTATTTCTGACTTATACACTCCCCCGGCCACTTTATTAGGTACGCCTGTTCAGTTGCTCGGTAACACAAACTGCTAATCAGCCAATCAAACGGCAGCAACTCAATGCATTTGGCCATCTAGACGTGGTGAAGACGACTTGCTGAAGTTCAAACCGAGCATCAGAATGGGGAAGAAAGGGGATTTAGGTGACTTTGAACGTGGCATGGTTGTTGGTGCCAGACGGGCCGGTCTGAGTATTTCTGGGATTTTCACACACAGCCATCTCTCGGGATTACAGAGAATGGTGGGGAAAGAGAAAATATCCAGTGAGCGGCAGTTGTGTGGAGGAAAATGCCTTGTTGATGTCAGAGGAGAATGGGCAGACTGGTTCCAGATGATAGAAAGACAACAGTAACTCAAATAACCACTCGTTATATCCAAGCAGTGGCGGATGGTGCTCAAATTTTTTGGGGGGGGGGGGTGCAAACAAACTGAAAACATTTTGAAAAAAAAAACCATCAATTGCAGCCACTGTGCCCATCAAAGGCAGCTACTGTGCCCATCATATGCTGTCAGTGTGTCCATCAAACGCTGCCAGTATGCCCATTAAATGATGATAGTGTGCCCCCCCCCCCCACCCGCTCGCCATCTGCCCGGCATTTACCCTGTGTCTGTGGGGGAGCGGGTGACGGTGACGAGCGGGGTTCTTCATGCGTTTCCTGCCTCCTGATAGGCGTCCAATAGCGGCGCCTGTCATTTCAGCCAATCAGGTGACAGGTAACAGACCCGAGCACCTAATTTGGCGGAGAGGGGGTTTAGTGTTAGGAAAGCGAATAGTTCCTAACACAGCTCAGTGGACTGCTTGCACCAAGCATGGCACTCGCAGTTCCCCTACTTTGCAGCCTTACTTACCAGCTCCACTAGGGGCATGCGTTCCACGGAGCTTCTGACCTCATTCTGGCACAGGGAAAACGGAAGTAACGTCTTAACCTGAAGAACAATGCACCCGCCCGTAGTATCAGTTGTTCGGCGCTATGGAATGCGCCACAAAGCAGGTAAAAAGTCCCGCAAATGAAGTGCCTTGTCTGCAATCTCGTGATTGCATTGACGTGGCGCTTCCCATAGTGCACTGTGTCTGGCACCCGATCACAGTGCTCTTAAAGGAAATTTTTTTCTATTTTTTTTTAAAGGGCCTTTTTTTTTTTTTTTAATTGCTGGGGGGGGGGGGGGGGGCGCCACCAGTGCGCCCCCTATGGACGGGCCGCCACTGCACCCAAGGTATGCAGAATACCATCTCTGAACGCAAAAACACATCCAACCTTGAAGCAGATGGGCTACAGCAGCAGAAGACCACACCGGGTGCCACTCCTGTCAGCTAAGAACTGGAAACTGAGGCTACAATTGGCACAGGATCACCAAAATTGGACAATAGAAGATTGGAAAAACGTTGCCTGGTCTGATGAGTCTGGATTTCAGCTGCAACATTCAGATGGTGGGGTCAGAATTTGGCGCATGGATCCATCCTGTCTTGTATCACCGGTTCAGGCTGGTGGTGGAGGTGTAATGGTGTGGGGGATGGGATATCACCGGTTCAGGCTGGTGGGGGGGGTGTAATGGTGGGGGGGATATTTTCTTGGCACACTTTGGGCCCCTTAGTACCAATTGATCATGGTTTATACACCACGGCCTACCTGAGTATTGTTGGTGACCATGTCCATCCCTTTATGACTACAGTGTCCCCATCTTCTGATGGCTCCTTCCAGCAGGATAATGCACCATGTCACAAAGCTCCAATCATCTCACCATTGGACAATGAGGTCCCTGTACTCCAATGGCCTCCACACTCACCACATTCCTCTGTGGTGGAAAGGGAGATTGGCATCATGGATGTGCAGCCGACAAACCCGCAGGAACTGTGTGATGTTATCATGTCACTATGGAGCAAAATCTCTGAGGAACGTTTCCAACACCTTGTTGTATCTATGCCAGGGGCATTGCTAGGTGACAAAAAGACCAGGGGCTTCAGCCCAAAATCTAGTGGGACGTCCATCATAGGCGCTGCAGGCTCCAGAAGGCAAGACCTGCTATGTCACTCAACTGCACTTGGCGGCGCTCGGGGTCAGATCAGTCCCCACTCGGCGGCGGCGTTCGGGCTAACAATACAATGGTGAATGCCTGAGACCCAGGCTTTTCGGGGACCCATTCAAGACTCCAGCCCCCCCCCCCCCCCCCCTCCCGACGCCACTGGCCACTAAGAATGAAGGCAAAAGGGGGCCCAACCCAGTACTAGCAAGGGGAACCTAATAAAGAGGCCGGGAAGTGTATATCGGCTTCTGTTGATCCCTCAGCACCCTTAGCTTGGCTGACAGTCCCACCATGCCCTCCCCCCCTTCTGTCTTAGTTTCCCTTTTTTTCATGCTGTAATTCTATTACTATTGGAATTTACAAGTTTTAGCCTAGACTAGACACGAGTATACAAGTATATAATGTTATTCTGGTGTACAGGAGCTCCATAGACAAATAGAAAAGACCAGCAAGGGGCGGATTTAGAAAAAATTTACATAGCTGCTCATCCATCTGCATGTGAATTTGTTCTGTGCAAAGGGGGGGGGGGGGATCAAATGTTCTCCAGCTATATTCTCTGCATGTTGAATATGTTAATGGGGGAAATACTGCAGTACAGCCCCCCCCCCCACAGAGCTCCCCCCAGTACAGAGCTCTCCCCACCCCCATTACAGAGTTCTCCCCCCCCCCTACAGAACTCTCCTCCCACCCCCCAGTACAGAGTTCTCCCTACCCCCCAGTACAGAGCTCCCCCCAGTACAGAGCTCTCCCCACCCCCCAGTACAGAGCTCCCCCCAGTACAGAGCTCTCCCCACCCCCCAGTACAGAGCTCCCCCCAGTACAGAGCTCTCTCCACCCCCCAGTACTGAGCTCCCCCCAGTATAGAGCTCTCCCCACCCCCCTACAGAGCTCTCCTCCCACCACACAGTACAGAGCTCCCCCACCCCCCCCAGTATAGAGCTCAAACCCCCCTACAGAGCTCCCCCCTACAGAACTCTCCTCCCACCCCCCAAACAGAGTTCTCCCCACCCCCCAGTACAGAGCTCCCCCCCAGTACAGAGCTCTCCCCAACCCCCAGTACAGAGCTCCCCCCAGTACAGAGCTCTCCCCAACCCCCAGTACAGAGCTCCCCCCAGTACAGAGCTCTCTCTACCCCCCAGTACAGAGCTCCCCCAAGTACAGAGCTCCCCCCAGTACAGAGCTCTCCCCACCCCCCTACAGAGCTCTCCTCCCACCCCACAGTACAGAGCTCCCCCACCCCCCCAGTATAGAGCTCCAACCCCCCCTACAGAGCTCTTCCCCCCCCGTACAGAGCTCTCCCCATCCCCCTACAGAGCTCCCCCCAGTACAGAGCTCGCCCCACCCCCAGTACAGAGATCCCCCCAGTACAGAGCTCTCCCCACCCCCCAGTACAGAGCTCCCCCCCAGTACAGAGCTCTCCCCGCTCCCCAGTACAGAGCTCTCCTCATCCCCCTACAGAGCTTCCCCCAGTACAGAGCTCTCCCCACCTCCCAGTACAGAGTTCCCCCCAGTACAGAGCTCTCCCCACCCCCCAGTACAGAGCTCTCCCCGCTCCCCAGTACAGAGCACTCCCCACCCCCCCTACAGAGCTTCTCCCAGTACAGAGCTCTCCCCAACCCCCAGTACAGAGCTCCCCCCCAGTACAGAGCTCCCCCCAGTACAGAGCTCTCCCCACCCCCAGTACAGAGCCCCCCAGCACAGAGCTCTCCCCACCCCCTAGTACAGAGCTCCAACCCCCCCTACAGAGCTCCTTCCCCCCCAGTACAGAGCTCTCCCCACCCCCCCTACAGAGCTCCCCCCAGTACAGAGCTCTCCCCACCCCCCAGTACAGAGCTCTCCCCTCCCCCCTCCCCCCTACAGAGCTCTCCCCACCCCCAGTACAGAGCTCTCCCCACCCCCCAGTACAGAGCTTCCCCCCAGTACAGAGCTCTCCCCACCCCCCAGTACAGAGCTCCCCCCAGTACAGAGCTCTCCCCACCCCCAGTACAGAGCTCCCCCCAGTACAGAGCTCCCCCTCCCCCATACAGAGCTCTCCTCCCACCCCACAGTACAGAGCTCCCCCACCCCCCAGTACAGAGCTCCAACTCCCCCCCCCCCCACAGAGCTCCCCCCAGTACAGAGCTCTCCCCACCTCCCAGTAGAGAGCTCCCCCACCCAACCTACAGAGCTCCCCCCAGTACAGAGCTCTCCCCACCCCCCCCACAGAGCTCTCCTCCCACCTAACAGTACAGAGCTCTCCCCACCCCCCCACAGAGCTCTTCAACCCTCCAGTACAGAACTTTCCCCACCCCCTAGTTCTCAGCTCCCCCTCCCTCACAGTACATTGCTCTCCCATCCCCTCAGTAAAGCCCCCCCAATTTAGTCACCCCCTCCCACACACAGTACAGAGTCCCCCTCCCCCAGAACAGAGCTTTCCCCACCCCCTAGTTCTGAGCTCACCCTCTCCCACAGTACATTGCTCTCCCATCTCCTCAGTAAAGCTCCCGCCAGTTTAGTCACCCCCCCCACACACAGTACAGAGCCCCCCCCCCACAGTACAGAGCTCTTCCCCCAGTACAGAGTCCCCCAAGAGCAGTGTATTGCTCCACTAACAGTACAGAGCTCTCCCACCACTCATCTGAACGCTTTTCCCACCCCCCTAGTTCAGAACTCCCCCTCCCCCACAATACAGAGCACTCTCTTCCTCCATTACAAAGCCCCCACACACAGTAAAAAGCCCCCTACAATGCAGAAACCCCTCTCCCATAGTAGAGCTCACCCAACACTTTAAGGAGCATAGTGAAATCAAACAAGGTCAGTCTGTCCCCCAGTACAGCCCCCCCCCCCCAGGTCAGTGTGTACTCCAATATAATCTCTCCTTGGTCAATCTCTCCCCCAGTACAGTCCCCCCCCCCCAGGTCAGTCTGTACCCCAGTTACATAGTAGGCGAGGTTGAAAAAAGACACAAGTCCATCAAGCTCAACCTATGTGTGATTATATGTCAGTATTACATTGTATATCCCTGTATGTTGTGGTGTTATCGTTCAGGTGTTATCTAATAATTTCTTGAAACTATTGATGGCCCCCCCGCTGAGACCACCGCCTGTGGAAGGGAATTCCACATCCTTGCCGCTCTTACAGTAAAGAACCCTCTATGTAGTTTAAGGTTAAACCTCTTTTCTTCTAATTTTAATGAGTGGCCACGAGTCTTATTAAACTCCTTTCCGCTAAAAAGTTTTCTCCCTATTGTGGGGTCACCAGTACAGTATTGAAATCATATCCCCTCTCAAGCGTCTCTTCTCCAGAGAGAATAAGTTCAGCGCTCGCAACCTTTCCTCATAACTAAGATCCTCCAGACCCTTTATTAGCTTTGTTGCCCTTCTTTGTACTCGCTCCATTTCCAGTACATCCTTCCTGAGGACTGGTGCCCAGAACTGGACAGCATACTCCAGGTGCGGCCGGACCAGAGTCTTGTAGAGCGGGAGAATTATCGTTTTATCTCTGGAGTTGATCCCCTTTTTAATGCCAATATTCTGTTTGCTTTGTTAGCAGCAGCTTGGCATTGCATGCCATTGCTGAGCCTATCATCTACTAGGAGCCCCAGGTCCTTTTCCATCCTAGATTCCCCCAGAGGTTCTCCCCCCAGTCTATAGATTGCATTCATATTTTTGCCACCCAAATGCATTATTTTACATTTTTCTACATTAAACCTCATTTGCCATGTAGTTGCCACCCCATTAATTTGATCAGATCTTCTTGCAAGGTTTCCACATCCTGCGGAGAAGTTATTGCCCTGCTTAGCTTAGTATCGTCCGCAAATACAGAGATTGAACTGTTTATCCCATCCTCCAGGTTGTTTATGAACAAATTAAATAGGATTGGTCCCAGCACAGAACCCTGGGGGACCCCACTACCCACCCCTGACCATTCCGAGTACTCCCCATTTATCACCACCCTCTGAACTCGCCCTTGTAGCCAGTTTTCAATCCATGTACTCATCCTATGGTCCATGCCAACGGACCTTATTTTGTACAGTAAATGTTTATGGGAAACGATGTCAAATGCTTTTGCAAAATCCAGATACACCACGTCTACGGGCCTTCCTTTATCTAGATGGCAACTCACCTCCTCATAGACGGTTAATAGATTGGTTTGGCAAGAACAATTCTTCATGAATCCATGCTGATTACTGCTAATGATACCGTTCTCATTACTAAAATCTTGTATATAGTCCCTTATCATCCCCTCCAAGAGTTTACATACTATTGATGTTAGGCTAACTGGTCTGTATTTCCCAGGGATGTATTTTGGGCCCTTTTTAAATATGGTGCTACATTGGCTTTTCTCCAATCAGCTGGTACCATTCCAGTCAGTAGACTGTCAGTAAAAATTAGGAACAATGGTCTGGCAATTACTTGATTGAGTTCCCTAAGTACCCTCGGGTGCAAGCCATTTGGTACCGGTGATTTATTAATGTTAAGTTTCTCAATTCTAATTTTAATTCTGTCCTCTGTTAACCATGGAGGTGCTTTCTGTGATGTGTCAAGAAGATAAACACTGCAGTTCTGGTTACTAAAGCCCCCCGATTCCCTCCTGAAGACTGAGGAGAAGAATAAATTCAATACCTTCGCCATCTCCCCATCCTTTGTAACCAGATGTCCTTCCTCATTCTTTATGGGGCCAATATGGTCTGTCCTCCCTTTTTTACTGTTTACATACTTAAAGAATTTCATGGGATTTTTTTTGCTTTCCTCCGCTATGTGTCTTTCGTGTTCTATCTTATCTTATCCTAATTGCAACCTTCCATTTCTTGTTACATTCTTAGTAAAGTCTGAATGCTGATGATGATCCCTCAACGCTGTATTTTTTTGAAGGCCTTCTCCTTTGCTTTTATATGCATTTTTACATTAAATTGGAGTTAAGCCATCCAGGACTGCATTGGCTAATGCCCTTATTTAATATGCTCTTACAGCAAACCTATCTCTCCTCTGTATTCTTTGTTCCTAATATTTTATCCCAATATATGCCTTCTAGGAAGGTTCGTAGTTTAGGGAAGTTGGCTCTTTTGAAATTCAGTGTCTTTGTATTCCCTTTATGTTTCCTATTTGTGTGATTTATACTGAAGCCAATTCACCTGTGATCGCTGTTTCCTAAAATGCCCCGTGTTTCCACATCCGTGATTAGGTCTGCATTGTTGGTAATCAGTAGGTCTAGTAACGCTTTATCTCTAGTTGGTGCGTCTACCATCTGAACCATGAAATTGTCCTGCAAGACATTTAGGAACTGGCGAGCCTTAGATGAATGTGTGGTTCCCTCCGCCCAGTAAATGTCTGGATAATTAAAATCGCCCCCCCCCACCAATATAATTAAAAGCACTGGAAGCCGACGGGAGGGAGGAGGGGGATAGGAGGACTGGCTTTCCAGGGCTGCCAATGATGTGTTTGTGTTTCAGGTGAACTAAAACCCGAACACAGGATCTAAAACCCGGCCTGTCCAGGTCAATCCCGGATGGGTGGCAACCCTACGCATACCGCATTTCCCAGAGATAACACCACTGAACCAAGACAGAGAAAAAATGCCAGGGGTTCAGGGATTTTGTGGCCGATCGTTTTATCAGGCCAGGCTGCCAGGAGACCATTCTGTGCAATCTTACATTTTCCGCCATGTAATACACACTTCAGGAGCCGGCTTCAGATTCCCATTCAATTCCCAACACGGCTTCCGGCTTACAGATTCAAAATTTGGGAGGTTTCCTTTTTTTATTTTTAAAGTTTGTCTGATCAACAGACCGATCTGACTTTTTAGACGTTCGCTCATCTGTAACTAACAAATGCCATGCGGTAAACTAAAGACCATCCATTCAGGGTTTACATCGACTTTAATGAAAAAGTTCTCCTCCATTCACGTCGATGTGAAAGCCACATGTTCGTGCCGCTCGCGGTATGAAATCTATTTTATACGGGTTTTGGCAATATCCTGAACTGATTTTATTTTTCCACTATATTTCATGCCAGCGAGCCAATGTTTAGAGGGGTTTTCATTTTTTTTTACTGAAAGGAGTTTTTTATTTCGTCTCTCTGTTTATCCAACCCCCTCCCCCGATCTTGTTCAAAATTAAAGTATATGTGAAGAAAAAAATTATTTTTTTTTTTAAGCTAATAATTTAAACAGCTTGATATGATCGTGTATTAAAATTTTTTGGTTTCTTGGCTCTGTAATATTCTGACTCTGCAATGAGAATCCAATGACAGATCCCATGTCCTGACCTCCTTGTCCACGTGTCACGCTGATTGACGGGAGCTCGGTGAAGTCTGGGGGGAGTCTGTGAAATTTGGCACCCTCAGCATCCTCGATTCCAAGATCTGATATTTTTTTTTTTTGTTTTAAATTGATTAAATTTTATTTTAATTTAATTGTTTTAATATAGTTTAATGAATTTAATTTTAATGAATTAATTAATAGTTATTTACATTTTTAAATAATATGTTCATTTGATTTTAATTTAATTTAATGAATGTCATTTTAAATTTCTTATTTTTTTAAATTGTATTTTACATTTTATATTGTTTTATACATTCATGAGCTACTTTATTAGGTTCACCTGCTCATTTGCTTGGTAACACAAAGTGCTAATCAGCCAATCACATTGGCAGCAACTCAATGCATTTAGCCACCTCGTTGTGGTGAAGACGACTTGCTGCCATTCAAACCGAGCATCAGAATGGGGAAGAAAGGGGGATTTAAGTGACTTTGAACGTGGCGTGGTTGTTGGTGCCAGACGGGCCGGTCTGAGTATTTCTGGGATTTTCACACACAACCATCTCTCAGGTTTACAGAGAATGGTACAAAAAAAGGGAAAATATCCAGTGAGCGGCAGTTGTGTGGAGGAAAATGCTTTGTTGAGGTCAGAGGAGAATGGGCAAACTGGTTCCAGATGATAGAAAGACAACAGTAAGTCAAATAACCTCTCGTTATATCCAAGGTATGCAGAATACCATCTCTCAACACACAACACATCCAACCTTGAAGCAGATGGGCTACAGCAGCAGAAGACCACACCGGGTGCCACTCAGAACGGGCAACTGAGGCTACAATTGGCACAGGATCACCAAAATTGGACAATAGAAGATTATAAAAATATTGCCTGGTCTGATGAGTCTCGATTTCAGCTGAGACATTCAGATGGTGGGGTCAGAATTTGGCGCATGGATCCATCCTGCCTTGTATCACCGGTTCAGACTGGTGGTGGGGGGTGTAATGGTGGGGGGGGGATATTTTCTTGGCACACTTTGGGCCCCTTAGTACCAATTGATCATGGTTTATACACCACGACCTACCTGAGTATTGTTGCTGACCATGTCCATCCCTTTATGACTACAGTGTCCCCATCTTCTGATGGCTCCTTCCAGCAGGATAATGCACCATGTCACAAAGCTCCAATCATCTCACCACTGGACAATGAGGTCCCTGTACTCCAATGTCCTCCACATTCACCACATTCCTCTGTGGTGGAACGGGAGATTGGCATCATGGATGTGCAGCCGACAAACCTGCAGCAACTGTGTGATGTTATCATGTCACTATGGAGCAAAATCTCTGAGGAACGTTTCCAACACCTTGTTGTATCTATGCCACCAAGAATGAAGGCAAAAGGGGGTCCAACCTGCTACTAGCAAGGTGGACCTAATAAAGTGGCCGGGGAGTGTATATTTGTGGTTAGGTACACTTTAAAGAGATACATTGTATCCAAGAAGTCAGCTGTCTTTTTTATATCCATACCTCTAAGATGGAAAATTTCCGGCACTCTTCCAGGAAGGTGTGAGCTCCTCCGGCCCTCCTTGTATCAGTGAGTTGTATTCAGCCTAATGCACCCTCTCCCCGATGTACAGTATATAATGGTATATAATGGTATATATGGTCTGTTTATTGGACAGTAGATGGACGGATTGTTGTGATTGGTCAGGTGTCTGGGTAGAATGAATTTTTTATCTGCATTGTCTGAGATACTCTTAGAGGACCACAAATCAGATATAACATTGAGAGAAGGCTCTGAGTGTTTAGTATAGGAGGAATAATAATTCTAGACATGAAGCTGACTTCCCTCCCAGCAAACCTTCTGCAGAATACAGACGACATTCTAAGGGCCTGGTAAGTTAAGACTCGCTGTCTCTAGGGATGAGACGAATGTACCTGGGTTCAGCTAGGGGTAGGTTAGAAGACAGTGACTGAAATTCAGGGGCCAGATGTGAACCCCGTTGAAGTCCACTGGAGGCAAATGTCAACAGTTCTGGCCATTTCCTAGACTAATAGGCAAGAGATTGTCAAGAAATGGGGGTGGGGGGCTGGGCACTGCCCTGGGGGACATGTACCAGAGAGGTAATCCTTTCTTGAGGGATACCTTCCCTCAACAAAGACTACATTTGCTCAACATGGGGGAGAAACTTTGCAGCGGAGACCCTTCTTCAAAAGCACCTTTTTCCCATTCTGATGAGTACAAGGGCCACATCCCCACAACCCAGGGGTGGTGGGTGTGGGGGTCTACATAAACCAGAGGCTCTGGATGGACAGTTGGATAAATGGTTCTATATTTAGGATGTATCTGGACTAAAAACCAGAGGCTCCGGATGGACAGATGGATAAATGGCTCTATATTTAGGATGTATCTGGACTATAAACCAGAGGCTCTGGATGGACAGTTGGATAAATGGTTCTATATTTAGGATGTATCCGGTCTAAATAAACCAGAGGCTCTGGATGAACAGTTGGATAAACGGTTCTATATTTAGGATGTATCCGGTCTATAAACCAAAGGCTCTGGATAGACAGTTGGATAAATGGTTCTATATTTAGGATGTATCTGGTCTATAAACCAAAGGCTCTGGATGGACAGTTGGATAAACGGTTCTATATTTAGGATGTATACAGTCTATAAACCAGGGGCTCTGGATGGACAGTTGGATACATGGTTCAATATTTAAGGTGTATCCGGTCTATAAACCAGAGGCTCTGGTTGGACAGTTGGATAAACGGTTGTATATTTAGGATGTATCCGGTCTATAAACCAGAGGCTCTGGATGGACAGTTGGATAAATGGTTCTATATTTAGAATGTATACGGTCTATAAACCAGAGGCTCTGGATGGACAGTTGGATAAATGGTTCTATATTTAGGATGTATCTGGACTATAAACCAGAGGCTCTGGATGGACAGTTGGATAAATGGTTCTATATTTAGGATGTATCTGGACTATAAACCAGAGGCTCTGGATGGACAGTTGGATAAATGGTTCTATATTTAGGATGCATCCGGTCTATAAACCAGAGGCTCTGGATGGACAGTTGGATAAATGGTTCTATATATAGGATGTATCCGGTCTATAAAACAAAGGCTCTGGATGGACAGTTGGATAAATGGTTCAATATTTAGAATGTATACGGTCTATAAACCAGAGGCTCTGGATGGACAGTTGGCCATAGGAACCTATGGAGATCAATTGCATGACTCTATTGGTCATTGTGCTTATGGGTGTAAGGGGGGGTTGGGAGGGAAGCAGTGTTACAATGTTGCCATCTCTACTCCATAGTATTTTATTGGGATATTCCTGTTCCCCGCCCCCTCCCCCCCTCACTATGCTCTGTGTATCTGTACCGTCTCTCTGCATAGTGTAGAATCGGGAGTGGGGGGGTTCACATTTTCTAGGTAAATTAGAGAGGCAGATTGATTACGAATGCAGAAATCCACTTTCTGGACAATTTCCATGAAAATTTGTTTTCTCCCCTTAAATGTTCTAATTTTGTTTTCTTGCTGAGCCGTTCTCAGTGTATTTGCTGGCAATGAAGTATTGATTTCTGCTCTAACCTGCATGGTAATGCAATCAAGGGAAAGTGTCCTCCGACGCAGACTCTCAATTATCAGTCCTTTATATAGGAAGTCTGGCCAATCTGCATCTCATCCTGATCCAGGAGAACCCCGAAGGATTCTGGGAATGGAGCTACAGTACTACAAAGCCAAGAGGACTACTGTAGTACAGAGCATGTGGCACCCGTGCTTAATCTAGAGGGGGGGGGGGCAACTGTCAGGTATTTATTCTTTCTCAAGAGATCACAGTACTCCCCCTGATAATGGCATCATCTGCTTTTCTGTCCAGAAGGACGGAGTCAGGCATCATCCAAAGTCACCATCTACTTCCTGGACTAAAGTGTAGGCTCTGAGATGACACAATCAATCCTTGGATGTGTTCACAAATGTCTGACACAGATTAACCCCCTCCTGCAGTCTGAAGGCTTGGGGGGGGGGGGCAGTGTGGGAATCTGGGCGGCATTGTGGTGGAGATGGAGGTTATGGACTGGGATAGGAGACTCTGCAGCAGACTTAGTGGCCCTGTAGAGGATGAGGGTTCTAGAGAAAGTTGTAAGGGGCACTGTTGGAGTTTGGGGAGCTATGGAGGGTTGGAGGCTCTGCAACAGGATTAGGGGGCGGTGAGGGGGGGGAGGCAGCTGGAGGGCACTGTGGGCGCTGTTGGAGTTTGGAGGTATTATGGAGGTCTGGAGGCTCTACAGCAGGATTGGGGTGGATGGGGGGGCGGGGGCAGTGTGGTGGAGATGGAGGTTATGGACTGGGATAGGAGACTCTGCAGCAGACTTAGTGGCCCTGTAGAGGATGAGGGTTCTGGAGAAAGCTGTCAGGGGCATTGTTGGAGTTTGGGGAGCTATGGAGGGTTGGAGGCTCTGCAACAGGATTAGGGGGCGGCGAGGGGGGGAGGCAGCTGGAGGGCACTGTGGGCGCTGTTGGAGTTTGGAGGTATTATGGAGGTCTGGAGGCTCTACAGCAGGATTGGGGTGGATGGGGGGGGCGGGGGCAGTGTGAGAGGCGGGTTGGCACTGTGGTGGACATGGAGGTTACAGACTGGGATAGGAGACTCTGCAGCAAACCTGGTGGTCCTGTAAAGGATGAGGTTTCTGGAGGAAGCTGGAGGGCACTGTGGGACACTGTTGAAGTTTGGGGGCACTATAGAGGCCTTGAGGCTCTGCTGCTTTGGGCAGGGAACAGTGTGAGAAGCGGGTCAGCACTGTGGTGGACATGGAGGTTGTGGACTTGAATAGGAGAGTGGTCCTGTAGAGGATGAGATTTCTGGAGAATGCTGGGGGCCCTGTGGGAGGCTAGGTGGCACCGATGGGTGAGAATGATGGTTGTGGACTGGGTTAGGAGATTCTGCAGCAGACTTGGTGGCTCTGTAAGGAATGAGGTTTCTGGAGGAAGCCAGGGAGCACTGTGGGGCACTGTTGGAGTATGGGAGCACTATAAAAGGCTGGAGGCTCTGCAGCAGGCTTGGAGGGTGGCAGTGTGTTAAGCTAGGTGGTACTGTGGTGGAGATAGAAGTTGTGGACTGGGATAGGTGAACCTGCAGCAGACTTGATGGTCCTTTAGAGGATGAGGATGCTAGGGGCACAGTGGGAGGCTAGGTGTCACTGTTGGGGGGAATGGTGGTTGTGGACTGTTCGGAGATTCTGTAGCAGACTTGGTGGCTCGGAAAGGGATGAGGTATCTGCAGGAAGATGGGGGGGAGCACTATTGAAGATTGGGAGCATTATGGAGGGCTGGAGGCTCTGAAGCAGGCTTGGGTGGAGGGTGGGGTGAAAGTGTGGGAGGCTGGGTGGCACGGTGGTGAGGATGGAGGTTCTGACCTGGGATAGGGGACTCTGCAGCAGACGTGATTCTGCAGCCGACTTGGTGGCCCTGTAGGGGATGAAGGTTTTGGAGGAAGTTGAGGGGCTCTATGAGGCACTGTGGAGTTTGGGGGCACTATGGAGGGCTGGAGGGCTCTACAGCAGGCTAAAGGGCACTGTGGGAAGTTGGAAAACACTGTGGGTGGTGGAGGACTCTCACGGGATGTGGGGGCACTGTGGGCCACTATAGGAGTTTTTAGGGGCACTATGGGAACTGGGAGGCACTGCGTTTTTAGAGGTTTTAGGATCTGCAGTTGGCTTGAGGCCTGGGAGAAGGAAGGTTGCGAAGTGTGAGCCCCTGCTTTAACATAACCTCAATAACCCAATGGCTCAAACAGTCATGTGAAATAATTAAAAATTAGGATCCGTTTGTGGCCCCACCCGTGGCAGCTATGGAGCTCTGTAGACTCCCCATTTCTGATTGATCTTGGGCAAAACCAATGGGCTGCCATTGATTTTCTTGTGACCCAAAAGACCTGTACCGTGTGCTGTTCAGGATCTCTGGAGGGGGTACTAGTCCTTAATGTCCACCGCTGAGAATGCAGGTCGGGAGGGAGCCCATCCCGCCTCCAGTGATCACTCAGCATGAAGGAAGGTATCCCTATGACCGCACATCCGTATCATCCCAGGTGCAATGGTGAGTGGCAACCTCAGCCTGGACTCCGACTAGGCCATGGCCCCATCGTGTTTCTCTCCGCCCCTCAGAGCTTAGTCATGGGGATGGGGATCTTCTGATTTTCCTGTAATGGCTGTTGTTTTCCCAAGGCCGGTCAGGACCCCTCAGCTCGCTCATATCAAGTGGGCCTTCAGGCTTATAGAAAGATCTTTAGCAATTAAAGTTCCCTGCCTTCCAACCTCCATTTCACGTGTATGGTTCATCTTCTTCAAGATAACAAAAAGAAAGCCAAAAAAGAAGAAGAAGATTTATTTGGACTCATATTACCATGTGGGAACTCACCCGAAAAAAAAAATCTCTTAATCTCCCCTAAGCTCATAATGACGGCGTTTCATGTAGCTAACGAACGCGGACAAAACAAAAAAAAAAGCTTGGATTCCTCCGATGTCTCCCTTTTCCCTTTTCACACAAAGGGCGCCCTGAAACAGAATCGCCTTCAGCGGATGACCCAGTTTCTACGATATTGTCTGACGGGAGGGGGGGGGGGGGGGGGCGATTATTTGGAAATATCAGCGGATGGTTTAAATGACTTTGCTGGCAAAATACAAGCGCTGTCCTTTTCTGCAAAGAAGAGCTTCCAAAAAAAAAAAAAAAAAGAAAAAAAAAGTTTTGTGTGCAGTCATATAAGAAGCTCAGTGTTCGCAGCGTGGAGGGGGAGGCAGGCAGCCCTGCAGTTTGTTGAAAGTGTTACATGCCATTAGGTGCAGTGTAAACCATCCCGGGCTCTGCTCCTGACAATGGCGCTCTCAATCCGAGATGACTTTTTACTTTTATAGACTGGGGAGGAAAAAAAAAAAAAACCTGGGTCCTAATACCGATAGCAGCATTTGCGAGAAGTTACAAAACGTTCATGTCCTGCCTGGGAGTTGGAGGCTAGACGGTCTTCCTGAAAGGGACGAGGTAAGGGGGCTCTGCGTTCGGAATTCTGGAAAGAAATTTCAGTTTCCTGAGGACGTTCTCTGCGACTAATTTACTATATTCCAATCTATTGCTAACCAACACAATCTATTGGATAGAAGCGATCAGACTGGATATTCTGGATGGCACTTCAGGTTCCTGAAAGCTTCCTGAGCTGATATGTAACAAATATTTTAAACTATTGGTAACCTACACAATCTATAGGTAAAGACTTATAGGATTTGAGCTTTCTGAACCTTTACTGTGCTAAAAAAATATTTGGATCTCTTGCTAACCAAACGCAGTCTGTAGAATCTATCAAGTTGGTCATTTTGGATGGCATTTGTGGTTCCTGAAGCTTTCCTACCTCAATATGTATCAATATATTATTATAATATTGATAACCTATGCAATCTATAGATAAAGGTTTATGGGATTTGAGCTTTTTCAAACCTTTATGGTGCTAAAAAAGTAACAATATTTTCATCTATTGCTTACCAACTCAACCTATAGGATAAGGTCCAACAGATTGGACGTTCTGGGTGGCACTTCAGGTTCCTGAAACCTTCCTGAGCTGATATGTAACAATATTTTAAACTATTGGTAACCTACACAATCCATAGGTAAAGACTTATAGGATTTGTGCTTTCTGAACCTTTACTGTGCTAAAAAAATATTTGGATCTCTTGCTAACCAAACGCAGTCTGTAGAATCTATCAAGTTGGTCATTTTGGATGGCATTTGTGGTTCCTGAAGCTTTCCTGCCTCAATATGTATCAATATATTATTAAATATTGATAACCTATGCAATCCATAGATAAAGGTTTATGGGATTTGAGCTTTTTCAAACCTTTATGGGGCTAAAAAAGTAAAAGTATTTTGATCTATTGCTTACCAACTCAACCTATAGGATAAGGTCTACCAGATTGGACATTCTGGATGGCACTTCAGGTTCCTGAAACCTTCCTGAGCTGATATGTAACAATATTTTAAACTATTGGTAACCTACACAATCCATAGGTAAAGGCTTATAGGATTTGTGCTTTCTGAACCTTTACTGTGCTAAAAAAATATTTGGATCTCTTGCTAACCAACGCAGTCTGTAGAATCTATCAAGTTGGACATTTTGGATGGCATTTGTGGTTCCTGAAGCTTGCCTGCCTCAATATATATCAATATATTATTAAAATATTGATAACCTATGCAATCTATACATAAAGGTTTATGGGATTTGAGCTTTTTCAAACCTTTATGGTGCTAAAAAAGTAACAATATTTTGATCTATTGCTTACCAACTCAACCTATAGGATAAGGTCTACCAGACTGGACGTTCTGGATGGCACTTCAGATTCCTGAAACCTGCCTAGACTGAAATATAACAATATTAAAAACTACTGATAACCTACACAACCTACAGGATAAGGTTTATGGGATTTGAGCTTTCTGAACCTTTAAGAAGCTAAAAAGTAACAATATTTTGCTCTATTGCTAAACAACTCAACCTATAGGATAAGATCTATCAGATTGAACATTCTGGATGGCATTTCAGGTTCCTGGAAGCCTGGTTATGCTGATATATAACAATATTTTAAACTATTGAAAATCTGCACAATCTTTAGGTTAAGACTTATAGGATTTGAGCTTTCTAAACCTTTACTGTCCTAAAAAGTAATATTTCAACCTATTGCTAACCACAGCAATCTGTAGAATAAGATCTATCAAGTTGGTCAATTTGGATGGCATTTGTGGTTCCTGAAGCCTGCCTGTCCTAATATGTAACAATATATTCTTAAAAATTAATAACCTATGCAATCTATGGGTAAAGGTTTATGGGATTTGAGCTTTGTGAACTTTTACAGTGCTAAAAAGCAACAATATTTCAATCTATTCTTAACCAACTCAACCTGTAGGATAAGGTCTACCAGATTGGACATTCTGGATGGCACTTTAGGTTCCAGAAGCCTGCCTAGGCTGATATATAACAACATTTAAAACTATTGATAGCCTACACAACCTATAGGATATATTTTATGGAATTTAAACTTGATGAACCTTTACGGTGCTAAAAAGTAACAATATTTTGATCTATAACAATATTTTAAAGTATTGAACACCTATACAACCTATAGGTAAAAATGTATAGGTTTTGAGCTTTCTGAACCTATACTGTGCTAAAACATAATATTTTGATCTTTTGCTAACCAACGCAATCTGTAGGATAAGATCTATCAGGTTGGTCATTTTGCATGGCATTTGTGGTTCCTGAAGCTTTCCTGTCCTAATATGTAACAATATATTATTAAATATTGATAACCTATGCAATCTATAGGTAAAGGTTTATGGGATTTGAGCTTTCTGAACCTTTACAGTGCTAAAAAGTAACAATATTTTGATCTATTCCTAACCAACTCTACCAAAAGGATAAGATCTATCAGATTGGACATTCTGGAAGGCATTTCAGGTTCCTGGAAGTCTACCTAGGCTGATATATAACAATATTTGAAACTATTGATAACCTACGCAATCTATAGGATAAGGTTTCTAGGATTTGAGCTTTCTGAATGTTTACTGCGCTAAATTGTAACAATAATGCTAAGCAACACAATCTATATGATATGATATTGGATTGGTCAATCTGGATGGCATTTCAGATTCCTGAAGCTTTTCTGTCCTACTATGTAACAATAAAAAAAAAAGTGTTAACCTATGTATTCTATAGGATAAGATTTATGGAATTTGAGATATTTTATTGTGCTAAAAGTAACAATATTTTAATCTATTGATAATATACACAATCTACAGGATTAGATCTACACTATATTGTCAAAAGTCTCAGTCCGTAGGGTTCAATATTTAGTTGGCCCACCCTTTGCAGCTATAACAGCTTCAGATCTTCTGGGAAGTCTGTCCACAAGGTTTAGGAGTGTGCCTATGGGAATTGTTTGGCCATTCTTCCAGAAGCACATTTGTGAGGTCGGGCACTGATGTTGGATGAGACGGCCTGGCTCGCAGTCTCCACTCTAATTCACCCCAAAGGTGTTCTATCGGGTTGAGGTCACGACTGTGCAGACCAGTCAAGTTTCTCCAACTCAAACTCGCTCATCCATGTCTTGGACCTTGCTTTGTGCACTGGTGCGCAGTCATGCTGGAACAGGAAGGGGCCATCCCCAAACTGTTCCCACAAAGTTGGGAGCATGAAATTGTCCAAAATGTCTTGGTATGCTGACGCCTTAAGAGTTCTCTTCACTGGAACTAAGGGTGCCAAGCCCAACCCCTGAAAAACAACCCCACACCATAATCCCTCCTCCACCAAATGGTTTGGACTAGTGCACAAAGCAAGGTCCATAAAGACATGGATGAGCGAGTTTGTGGTGGAGGAACTTGACTGGCCTGCACAGAGTCCTGCCCTCAACCCGATAGAACACCTTTGGGATGAATTAGCGCGGGGACTGTGAGGCCAGGCCTTCTCCTCCAACATCAGTGCCTGACCTCACAAATGCGCTTCTGGAAGAATGGTCAAACATTCCCATAGACACACTCCTAAACCTTGTGGACGGCCTTCCCAGAAGAGTTGAAGCTGTTATGACGGCAAAGGGTGGGCCAACTCAATATTGAACCCTACGGACTAAGACTGGGATGCCATTAAAGTTCATGTGCGTGTAAAGGCAGGCGTCCCAATACTTTTGACAATATAGTGTATATATTTCTAGAGATTGGTAGCGAAGCACTTTACAATTTTTATTTTATATTCGCTATGAATCGTGTGAACACAATTTTGTGCATGCAGAAACCTTTAGATTATTATTTGTTTAATTGGTCACATTATTGTACTGGTTTTGTCGGAGAGTCATTATTTTTTAACTGGTAGCCCAGGAGTTATTCACCAACTGACCAACACATTCTTATGCCCTTTAAAACACGGGCGGACTTTTCGGCATCAAAGGTCCGGCAGTCTTTCCGACAGACTTTTGACGGAATTTTGACGGACTTCCAATGGACTTTCGAACGAATGGACTTGCCTACACACGATCACACCAAAGCCCGATGGATTTGTACGTGATGACGTACGACCGGACTAAAATAAGGAAGTTCATAGCCAGTAGCCAATAGCTGCCCTAGCGTCAGTTTTCGTCCGTCGGATTAGCATACAGACGATCGGATTTCTCGAAAGGAACTGGGTCCGGCCGAGTTCCGATGTAAAGATTTGAAACATGTTCCAAATCTAAAGTCCATCAGATTTTCGACAGAAACAGTCCGCTGAAGGTCCGATGAAGCCCACACACGGACCGATTGTCTGCCGGATTCGGTCCATTGGACCAGTCCGGTCGAAAAGTCCGCTCGTGGGTACAGAGCGTTAGTCAGGATAAGGAGATTTGGATTTTGGAAGGGATTTCAGCTTCCTGACGGGGGTTATTTATCAATATTCTGCACTATTTGTTAACCTGCATAACCTATAGCATGAGATTTGTCAGGTTGGACATTCTGGGTGGCGTTTCATGCTCTTGAAGCCTTCCCGTGCCAATACATAGCAATATTTTGATTCATTGGTAACCTATATAATTTATTTTATAGCATTGGATTGATGAGATTTGAACTTTTGGAACCTGTTCTGTGCTAAAATGTAACAATATTCAGACCTTTTCTGATCTACACAATCTACAGGATAAGATATAGTAGAGTGGTTTTGTTCACCTTCTTGATTTTGGCACAATATTCTTGGATAAGGTAAAGGGGTGTTTAAGGGTGGAGTTTCAACCTCCAGAAGGGGTTCTGTGTTATCAGCTAGTGATGTTCCAATCCAAGGCTGACCTAGACAGTCTATATTATCAGTCTACAAGCGTTTCAGAGGTCTTCTTACATCAAAGTTCCCATCTGAGTCCCTCTTTACATCAGAGGCCCCCCTAAGATCAGGATCCCCATCAGAATTCCCCCTTCATCAGGGTCCCCATCAGAGTTCCCCCAAAATCAGAGCCTCCATCAGAGTCACCCTTACATCAGGACTGAGGGCTCTAGAGAAGAGTACTGAGACAGGGTGCTGTGATGTTTTCAGGAAGCCATGTACAGCACCCCCACCAGCCCTTCCCCCCAGCCATCATCTGCTTCAGTGGCCGAACTACCAGGGTCGCAAAGGTCGTACTTACGACTGGGCCCCAGGGTTCTGCCACTGCCAGGGGGCATTAATCATTCAGCTTCTGGGCTTCACACTTCCCACGGTGCACACAGGAGAGGGGTGGGAGGAGGAGGAGCAGATCGGCTCGCTCCTCATCCATCTATGTGAGGGAGGGGGGAGGAGAACTGTCAGTGCAGGCTCTGGGCTGTATGAGAGAGATGCTCTCAGCTCAGAGTCCTACTGAGGAGGCATTGATAGGCTGCACTGATGGGCACTGATAGGCGGCATTGATGAGCACTGATAGGTGGCACTGATAGGCTGCGTTAATGAGCACTGATAGGCTGCACTGATGGGCACTGATAGGCAGCATTGATGAGCACTGATAGGCTGCACTGATGAGCACTGATAGGCGGCATTGATGAGCACTGATAGGCGGCATTGATGAGCACTGATAGGCGGCATTGATGAGCACTGATGGGCACTGATAGGTGACATTGATGAGCACTGATAGTAAGCATTGATGAGCACTGATAGGCAGCATTGATGAGCACTGATAGGCACTGATAGGTGACATTGATGAGCACTGATAGTAAGCATTGATGAGCACTGATAGGCGGCACTGATGGACACTGATAGGCGGCACTGATGGGCACTATTAGGCGGCACTGATGAGCACTGATAGGCACTGATAGGTGACATTGATGAGCACTGATAGTAAGCATTGATGAGCACTGATAGGCGGCATTGATGAGCACTGATAGGCGGCACTGAGGGGCACTGTTAGGCGGCACTGATGAGCACTGATAGGCTGTTGTCACGTACCATGTGGCAGAGCCTTAAGTGTAAAGGGAGACCTCTCATACAACCCCAGCTCAAGGACCACTGATGTTGCGGCAAGGTAAGGTAAGTGTGCCTGTAAGATCTTCCATTGGTTGCTGAGGTGCATGGCAGGTGCGTCACCAGGGTTGGGCTGGATAGCTGAAGCAGCGGATGGCAGCAGGAACAGCAGACCCCAGGCTGGGTAGGCAGCAGCTGGTAGAAGATGAAGTAAGACCGGCAGCACACAGCAGATGGAGGACCAGCGTAACCGGGCGCAATGCAGAGCAGGACAGGCGGATAACTGGACGCAGGGTCAGACAAGCCAGGTCAGCAACGGATGGTCAGGTACAGGCATAAACGGCAGGCAGAGAATGGTCAGGATACAGGGAGAGGTTGGCAACACAAGATCAGGCAGATGGGCAAGAGGTAAACGAAGTCTAGAAACAAACCAAGGTCAGGGCAAGGTAGCGTTGAAGCGTGGTCAGGATAATACGGGTCAATCACAGAGAACAGGAACACGGGTAACAGATGCAGATTATACAGCGACCTCCTGGGGGGGGGGGGGCAGGAGCAGGGGGGACCGGTCTTGCGCTCAAAGGATGGGCGGATTAGGTAAGTATATTTCTGCTCTGCAATCCTCTAGACAAAAACGAGCAGTTAACCCATGCGGTGCGGGCACAGCCCCACTGCATGGGAGAAAAATATATTTTCCCGGAGTTCTTCTTTAAGTATCTGTTTTGCCCTTTATACATTATTTTAATGAATTTACAAACAGAACGTTTTTTTTATATCGGCCTTTTTTTTTTTTTTTACAATTCTAATTATCTACATTTTTATTTTGTGGTGTGATAATTAATTGTAGCGATGCGGTGATGAGATACACTGATGGTCTGCGCTCATTGCTGGGACTTGGGGATCCTGTGGAGGAGTAATTGGTGGTGATGACGAGCGGCGCTGATAGGAAATCCGAGATTTTTCTTCCTTTTATGATTCTGCTGATTCATTGTGTCCGCGTTCCCTCATTGGTATAGAAAGAGTAGACTTTGGGTCTTTCTTATATAACGTTATTTCATTGGATAGAATTCAGGGGCGGCCAGTGCTGCCAGGGAATACCAGTCGCCTGGCTGTCTCTGGATCTATCTATCTATCTATCTATCTATCTATCTATCTATCTATCTATCTATCTATCTATCTATCTATCTATCTGAGTGCCGAACACCCCCTCCTGGTTCTGTTCACACCAGAACTCTCGAACATCACAAGTTCGGACCAGAGCTGCAAACTCTATTAAAGTCTAGTGGACCCGAATGTAAAAAATCCTAAATGACCATTTTGAAGGCTTATATGCAAATGATTTGGCATGCAAAGGATCACGGGGGTCCGAGTACTGCCCTGGAGGACATGTATCAATGCAAACATTTTTTTTTAAAAAAAAGATCGATTTTAAATGAGCAGTGATTTAATGATGCTTAAAGTGAAACAATAAGAATGAAAAATTAAATATAGTGCCTGGGGGGTCCCCTTAGTTTGCCTGTAAAGTGGCGCATCTGTACTGTGTATAGAACCTGCTGCAGCAAAATTGACATATATAAAGGAACACAAATTTACATTTAAATTGCCCCCAATACAAAAATGTTTAAAAACGTTAAAAAAATACCTGGCCCTTATCCGAGCATGCAGCTCGGCAGGTCGGAAAGGGGGGGGTGAGCAGGTGCCCTCAACATAGGGGGGTGCTTTGGGGGGTTCTGCCCCCCCCACCCCAAAGCCCCTTGTCCCCATGTTGATGGGGACAAGGGCCTCTTCCCGACAACCCTGGCCTGTGGTTATGGGGGTCTGCTTATCGGAATCTGGAAGACCCCCTTTAACACCTTCAATGCTGCAGAAATGTTTCTGTACCCTTCCCCCGATCTGTGCCTCCATACAATCCTGTCTCGGAGGTCTACAGACAATTCCTTGGACTTCATGGCTTGGTTTGTGCTCTGACATGCACTGTTACCTGTGGGACCTTCTATAGACAGGTGTGTGCCTTTCCAAATCATGTCCAATCAACTGAATTGACCACAGGTGGACTCCAATCAAGTTGTAGAAACATCTCAAGGATGATCAGTGGAAACAGGAGGCACCTGAGCTCAATTCTGAGTGTCATGGCAAAGGCTGTGATACTTATGTACATGGGAGGAGTCTGTGATACTTATGTACATGGGAGGAGTCTGTGATACTTATGTACATGGGAGGAGCCTGTGATACTTATGTACATGGGAGGAGCCTGTGATACTTATGTACGTGGGAGGAGCCTGTGATACTTATGTACATGGGAGGAGCCTGTGATACTTATGTACATGGGAGGAGCCTGTGATACTTATGTACATGGGAGGAGCCTGTGATACTTATGTACATGGGAGGAGCCTGTGATACCTATGTACATGGGAGGAGCCTGTGATACCTATGTACATGGGAGGAGCCTGTGATACCTATGTACATGGGAGGAGCCTGTGATACCTATGTAAATGGGAGGAGTCTGTGATAATTATGTACATGGGAGGAGTCTGTGATACTTATGTACATGGGAGGAGCCTGTGATACCTATGTACATGGGAGGAGCCTGTGATACGTATGTACATGGGAGGAGCCTGTGATACTTATGTACATGGGAGGAGCCTGTGATACTTATGTACATGGGAGGAGCCTGTGATACTTATGTACATGGGAGGAGCCTGTGATACTTATGTACGTGGGAGGAGCCTGTGATACTTATGTACATGGGAGGAGCCTGTGATACTTATGTACATGGGAGGAGCCTGTGATACTTATGTACATGGGAGGAGCCTGTGATACTTATGTACATGGGAGGAGCCTGTGATACTTATGTACGTGGGAGGAGCCTGTGATACTTATGTACATGGGAGGAGCCTGTGATACTTATGTACATGGGAGGAGCCTGTGATACTTATGTACATGGGAGGAGCCTGTGATACTTATGTACATGGGAGGAGCCTGTGATACCTATGTACATGGGAGGAGCCTGTGATACCTATGTACATGGGAGGAGCCTGTGATACCTATGTACATGGGAGGAGCCTGTGATACCTATGTACATGGGAGGAGTCTGTGATAATTATGTACATGGGAGGAGTCTGTGATACTTATGTACATGGGAGGAGCCTGTGATACCTATGTACATGGGAGGAGCCTGTGATACGTATGTACATGGGAGGAGCCTGTGATACTTATGTACATGGGAGGAGCCTGTGATACTTATGTACATGGGAGGAGCCTGTGATATCTATGTACATGGGAGGAGCCTGTGATACCTATGTACATGGGAGGAGTCTGTGATACCTATGTACATGGGTGGAGCCTGTGATACCTATGTACATGGGAGGAGCCTGTGATACCTATGTACATGGGAGGAGCCTGTGATACTTATGTACATGGGAGGAGTCTGTGATACTTATGTACATGGGAGGAGCCTGTGATACTTATGTACATGGGAGGAGCCTGTGATACTTATGTACATGGGAGGAGCCTGTGATACCTATGTACATGGGAGGAGCCTGTGATACTTATGTACATGGGAGGAGCCTGTGATACCTATGTACATGGGAGGAGTCTGTGATACTTATGTACATGGGAGGAGCCTGTGATACCTATGTACATGGGAGGAGTCTGTGATACCTATGTACATGGGAGGAGCCTGTGATACCTATGTACATGGGAGGAGCCTGTGATACCTATGTATATGGGAGGAGCCTGTGATACTTATGTACATGGGAGGAGTCTGTGATACTTATGTACATGGGAGGAGCCTGTGATACTTATGTACATGGGAGGAGTCTGTGATACTTATGTAATGGGAGGAGCCTGTGATACTTATGTACATGGGAGGAGCGTGTGATACTTATGTACATGGGAGGAGCCTGTGATACTTATGTACATAGGAGGAGTCTGTGATACTTATGTACATGGGAGGAGTCTGTGAAACTTATGTACATGGGAGGAGCCTGTGATACTTATGTACCTGGGAGGAGTCTGTGATACTTATGTACATGGGAGGAGTCTGTGATACTTATGTACATGGGAGGAGTCTGTGATACTTATGTACATGGGAGGAGCCTGTGATACTTATGTACATGGGAGGAGCCTGTGATACTTATGTACATGGGAGGAGCCTGTGATACTTATGTACATGGGGGGAGCCTGTGACACTTATGTACATGGGAGGAGCCTGTGATGCTTATGTACATGGGAGGAGCCTGTGATACTTATGTACATGGGAGGAGACTTTGATACTTATGTACATGGGAGGAGTTTGTGATACTTAAGTACATGGGAGGAGCCTGTGATACTTATGTACATGGGAGGAGCCTGTGATACTTATGTACATGGGAGGAGCCCATCACGTTCTCATTATGGGGTATTGTTTGTAGAATTTTGGGGAAAATAATAAATTTAATCCATTTTGGAATAAGGCAGTAATATAACAAAATGTGGAGAAAGTGAAGCACTGTGAATGTTATTACCGTATGTACAGCACCATGACGGCTCCTCCCACCAGCCATGATCTGCTTGCATTATATAGAGAAGAAGAGATCCAATGATGACGTCATCATCAGTATGTAATGAAAATGTGTGATGTGAGATTTTGGGCTCATTGCGGTGTTTCTTGTCCCCTCAGACTCTCCTCTTTGGTCATGATGTGCCCCACGTTAAGTCCAGCAGGACGTAGTCCGGGCCTCTCCGACATGCACCAATACAGTCAGTGGCTTTCCATCCGGCATGAAGCCAACCTGCTGCCCATGAAGGAGGACCTGGCCCTATGGCTGACCATCATGCTGGGTAAGAACATTCATCACACGGGTTACGTTGCCCAAATGTGACATTTCAGTTGTAGATGGAGTCTGCTGGGCTGGCTGTATATATATATATCTGCTGGAGATTGTTGGCTCTGCTCCCCCTCCCCCCCTTCTCTAGAGTTGGGGTAACTCCACCAAACACCTCAATGTGCTCCATATTCTCCTTCTACATTCTCCATTAATCCAGCAGGGATGGTGAAAACCCCTCATAATGGGCACAGCGGGGGTACAGACCCTCCTATATCAGTTATCAGCCCTCATATATCAGTTATCAGCCCTCATATATTGTGCCCTTGTATATCAGTTATCAGCCCTCATATATCAGTTATCAGCCCTCATATATTGTGCCCTTGCATATCAGTTATCAGCCCTCATATATCAGTTATCAGCCCCCATAGATCAGTTATCAGCCCTCGTATATCAGTTATCAGCCCTCGTATATCAGTTATCGGCCCTGTATATCAGTTATCAGCCCTCATATATCAGTTATCAGCCCTTGTATATCAGTTATCAGCCCTCATATATCAGTTATCAGCCCTCATATATCAGTTATCAGCCCTCGTATATCAGTTATCAGCCCTCGTATATCAGTTATCAGCCCTCGTATATCAGTTATCAGCCCTCTTATATCAGTTATCAGCCCTTATATATCAGTTATCACCCCTCATATATCAGTTATCAGCCCTTGTATATCAGTTATCAGCCCTTGTATATCAGTTATCAGCCCTCATATATCAGTTATCGGCCCCATATATCAGTTATCAGCCCTCGTATATCAGTTATCAGCCCTTATATATCAGTTATCACCCCTCATATATCAGTTATCGGCCCCATATATCAGTTATCAGCCCTTGTATATCAGTTATCAGCCCTCGTATATCAGTTATCAGCCCTCGTATATCAGTTATCAGCCCTTGTATATCAGTTATCAGCCCTCATATATCAGTTATCAGCCTCATATATCAGTTATCAGCCCTCATATATCACAGTTATCAGCCCTCATATATTGTGCCCTCATACACGGCTGAGCGTACTGTGAGAACCATTTCAGGATTATAATGGATTTTCCATAGAAATGAATGAAGTTTTTTTTCCCGCAGATCGCTGGTTCCAGTTAATACGGCGCGCTGTAAAATATGTCGGGGGCCGTGTTTCAGAAATGAAGTACAACCTCTCGCCGGTATAAAGCACGGCAAATTGAAAGCTGACACCTAATATATTTTTCATTGGATACAGATGTTCCCGGCCAATGTAATTGTGCTGCCAGAGCTTAGCTGGACTAAAAAAAAAAAAAACGAAATGTTGAAAAGGGTCCTGCGGCGTGCAGAGAGAGGAGCGCGTCCAAAACCTGGAGGAAAAACTAGAAGAAAAAGAAGGTCCAATCCGAAGTGGTCACATGACACCACCATTGTCACCGCGTTACAGCTCCTTCTCCAAGGCTCCGTTCACATACATGCCAACTGGAGGCGTTTTGAACCACATCCGATTCGCATGACATGTGAACCAGACCGGCTTTCTATAGAGCCGGTTCACATATCTGCGGTGCAGCGGCAGGGCGATTTCAATGCAAATTTGAGTCCTGTGCGTTTTCTGAGCCCTGCAGTGCGGCTCACATGCAAATTCCAGGCTCATTGCCTTCTATGGGAACGCTTCTGAATCGCACATGTCATCAGCTTTGAACATGACCACTTAGGTCAGGTATGGATTTTGAGGGGAACCTCCATGCCAAAAAAAAAAAATGCCCCCCCCCAATCCATAGTAGACCCTTAGATCTGGTATGTATTTTGAGGGGAACCCAATGGCAAAAAAAACCCCGCACTCTCCTCCCGTCCCCACAAATCCATACCAGGCCCTAAGATCTGGTATGGATTTTGAAGGGAACCCCATGCCAACATTTAGTAATTCAAAAAAAGCGCCCCCCCCCCCCCCGTATGGATTTTGAGCGGAACCCCACGCCAAACCCCCCCAAAAAAAACACATTTCCAACCCCCAATCTATACCAGACCCTAAGGTCTGGTATGGATTTTGAGGGAAACCCCACACCAAAATTTAAAAAATAAATGCGTGGGGTACCCCCCAAATCCATACCAGATCTTGTATGGATTTTGAAGGGAACCCCATGCCAAAATTTAGGAATTAAAAAAAATGCGTGTTCCCCCCCCAGTATGGATTTTGAGGGGAACCCCACTCCAAAATTAAAAAAAAAATGCGTGGGGTCCCCCCCCAAATCCATACCAGAACATTAGATCTGGTATGGACTTTGAGGGGAACCCCACGCCAAAAAAACCCCCCAAAAAAGTGTTTCCAACACCCAATCTATACCAGACCCTTAGGTCTGGTATGGATTTTGAGGGGAACCCCACACCAAAATTCAAGAAATAAATGCGTGGGGTCCCCCCCAAATCCGTACCAGAGCTTGTATGGAATTTGAGGGGAACCCTATGCCAAAAAAAAAAAAAAAAACACTCACCCCCTCCCCACAAATCCATACCAGACCTTGTATGGATTTTGAAGGGAACCCCATGCCAAAATTTAGGAATTTAAAAAACGCCTCTCCCCCCTGGTACGTATTTTGAGGGGAACCCCATGCCAAAATTTAGGAATAAAAAAAATGCGTTCCCCCCAAATCCATACCAGACCCTTAGGTCTGGTATGGATTAAATAGGAACCCCACGCAAAATGTAAAAAAAAAATGCGTGGGATCCCCCCCAAATCCATACCAGACCGTTAGATCTGGCATGGATTTTGAGGGGAACCCCATGCCAAAAGACCCAAAAAAAACGCATTTCCAACCCTTAATCTATACCAGACCCTTAGGTATGGATTTTGAGGAGAACCCCACACCAAAATTCAAAAAATAAACGTGTGGGGTCCCCCCAAATACATACAAGATCTTGTATGGATTTTAAAGGGGAACCCCATGCCAAAACAAAAAACAAAAAAACAAACCCACTCACCCCCTCCCCACAAATTCATACCAGACCTTGTATGGATTTTGAAGGGAACCCCATGCCAAAATTTAGGAATTTAAAAAACGCGTCTCCCTCCTGGTATGGGTTTTGAGGGGAACCCCATGCCAAAAGTTGGGAATAAAAAAAACACGTCCCCCCCCCAAATCCATACCAGACCTAGGGTCTGGTATGGATTTTGAGGGGAACCTCACACCAAAATTACAAAAAAAAAAAATTTGTGGGATCCCCCCCCAAATCCATACCAGAACGTTGGTATGGATTTTGAGGAGAACCCCATGCCAAAGAAAACACATTTCTAACACGTTTCTAACCCCCAATCTATATGGATTTTGAGGGGAACCCCACACCAAAATTAAAAAAAGAAAAAAACGCGTGGGTCCCCTCCAAATCCATACCAGACCCTTAGATCTGGTATGGATTTCAAGGGGAAACCCATGATAATATTTTAAAATAATGTGGACCCCCACCCACATCGGTATGATTTTAAGGGGAACCCCAGGCCAAAATGTTTTTCAAAATGGCATGGGGGTCCCCCCAAAAATCCATACTAGACCCTTATCAGAGCATGGAGGCTGGCAGACCAGGAAAGGGGGGAGGGGTGGACAAGTGACCCCCCTCCTCCTGAATGAACCATACAAGGCCACATCCCCCCATAGGGACAAGGGCCTCTTCCCCACAACCTTAACCGGTAACAAGAAGGGCCCCAGATCCCGGCTTCCCCCATGTGAATGAGTAGGGGAGTACATTGTACACCCTACTCATTCACCAAAAAAAGTGTTAAAAATAAATACACAGACAGTTTTTGACAATTTCTTTATTAAAAAAACAAAAGCAATGTCCCCCGATGTAAATCCATTGTCAATCACGATGAATGCCGGGCCCATCCCCGTCGCTGGACAGTTCTTAAAAAACTAAAGGGCAGGACCACCTGATGATGTAACCAGGTGACCCCACCCCTTATGACATCATCAACCCAGAGATTCCTATCCCTCTGTTTGCCCTCCAACTTTTAGGAACAGGTGTACAGATTCCGGCTTGTTTATGCCCACACCTCTGCTTTAGCATGTCAGAGCTCAGTTGGTCTGCACCAGGAAAAAAAAATGGGGAATCCAGCGTCATCTAGCTCTTTTCGTCCCCAGCCTGACAGTCCCTGGCCCCGCCTCTTTCATTTATTGGATTTCAGTTCATACAAAGGCTTAACGTCACACGATGGTTGGTAAAAGACGATAAAGTCATTTTCTAACACCGATATCTTTATGTCTGCTCAGCAGGGAAGGAGGTGACGGCGGAGACCTTCATGGAGAAGCTGGATAACGGAGCCCTGCTGTGCCAGCTGGCGGGAACTCTACAGGACAAGTTCAGGGAGAAGCTGAAGGAGGCGGGAAAGTCAGACAAGGTGAGCGGAGCGCTGCTCCTTGCTTTCAACTCATATCCATAGTGAACCGGTCATCAGACATACTGTGCCTGGAAAAAGTATTCATACCCCTTGAAATTTCCCACATTTTTCATGTTATAGCCCAAAACGTAAATGTATTTTATTGGGATTTTATGTGATAGACCAACACAAAGTGGCTCATAATTGTGAAGTGGAAGGAAAATAATAAATGATACAAATAAATATGTGAAAAGTTTGGGGTCTTTTTTGCAAAATATCTCAAGCTCTGTCAGATTGGATGGAGAGCGTCTTGCCACAGATTCTCAATGGGATTTAGGTCTGGGCTGTGACTGGGCCATTCTAACACATGAATATGCTTTGATCTAAACCATTCCATTGTAGCTCTGGCTGGATGTTTCGGGTCGTTGTCCTGCTGGAAGGTGAACCTCCACCCCAGTCTCAAGTCTTTTGCAGACTAACAGGTTTTCTTCTAAGATTGCCCTGTATTTGTCTCCATCCATCTTCCCATCAACTCTGACCAGCTTCCCTGTCCCTGCTGAAGAAAATCATCCCCACCACATGATGCTGCCACCACCATGTTTCACGGTGGGGATGGTGTGTTCAGGGTGATGTGCAGTGTTAGTTTTCCCCACACATAGCGTTTTGCTTTTAGACCAAAAAGTTGAATTTTGTTCTCATCTGACCAGATCACCTTCTTCCACATGTTTGCTGTGTCCTCCACATGGCTTCTCACAAACTACAAACAGGACTTCTTATGACTTTCTTTCACCAATGTCTTTCTTCTTGTCACTCTTCCATAAAGGTCAGATTTGTGGAGAACACGACTAATAGTTGTCCTGTGGACAGATTCTCCCACCTGAGCTGTGGATCTCTGCAGCTCCTCCAGAGTTACCATGGACCTCTTGGCTCTTCTCTGATGAATGCTCTCCTTGCCCGGCCGGTCAGTTTAGGTGGACGGCCATGTCTTGGTAGGTTTGCAGTTGTGCCATACTCTTTCCATTTTCCGATGATGGATTGAACAGAGTTCTGTGAGATGTTCAAAGCTTGGGATATTTATTTATAACCTAACCCTGCTTTATACTTCTCCACAACTTTATCCCTGACCTGCCTGGTGTGCTCCTTGGCCTTCATGATGCTGTTTGTTCACTAAGGTTTTCTAACAAACCTCTAAGGGCTTCACAGAACAGCTGTATTTATACTGAGATTAAATTACACACAGGTGGACTCTATTTACTAATTAGGTGACTTCTGAAGTCAATTGGTTCCAGTAGATTTTAGTTGTGGGTATCAGAGTAAAGGGGGCTGAATACAAATGCCCCCCCCCCCCACACTTTTCACATATTTATTTGTATCATTTATCATTTTCCTTCCACTTCACAATTATGTGTCACTTTGTGTTGGTCTATCACATAAAATCCCAATAAAATACATTTATGTTTTTGGTTGTAACATAACAAAATGTGGAAAATTTCAAGAGGGTATGAATACTTTTTCAAGGCACTGTATATTTCATGTTAAGTATTTGCATGCTCAGTAATGTGCAGTCCATTTTTTCCATATATACGGAGCCATATTTGTTTTAGACATCATCAAGGGTCACTTAGATGCCCAATCAGAGATGACACAATCATTTAAATCCCGGTGTCTGAGCAGTGCTTGGGTGTGCCCACAAATGTCTGACATCGATCAGCCCCTACTGCAGCCTCCCACCTTGTGACTTCTAATAAAGTTACATCGCTGGAGTCTGATCACTAAAAAGAAAGTAGGAACAAATAGAACAAACCAAAAAAACATTTTTTTTTCTAATTTGGCTGGTTGCTTTAACTGACATCATAAGCAGATGGAATCTCATGCCCCTGATCTGCAGAAAAATTAAACAGAGTATTTACAAAAGTAATAATGTTACTTTGTATCTCTCTATCTCCTGTCTGATCAATGTTAAAAAAAGTGTTACTTTGTGTCTTTCCATCACCTGTATGAACAATTTTTATAAACAATGTTGCTTTGTATCTCTCTATCTCCCGTCTGAACAATGTTTATAAACAATGTTGCTTTGTATCTCTCTATCTTCCGTCTGATCAATGTTTATAAACAATGCTGCTTTGTATCTATCTCCTGTTGAAACAATGTTTATAAACAATGTAACTTTGTACCTCTCCATCTCCCATCTGATCAATGTTTATAAACAATGTAACTTTGCATCTCTCCATCTCCCATCTGAACGATGTTTATAAACAATGTAACTTTGTATCTTTCTCCTGGCTAAACAATGTTTAAAAACAACATAACTTTGTATCTCTCCATCTTCCAGCTGATCAATGTTTATAAACAATGTAACTTTGTACCTCTCCATCTCCCATCTTATCAATGTTTATAAACAATGTAACTTTGTACCTCTCCATCTCCCATCTTATCAATGTTTATAAACAATGTAACTTTGTATCTTTCTTCTGGCTAAACAATGTTTATAAACAATGTAACTTTGTACCTCTCCATCTCGCATCTGGTCATTGTTTATAAACAATGTAACTTTGTATCTCTCCATCTCCCATCTGATCAATGTTTATAAACAATGTTACTTTGTTCCTTTCTCCTGGCTAAACAATGTTTATAAAAAATGTAACTTTGTATCTCTCCTTCTCCCATCTGATAAATGTTTATAAACAATGTAACTTTGTATCTCTTCATCTCCCATCTGATAAACATTTATAAACAATGTTTCTTTGTATCTTTCTCCTGGCTAAACAATGTTTATAAACAATGCAACTTTGTATCTCTCCATCTCCCATCTGAACAATGTTTATAAACAATGTTACTTTGTATCTCTCTATCTCCTACCTGTCTGTACAATGTTGCTGTATTTTCACAGCAACCTTGCAACTTCCGGCTGTCATTTTGACAGTTGGGAATTGCCAGTCAGTACAAGGAGGCAGAAGGACAGGGTGTCCTACATATTCTCTGTGTATTTCAATGAGTTTTTTTGGGTCGTGTCGCATTCTCAGGGTCCACAGCTGGTAAATGATAAAATGTGGAAAGTTCTGATAACAATGTTTCTGTATATTGTCACATATCAGGAATGTATCTATGAAAACTTGTGAAGTTATTGAAAGTTTCCCGCAATCAGCAACAGTACAGATAATAATTGGGACTTCTGCAGGAGCCGATGACTGGCTGTGATGGGTCATGTGATCACAGTGAATGATGCCAGGAATTCAGGGTGGTGATCCCAGTAATGAACTGGGAATTCAGGTCAACTGAACTGTTATAGGGAGGAACAATGCCTTCAAACATGGACTGCATCAGGCGGTGTCAGGATGAGGTCCTTCAGCAGCCAAGTAACACATTCCACAGAGCGCCCCCTATGGGGGGGATTATTATCCCCGAACTGCCGGGTACAGGTGCAGATATCTGCAGATTGGTGCGCATGGATTCCTCCACTCCCGGGCATGTTGTAGCTGAGTTGGGTAGTTCAGTTTTGCAAGTTGGCCTCATATTATCTTCTCAGGTGCTCTAGATGTGAGATCCCACCTCAAGAATTCCAAGTTTCAGCCAAGTCCTGTGCTCATTACAGTGCTAGGTGATGGTCTCATGACCCCCCCCCCACCCCCCATGGGTCCTCCTAATGCAGAATAAATTCCTAGGCAGTGTAGCTATGAGAGATCTCTTGATGGAGGGGCAAAGACACAACTACGACACCAGGAGATATTAAAGGGGACCTGTCAGGAGTCAGGATGTTGTTGTCTGGTCAAAGCACCTATCCAGCAGGCCAACCGTTTTCAGGAACCTTCAGAAGTGTGATCTGCCCTGGAACTAGCATGGCTCCTGCCGGTCAGGCACTTCATGGGAGCCTGTGAGATAACCACCGTTGTGACCAGATACTAATAAAAGCCGACACTCCAGACACAAGAACTCTGATAGAACAATATTCATTAATAGCCACAGATTATATAAATTCACTTTGTGTGCACCAAACGCCTTTGCAAACCCTGTAGTTTTCTGTAGTGGATGGAGCTTGCTGTGGGAGGGGCCCCAGCAGGCTCCACCCACTAAAGAAAACTACAGGAGGGGCAGGGACAAGACCAGTCCCTCTGCACAAGGAGAGAGAGCAGAGTGGTGGGAGGAGCCCCAGCAAGGTCCACCCACTACAGAAAACTACAGGAGGGGCGGAGACAAGACCAGTCCCCCTGCACAAGGAGAAAGAGCAGAGTGGTGGGAGGAGCCCCAGCAAGGTCCACCCACTACAGAAAACTACAGAAGGGGCGGAGACAAGACCAGTCCCCCTGCACAAGGAGAGAGAGCTGTGGGAGGAGCCCCAGCAGGCTCCACCCACTACAGAAAACTACAGGAGGGGGCGGAGACAAGACCAGTCCCCCTGCACAAGGAGAGAGAGCTGTGGGAGGAGCCCCAGCAGGCTCCACCCACTACAGAAAACTACAGGAGGGGGCGGAGACAAGACCAGTCCCCTGCACAAAGAGAGAGCAGAGCTGTGGGAGGAGCCCCAGCAGGCTCCACCCACTACAGAAAACTACAGGAGGGGGCGGAGACAAGACCAGTCCCTCTGCACAAGGAGAGAGAGCAGAGCTGTGGGAGGAGCCCCAGCAAGCTCCACCCACTACACAAAACTACAGGAGGGGGCGGAGACAAGACCAGTCCCCCTGCACAAGGAGAGAGAGCAGAGCTGTGGGAGGAGCCCCAACAAACTCCACCCACTACAGAAAACTACAGGAGGGGCAGAGACAAGACCAGTCCCCCTGCACAAGAAGAGAGAGAGCAGAGCTGTGGGAGGAGCCCGGCAGGCTCCACCCACTACAGAAAACTACAGGAGGGGGTGGAGACAAGACTATTGTGTTTTCAGCCTTTAGGGCCCATTCAGTCTGGTTCGCTGGGGTTCATTACCCACTTTCACCCCCTTCCTGCCTAGGCCAATTTTTTAGCTTTAAGCACTTTCGCACTTTGAATGACAATTGCGCGGTCATGCAACATTGTACCCATATGACATTTTCAGGGTTTCAGTGGAAAAATAAAAATGTAAATAAAAAAGAATAAAATGTTAAAAAAAAAAAAGTATCAAAATGAACGAGTAATTGTTACAATAGAAGCTAAAAAAAACCTCCTGAATGACTCTGTTCTGCGCAGCGAGCAAAGTGTTAAAATTCCACTTAATCCCCTCCAGCCAATTCATTTGGAAAAAGGCGAGCTATAAAAGTCCGGGGCTCTCGGATTTCACAACACCGGTGCAGCGCCGGGACCCCAAGAGCCTACCAAGAACTCAACTCCCTGGAATGGTTGCAGGATGACATCATTGGCTTCTCACATCCTGCCTTAAACCACATGCCTCGCCACCAGCAAGATGGGGCAGCCCCGGGCAGCTGGGGAACCATCAGACGGATACTTGAGAAGCGGGGCTGCGGGCATCTCCCATGAACGGCCGAGTTGGAAATATTAGACGGTGTCGACCAGATTCATTCTCACCACCTGGAAAGCTAATTATTTCTCTGGAATCTGCAGATCGCAACTCGCCAGAGAGAGAGAGAGAGAGAGAAAATTGGGCTATTTCATTGAAAAAATGAAAAATTGAATCTGGTGTTTGCTTTATTCAGAGATCCTGTTTGGGGTTCAGGGGGCGGCCATACACGGGTCAGCCATGTTTGGAGGAGGACAGCTGGCACATATGGCTTGGCGTGTTCAGGCACCGGCACTTTTGTCCCTGACATACAGTTGGCGTATAAGTCATATTATTTAGACATATGCAATTTGCTTAGTTCTGAATTCGTTTTTTAACGAATTTAGTCAAATTCGTTTATTCGGAAATATCCGAATTTTTGAATTTCTGAATTTTTCTGAATATTCTGAAATTCGAAATTTCGTAGATTTGTAAATTCGAAATGAAAAAAATCTGAAAATCCAAAAATTCGTAAATTCGTAAATCCAAAAATAAGACTGAAAATCCAAAAAATTCAAAAGAACGAATATCCGAAAATAAGTTCCGAATTCGTTTTTTAACAAATTCAGACAAATTTGTTTATTCGGAAATATCCGAATTTTTGAATTTCTGAATTTTTCTGAATATTCTGAAATTCGAAATTTCGTAGATTTGTAAATTCGAAATGAAAAAAATCTGAAAATCCAAAAATTCGTAAATTCGTAAATCCAAAAATAAGACTGAAAATCCAAAAAATTCAAAAGAACGAATATCCGAAAATAAGTTCCGAATTCGTTTTTTAACAAATTCAGACAAATTCGTTAATTCGGAAATATCCGAATTTCCGAATTTTTGAATTTCCGAATTTTTCAGAATATTCTGAAATTCGAAATTTTGTAAATTCGAAATGAAAAAAATCTGAAAATCCAAAAATTCGTAAATCCAAAAAGAAGAATGAAAATCCGAAAATTCAAAATAACGAAAATCCGAAAACAAGTTCAGAATGAGTTATTTTAACGAATTTAGACAAATTCGTTAATTCGTAAATATCCGAATTTCCAAATTTTTGAATTCCCGAATTTTTCAAAATATTCAGAAATTCAAAACTTCTGAAATTTGGAAATTCGGAATTCAAAGATCCGAAAATCTAAAAAATCGTAAATTCATAAATCCAAAAATAAGAATGAAAATCCGAAAATTCAAAAGAACGAAAATCCAAAAATACATTCCAAATTAGTTTTTTAACAAATTTAGTCAAATTCGTTAATTCGGAAATATCTGAATTTTCTGAATTTTTGAATTTCTGGATTCTTCAGAATATTATGAAATTTGAAATTTCGTAAATTTCGTAAATTCTAAATTCAAAAATGCGAAAATCCAAAAATTCGTAAGTCCAAAAATAAGAATGAAAACATTCTAAAGAACGAAAATCCGAAAATAACAACGAAGATTCGAAAATTCAAAAACCCAAAAATTAAAAAATCGGAAATAATAACTAACTAATGATAACTTAACTATCACTAACTATTAAATTATAGGTATTGGAATTTCCTTTCAAATTTGACTGTTAGTTAAAGTAATGAATACGAATTTATCCGAAGTTATAAATTATCCGTAATAACGGATGCCGCATCTAAACGAATGGAGCGTAACAAATTAATAATAATAATAGTAAAAACATATTATTATTATTTATTATTATTTTGTTCCATTCCATTTGTTTAGATGCGGCATTCGTTATTACGGATAATTTGTAACTTCGGATAAATTTGTATTCGTTACATTCACTAACAGACAAATTTGAAAGGAATATTCCAATACCTATAATTTACTAGTTAGTTATTATTATTTAGTTATTGTTTCGAATTTTCGGATTTTCCTTTTTTATTTTCGGATTTTCGAATTTTTGGATTTTCGAATTTTTGGATTTTCAAATTTCCGAATTTAAAAATTCTGAATCTTCGATTTTACAAATTTTGGAATTTCCCAAAAAAACCCGAAAAACGAATGAAACGAAAACAAAAATGAACAAATTTTTCAGCAGTGCACATGTCTAATATTGATAATTGGGGTACGACTTTTTCTTGGTCCGAGGGTCTGAGTCAGGGCCCATTCACATTGTGCTAATGTGTGTGTTATGCTCGCTTTGCAGCAATGCATAGCAACACACGTTGCATGCAGGGCCGTCTTTGATATTGATTGGAACCTGGGCATTTCTTGGGCTCTTCCTAATCCACTTATCAACTATTTGCAGGCAGTGTGGGCTCAAGGGAAAGCTGCCTTGGGCCCCACAACAAGGACTTGGCTTGAGGTGTCAGGGCTGGGCTCAGCCCTTCCTTCTCTGAGCTGGCCGCTCAGCTGTCGGCTAATTGCCAGCTCCTATCTCTCCACAGTTACTCAGCTGTTGATGATATCCTGCTCAACAGTTCTACCTACTTAAGCCATCCAGTCCAGAAGATCTCTGCCTTCGCCTTGGTCAACATCACAGAGATCTTGTTTAAAGACTGGCTTTTCTGACATCCCTTCTGGCTCCAGATCCTGCTTGCTGTTCCACTACATTGATCCCTGACTTCTGGCTTGGCTGACTATTCGTTCCGGTTACCGAACTTTGACTATGTTTTGAGTATGTTTGTTCCATTTACTTTTATTATTAAACAAGTGTGATTTAACTTTACTTCTGTCTCGGGTCTGATTTCATCATTTCTGACATCGGGGCAGCTGCCCCTTTTGCCCCGTGTTAAAGACGGCCCTGGTTACATGTGTTGGCAGGAAGTGGAGCCATTCAATCCGAAAACTGCAATTTGCCAATGAACATGCATTGCAGCACAGTGTAGCTCGTGGCAATGCTCTAACGTGTTGGCCTTGCACTACCAAACAATGGTGCATTCCCCGCATCCTGTTCACTAAAAAGGGATGTGAGGGGGGGTCTTTGTGGGAAGGGGGAGCTTACAGGTATCCCAAAACAAAGCCGTGTCGGGACAGCTCTTTAAAAATCCGTCACTGTCCCGGCCAATTCGGGACAGTTGGCCACTATTGTATTTAGAAGTCCTCTTTGAAATAAGGGAGCCCCCAAATATCCTCCCACCAGCCAGATAAATGGGCAAAACTTGTTACACATTCATAAAAAAAGGGTGAAATATAAAAACACCTACATCGTTCTTTATTAGCTATAAAGAAATACATTTTTATTATATAATTATTAATTCAATAATAAACCAAGGCCACTGCTGTAAATCCAACATCAATAACATCATTTAGCCATGTAGATCAATGTCAATCACGATGACCCACCACACCCAATGATGTTGACTCCTTTCCCAAATGACCAACCCCCATATGGCTCCTAAGCAGTGGCGGCTGGTGGTCGGTCCATCAGTCAAACCCCCCCACCCCCCGTTGCTCGCCTGTCCATCCATTCGCCCACCAGCCCCGCACTTACCCCTTCTAGGTCACGGGCAGCTTCAGGGGCTTCACCTGTGCCTCCTCCTCGCCTCCTCGCCGACTTCCCCCCTGCTTCTCCTCGGCTGGCCAATACGGTCACGTCACCTTTTGGCCAATCGGGTCTTAAGACCCACTTCTTGATTGGCCGGGAGGAGAAGCAAAAGACAACAGTGAATGTTAATTGTCAAACAAATGGGTTGGCTCAGGGCGTAACAACAACTCCTGAACGCGATGTTACGGCGTTCAGAAAACAGCCCATAAACTCCACTGCTGATAAACATCCAAAAACATCCATGTGTGCATCCATGTGTGCATGGACACATAGGATAACATAGAGGGGAGTTTATGGGCTGTTAAAAAAAAAAAACGCACAAACGCCCAAAAACGGCCGTTTATCAGCTTCAGTGTGCATGGAGCCTTAATAAAAAAAAAAAGTTTACAAGTTCTCCTTAAAAAAAAGCAAGAAAAAAAATAACATAGGTTTTGGGAGTTGAATGTTTGGAGCTAGCAGATTTGCTGGATTTTGGAACCTCCTGAGATCTAAAATTTGTCCAGTTCACTCATCCCTTAATTTTAACAAACTTTTGTTTGCATCTTTTAATGGTCTATTTATTTTTGTCTTGTTATTTGTTTAGTCTGGAGTTCTGTTTAAAAGGCTAGGTTAATGGAAATATTTAGGGCTGGCCGAGGGTAAGAGAGAAGGAGGTGAGTATTGAGGTTAGGGAAAGCTTAGGACTGAGGTTGAGATTGGAGATCAGAATGAGGTTTAGGTGTTGGGTTGAGGATTAGGGATTAGGTTGAATTTTGATATTAGGGTGAGTGATATAGAATAGGTTGAAAGGATGAAAGTTGCATTGAGAATTAACTTTAGGCTTAGGGTTAGAGGTTAGGTTTAAGGTAATGGGTATGTTTGAGGATCTAATTCAGGGATTAGGCTGAGAGTGTTGGTTTGGGGTTGGGTCGGGAATTGTGGTTGGCATTACAGGCTGAGAAAATTTAGTTTAGATTGGGATTAGTGGTTGGTTTTAGAATTGGGTTTAGGGAGTTTAAAATAGTGGTTGGTTTGAAAGTATTGTTAGGGGTTACTGTGGTTGGAGTTAGGTTCAAAATTAGGGTAGGGGGTTTGGAATGTAGGGGGATGGCCCGTACACATGATCCGAAAATCGGACGACAGATCGTCCAACTTTTTTCGCTTAATAGTCGCAAGTAGAAATTGAATAGGTTACTAAAGTCATGGAAATTCTCGTACGGAAGTGATGTCATGTGTTGTAATGTATTTGTATTGTATTTTCGGATGACAACTGTACTAACTAAACGAAAATCGCACAAATCTGGTATCGTACAAAGACAATTTTTGTGCTTGTCCGATCGAATAATATCGGATGAATTGCCGTGATCGGCTCTCGAAAGCTCTATTCTAACGATCCGATTATCGTACGATCGCGTCAAAAGCGTTTTTTTTCGTCTGATTTTCGGATCGTGTGTACGGGCCATTAGGGTGTAGAGTAAGAGAGAGTGTGAAGGTTGTGGGTTAAGGTGAAGATTGAGGATAGAGGAGGAGTTCAGGCTGAAGGTTAATGTAAGGGCAATTAGACTGGGGATAAGGGCTGGTGTTAGGTTGAGGATTGATGTTGTGATTAGGTTAAATCTAAGGGTTAAAGATGAGGCTAATGGTTGGAAATTGGGTTAAAGATTGAGATTTGGGTTAGATTAAGTTTAAACTGTAAATGTGGGGCTAAAAGTGTTAGGTTCAGGATAAAGACTGGGTTAGGATAGGTGTAAGGAGTAAAGTTGATGTAAAGGGTTGGGGGTTAGATTAAAAGTTGAAGTTGGGGTTAGTTTGAGTGTAATTGGTAAATATGAGGCTAAGGGTTGAGGGTTAAGTTGAGATTAGGGTTAGGTTTTTCTGTAAGGGTAAAAAGTTAGGCTGAGGTTAAGGGTTGGAGTTAGTTTGAGGATTGAGGTTGGGGTTAGGTTAAGTGTAAGAGGTAAAGTTGAGGCTAAAGCTTGGGGGTTAGGTCCAAGACAGGGGTTAGGTTAAGTGTAATGGGAAAGGTTGAGAATAAGTGTTGGGGGTTTGGTTCAAGACAGAGGCCTGGGGTAGGTGATGTGTAATGGGAAAGGTTGAGAATAAGTGTTGGGGGTTAGGTTCAAGACAGAGGCTGGGGTTAGGTGATGTGTAATGGGAAAGGTTGAGAATAAGTGTTGGGGGTTAGGTTCAAGACAGAGGCCGGGGTTAGGTGATGTGTAATGGGAAAAGTTGAGAATAAGTGTTGGGGGTTAGGTTGAAGCATAAGGTTGGGTTTGATTAATTGAAAGGGTTATAGTTGAAGTAAAGGATTGGGGATTGGGTTAAGGATTGAGGATGAGGTTAGGCTAAGTGTAAAGGCTAAAGTAGAGGCTAAGGGTTGAGAGTTAGGTTGAGATTAGGGCTAGGTTTAGGGTAAGGGTAAAGGTTTAGGTTGAGGGTAAAGTTAATGGGTTAGATTGTAAGTGAAGAGTTTGGTTGAGATTAAAATTACGGTAAATGGTTAGGTTGAGGATTGAGGCTGGGGTTAGGTAAAGTTTAAGGGGTAAAGTTGAGGTAAAGGGTTGGGGGTTAGGTTGAAAAATGAGGCTGGGGTTAGGTTAAGTGTAAGGGGTAAGGCTGAGGCTAAGGGTTGTGCGTTAGGTTGAGGATTGAGGCTGGAGTTAGGTTAAGTGTAAACAGTAAAGTTGAGATAAAGGTTTTGGGATTAGGTTCAGGATTGAGGCAGGGGGTTAGGTGAAGTGTAATGGGTGAAATTGAGGATAAGTTTTGGAGGTTAGGTTGAAGTTTAAGGTTGGGGTTAGGTTAAGTTTAAGGGGTAAATTTGAGGTAAAGCGTTGGGAATTAGGTCAAGGATTGAGGCCGGGGTTAGGTTAAGTGTAAGAGGCAAGATTAAGGCTAAGGATTGGGGGTTAGGTTGAATTTAAGGTTAGGTTTAGGATAAGGGTTCTCATCCTGCTAAATATTAATAATTGCAGTAGGACTGTGATGGGAAGATGATCATTTTTGTCTTCTTTTTTATTTTATCCATAACCCTTCAGAGTGGTTGCTCATTGGATGTGCCAGGCAAGGTGTCTTTTGAGAACACATTTTTGATGTAAATCAGACTGTGTTTGACCAAAAAAAGAAAAAAAAAGGGTTCCTATAGTATAGATGGACCTTCACGGCTGTAACAAGCTTTGTGTGTTTCTACAGGGTCTTCCATCCAAGAGGATTCCATGCCGAGCCAACGCCCCATCTGGGTCCTTCTTCGCACGAGACAACACGGCCAACTTCCTGTCCTGGTGTAGAAGTATAGGTGTTGGGGAGACCTGCTTGTTTGAGTCTGAAGGACTCGGTAAGTCACCAGCTTTACTTATAGTTCTGCTCAGGTAACTTTTCTTATACTCATTGAAGTGTCTGAATAACTGAAGTATCTGTACAGCTGCTGGATCACTTCTACGCACCCCTGGAACATCTGCACCCCATCTCCGCCCCGCTCACCCTGCAAACTGCCACTTCTGTGCTACAGGGCTCCACCTTCCCACCAGTGAACCTGGGACTGGCATGGCAAACGGCCAGCTAGAGGGAAGAGAGACCAGCAGTAAGAGCCCGGAAGTGAAATGCATTACATCACTTCCAGGTTCTGCTGTCACTTTCCTGGCCTCTGTGGCTGTGAAAGAAGCTAATGAAGCACGATCTGCTCTCCATTAGGTTTAGTGGAGGGCAGTTAATGCATCTAATCTAATAGATCAATGATCTCCAAACTATGCTGCCCTTTGCTTGCTTTTATCTGGCCCTTTGGCACTATTCCATTCACTCACTCAAGCAAGGAGACATAATTCCTCTCACTGATACCAATGATGGGGCACAATTCCTCCCAATGACACCAATCATGGGGCACTATTCCTCCCACTGATACCAATGATGGGGCACTATTCCTCCCACTGATACCAATGATGGGGCACTATTCCTATCAATGATGGGGCACTATTCCTCCCACTGATACCAATGATGGGGCACTATTTCTCCCACTGACACCGTTGATGGGGCACAATTCCTCCCAATGACACCAATGATGGGACACTATTCCTCCCAATGATGGGGCACAATTCCTCCCAATGACACCAATGATGGGGCACAATTCCTCCCAATGACACCAATGATGGGGCACTATTCCTCCCAATGATGGGGCACAATTCCTCCCAATGATACCAATGATGGGGCACAATTCCTCCCAATGACACCAATGATGGGGCACAATTCCTCCCAATGACACAAATGATGGGGCACTATTCCTCCCAATGACACCAATGATGGGGCACAATTCCTCCCAATGACACCAATGATGGGGCATTATTCCTCCCAATGATGGGGCACAATTCCTCCCAATGATACCAATGATGGGGCACAATTCCTCCCAATGACACCAATGATGGGGCACAATTCCTCCCACTGACACCAATGATGGGCCACTATTCCTCCCACTGACACCAATGATGGGGCACTATTCCTCCCAATGACACCAATGATGGGGCACAATTCCTCCCAATGATACCAATGATGGGGCACTATTCCTCCCAATGATGGGGCACAATTCCTCCCACTGACACCAATGATGGGGCACTATTCCTCCCAATGATACCAATGATGGGGCACAATTTCTCCCAATGACACCAATGATGGGGCACAATTCCTCCCAATGACACCAATGATGGGGCACAATTCCTCCCAATGATACCAATGATGGGGCACTATTCCTCCCAATGATGGGGCACAATTCCTCCCAATGATACCAATGATGGGGCACTATTCCTCCCAATGATGGGGCACAATTCCTCCCACTGACACCAATGATGGGGCACTATTCCTCCCAATGATACCAATGATGGGGCACAATTTCTCCCAATGACACCAATGATGGGGCACAATTCCTCCCACTGACACCAATGATGGGACACTATTCCTCCCAATGATACCAATGATGGGGCACAATTCCTCCCAATGATACCAGCCTTGGTGCACTCTTCTTTCCACTGACTCCAATTAGACATGTGCAATTTGTTTTGTTCTGAATTCGTTTTTTACCGAATTTCGACAAATTCGTTAATTCGGAAATATCCGAATTTTTAGCTTTAGTTAATCTTTTACTGAAAACTTGCGCTTGAAAGAAAAATCATTCCATAAACATCCTGTGATATAGAAAAAAAATTGCAACAACTATTTTGTTCTCCAGGGCTTCTGCTTTTCAGAAAATTTATGTTTAGGGGTTTTAACTAATCTTCAAGCCTAAAATGATTTTTTTTTTAAACATGTTTGTAACAAAACGCAAAAACGTCTGTCAATAAAAGAGTTAAGAATGTAGGGAATAAAAAAAAATAAAAAAAAAGTAAAGTGCGCGGCTCGGCGCCGTACGATCTTTTGACTTGGGGAAAGAAATGATTTGCTGGAAAAATGTCAACTATGTGCTGGGAGTGAAGAAGACGGCCTTTATATGTCATATCAGGGAAGAGTCTATTTTAGGTTTGAGTTTTTCCTTTTCATATCAAAGCGTCTTTATCAGAGGCGATCGCACGGCGCCAAACACATGACTGCCAGTCAGCCCCGAACGAATAAAGAGCTGAGATAGATAACGGGGACGGCGGAGCGCGGTGGTGAATGGCGGCTCTGTGCGCGGGGCTATAAAAAAGCCTTCTGTCGGATGACACCAGATCCTCGGGGGGCCCCCCTCCCCTCCCCTCCCCCCCCGGGGTCCTCTGTGTAGAGATGACTCCCCATATCTCCATCTCCATCTCTGCTGTTGTAATAGAGACACCAGGATGGAGCGACTCCCCGCGGAATGCGATCGATTGCCATCGCTCGCCGAGGATGAGCCGCTCACCGCTTCTCCTGCTCCCTGAATATACGGTTTACTGGCTTGTAGATCTTAAAAAATAGAAAACGGAATATTATTTAAAAGTGTATTTAGATTTTTATTTAAATACTGAGCTAGCGCTAAACCCTCCCCCCCCCCCCCGGCCTTCCCTCCAGTTTGGCACAGTTGTACCGGCTCCTCTCCAGGACTGAAATGGCTTCCTCTGATTTCACCGCACACTGTGAGCTTCTCAAACTGTGCATTAGAAGCTGCAGCAAGTCAGACAGAGCCCCGCCTCGTATCCTGGCTGGAGGACGTCAAACATCATTGAGCTCTTTCCTCTCCCAGTCTGACTGTCCCTGGCCCCACCCCTTTCACCCATTGGACGTCAGTTCTTTCATTCAAAAAAGGCTCAAAATCACATGTGGGCGTTGCCTAGGGTGGTCTGCATGCAAATACGGCCTGTCTAGGAACGCCCACTCCTCCAGACTCAAACCCACCCATTAAAGGTATTTTGATATTTGCATAACTCCTCCCACAGCGTACATCAGTGCTTATAGCTGTTGAGAGGAGTACTGAGGGGGGGGGGAGCTGTGAGGTTTTCAGGAAGCTCTGCACAGCCCGCCGCTAACCCCTCCCATCAACTATGATCTGTCTGCATTGCATAGAAAAGTACAGAGACTTGGCGATTACCTAAAATACAAAGTGACTTGTGATTTGAGCCCCCCGGCTGCAGTACCAGGCAGTGCACCCCAGAGCATCAAATCACCCCGTGTCTTCTTGTCACCTCCATGTACCCCTGTGTGGTCTTGGACTCCAGTACACTCCAGAGCAACCTGTGTCTTCTTGTGACCTCAGTGCATCCTTGTGTGCCCCCTCATGCAAGTCCCCTGGGTCCCCAGGGGTCCAAGTGTACCCCTTGACTCCCTTGCACCCTTCTGCACCCCATTACTCCCATGCCCCCCTCTGCACCCCATGACTCCCATGCACCCCTCTGCACTCTACGCCCCCCACTGCACCCCATGACTCCCATGCACCCTTCTGCACCCAATGACTCCCATGCCCCCCTCTGCACCCCATGACTCCCATGCACCCTTCTGCACCCAATGACTCCCATGCCCCCCTCTGCACCCCATGCCCCCCACTGCACCCCATGACTCCCATGCCCCCCTCTGCACCCCATGACTCCCATGCCCCTCTCTGCACCCCATTACTCCCATGCCCCCCTCTGCACCCCATGACTCCCATGCACCCCTCTGCACTCTACGCCCCCCACTGCACCCCATGACTCCCATGCACCCTTCTGCACCCAATGACTCCCATGCCCCCCTCTGCACCCCATGACTCCCATGCACCCTTCTGCACCCAATGACTCCCATGCCCCCCTCTGCACCCCATGCCCCCCACTGCACCCCATGACTCCCATGCCCCCCTCTGCACCCCATGACTCCCATGCCCCTCTCTGCACCCCATGACTCCCATGCCCCCCTCTGCACCCCTTGACTCCCGTGCCCCCTTCTGCACCACATGACTCCTATGTCCCCCTCTGCACCCCATGACTCCCATGCCCCCCTGTGTGCCCCAAGAATTTCATGCATCTTCTGTCTGCCCCACGACTCCTATGCATCCCTGTGCATCCTATGACTCCAGTGCACCCCTCTGCCCCCCAAGACGTCCATGCACACTTGTGTGCCCTATGACTCTTGTGCACCCCCCCTGTGCCTCATGACTCCCATGCACCCCTGTGTGCCCCAAGAATTTCATGCAACCCCTGTGTGCCCTAGGACTCCTATGCACACCTGTATACCCTATAACTCTTGTGAACCCCCGTGTGCCCCATGACTCCTATGCACCCCTGTGTGCCCCAAGAATTTAATGCACCCCTGTGTTCCCCAGAAATTGAATGAACCCCTGTGCGCCCCAGGAATTTCATGCACCCCTGTGTGCCCCAAGAATTTCATGCACCCCTGTGTGCCCCAGAAATTTATTGCACCCCTGTGTGCCCCAAGAATTTCATGCACTCCTTTGTGCCCCAAGACCTCTATGCACCCCTGTATGCCCTATGACTCCTGTGCACCCCTCTGCACCCCATTACTCCCATGCACTCCTGTGTGCCCCAAGAATTTCATGCATCCCCTGTGTGCCTCATGAATCCTATGCATCCCATGTGCACTCTATGATTCCAGTGCACCCCTGTGTGCCCCAAGACTCCTGTGCACCCCTGTGACTCTAGAGCAGTGTTTCTCAATTCCAGTCCTCAAGGCGCCCCAACAGGTCATGTTTTCAGGATTTCCCTCAGATGGAACGGCTGTGGTAATTACTAAGGCAGTGAAACTGATCAAATCACCTGTGCAAAATAATGGGAAGCCTGAAAACATGACCTGTTGGGGTGCCTTGAGCACTGGAGTTGAGAAACACTGTTCTAGTGTACCCCACAGCATCCCGTGTCATCTAGCGACTCCTAGTGCACTCTATGTGTCTCCATGACACTTGTGTCTATGTTCAGTCTCTGGCACACTCTGCACTTGTATGGCCTACTACATTTCACCAGGGCCACCAATAGAAATCATAGGGCCCCATAGAACCTCCCTGACTCCACCTGGGACTGCTCTGCACAGCCTGGAACCTTCACCCAAGGGCAACTCCACCTGTCCCTCTCCGACCCTCTTCTGAACTGATAGCACCCGGGGAACTTTACCTTTCATGCTGGGAGCTGTGACCCGTAGGGAATACTCCGTCAAAGCCCAGTGGAAGATAAAGAGTCCCCTCTTCTCCCCAGGCCCCCTGTTGAACCAATAGATCCTGGGTCCAGTGCAACAGGATTGGCTCTACCCCCTATCAGTAAAACCCCTCTCCAGCAGAGGTCCTTCAAGGACCACCGACAGACTCTCCTCAGCGCGGATTCTTCATCTTCCTCCCGACTCCCCTTCCTTTTTTTGGACTTCTCAGTCCCCTGCAGACCTACTCCTGGGGATTGGCTGAGGGCCCACAAAAATCCCAGGCAGCCCCTCTTAGCCCCCCCCCCCCCCGCCCACTATCTTCTAGAATGTTCTCCAACATTCTAGAAACAGGAGGGGCACCAGAGAGCTGCCAGGGTGAGTCATCCAGCCCTGAACTCTAGTAACCCTGACCCAGACTTAATGAGGTTTATCCCGGAGCCAGACTATGTCTTACCTGCACTTCACACTAGAGGGCGCTACACTTCTCTCACTGGATATCCATGTCCATGACACGTCCTATGCATCATTTATCCAGATGGTCCCATCTAGGCTAGTGGAGTGGGAGGGATTGTGTCCCTATTCTGACCCACCCTGTGCAATCTGATCCCTCCTACCTATTAGGGCTATTCACAGTATAGAAGTAAATTAGCCTAGAAAATTCAGCTGGCTGCAAGTACAGAAGATACGATATTCAAACGCAATAAAAAGAAGTAAAAAAAAAATGTTTTAGCTTCATATATCTAATAATAAACAAAAAAACAAACATTCAGACCTCAAGACCGCCATAAGATAAATCATCTTCTTTGAAAAGGAATTTTTTGCTCCTTTATGAGAGGAGAAAGGTCAGAGTATGGACAGTGAGTGCTGCGCACTGACAATGCTCTGTCTGTTCCTCATTTTATGCTTCACGTGTCGTAGACAGTCGGCCAGCTGACGGTTTGGACAGCGTCTGCCAAACTTTCGATTCCTCCTCCCCCTCCCCCCCCCAAAAAAAAAAATTGCTGCGTAACCTTTCAAGAAGCAATACCAGTAACTGTGTGATGGACGGAGCCAGAGATCAGTGATTCCTCTTCCAGGAATGCTTTATGATGATTTTTGTATAGCTACTAGGAAAAAAACTGCAGCCAGACAGTTGCATCCAATCACCATTAAATATATATATATATATAGAGAGAACGCCTCCTACTGCAGGAAAATCATATTGTATTTTATGCTTGATGGTCCCTGGAAGATTACCGCCTTAGGCAGCAGCCACTATTGCCTTTCCAGGTGCTGTGCAGTAATAAAGATATTAGAAATTTCTCTTTAAATTATAATGTGCCCTGCATGTAGTTATGTCATTTTTTAAATAATTCAATTATATAGAGAGAGAGAGAGAGAGAGAGAGAGAGAGAGAGAGAGAGAGAAAAAGAGAGAGAGAGAGAGAAAAAGAGTATGTTTATATTATAATATTGATATTTATGTATGTTTTTAGTATTTTTTAAAATACATATAATATTAGAATTGTATATATAATATCACTTTATATTACAATACTAATAATTATGAAAGTTTTTAGTTTTTATATATACATACTGTGAATATATATATATATATATATAGATAGATAGATAAATATAAATAAATAAATAATAATAATAAAAATAATAAATATACTGTGTATATATATCTATATAAATATATAGATATATATATCTATATATATATATATAGATATATATACACAGTATATTTATTCTATAATTTTATATATATATTTATTCTATCATATCAATATATTAGTATATTTATTCTATAATATCAATATTATAATATTGATAGTTATGTATGTTTTTAGTATTTTTTTTAAACGTTTTTATATATACATACTGTATTATATATTTATAATATTATAATATTGACAGTTATGCATGTTTTAAGTTTTCTTTTTAGTATGTATCATATTAGAATTTTATATATAATATAATTTTACTCTATAATATTATAATACTAATAGCTATGTATGTGTTTAGTTTTTTTTAATATGTATTATATTAGAAATGTATATATAATATCATTTTATATTATCATATTATTAATTCTGAAAGTTTTTAGTTTATTTTAATACTTTTAATATTATAATGTTATATATAATATTATATTAAAATATTATATATTATTAATAGTTATGTATGTTTTTAGTTTTTTTTTAAATACTTTATATTATTATACGTTTCTATATAATATAAGTTTATATTATAATATTATATATTTATAGTATTATAATATTAATAGTTATGTATGTTTGTAGTTTTTTATTAATACTTATAATATTATTATTTTATGTTTTTGATTTATATAATATAATTTTATATTATAATATTTTATACTTATAATATTAATAGTATTAATATTATTAATGTTATAATATTATAATATATTATAGTAATAATAGTAATAATATTATCTTTATTTTCTCCTTTGTTGTAAGCTAATGTCTTCTAGATGCCACCCCAGCTGTATATTGGTAGGACGCAGATTTTTAATCATTGCTCGTCCATCACCATTTCACATATCGCCATCCTTGTATTCCTGGTGTCCTCTGTACACATCACCTCCGCTCTGCTCTGCGCACCGAACATTCACATTTAATTTAAAATGTATCTAAACCCCAGAACAAAAACATAATCTATTGCAGCTTACAGGCCCATCAGATGTGATGTCTGCATTCGTTTTCTTTTTTAGACTTTTTTCCCTTATTGTCACCTGGTGATCCTGCCAGTAACTCACTTGCTGTTCTAGAGTGACACTACTATCATCTCTGTATCTATGTAACTCATAACTTTCTATGCTACACTCTTATCTGTTACACAGTTATTTCTACAGAACACCTCCCCTTTTCTTCATCCCCCATAACATAGGTGGAGGTGGTTTGTAGTCTAGAAATAAATGGGAACAATATAACTGATAACTGTGCTGCACAGGAGGTTATCGGCTCACAAGCTTTCTGGCAGGATCAATAGGTCCTCTTTGCATTTATTGAACAGATAGAACAAATCACTTTCATAGGATTTTTAAAGTGACACTAAATTCTGGTTTAGAAAATAAAATTCTATTTCAGTCTGACTTCCTGTTAGAGGGTTGGCTACAGACATTGATCAGAACACAGCCACCCTTTCTTCTCCCCCCTGAGATGGACTATAGACAATGGACTATGTATAATGTATTATGGACTATACACTACAGACTGGACTATAGACTATAATAGAGAAAAATCCCCCTTAACAGGACTGTAGTGGCCCAAATAATTAAATCTCTAACACTCAGAACCCCCCCAAAAAAAAAAAAAAAAAAAAAAAAAAAAAGGGTATATAAAATTTGAACACATTTTGTTCAAATTTTATATACATTTTTTATTTGTCTGATTCTGTATGTTAGAGATTTGATTATTTGGGCCACTAAAATCCCGTTAAGGGGGAATTTTCTCCATTATCTCTACTATTTGGGATGTGGGCCCACTTCATTGCTCAACCATACCACAAGTCTTTTGGAACTATAGACTATGCACTATGGACTGTACACTATGTATTATGTATTATGGACTATACACTACAGACTGTACTATAGACTATGGACTATGCACTATACACTTGACTATAGACTATGAACTATGGACTATGCACTATACACTTGACTATAGACTATGAACTATGGAGTATGCACTATAGACTTGACTATAGACTATGAACTATGGACTATGCACTATAGACTTGACTATAGACTATGAACTATGGACTATGCACTATAGACTTGACTATAGACTATGAACTATGGAGTATGCACTATACACTTGACTATAGACTATGGACTATGGAGTATGCACTATACACTTGACTATAGACTATGGACTATGGAGTATGCACTATACACTTGACTATAGACTATGGACTAAAGACTGGACTATAAAATATGGAATTGTGTACTATGTACTATGGACTATACACTATAGACTGTAGTATAGACAATGTATTATGTACTATAGACTATACACTATAGACTATGGAGTATAGACTATGTACTATGGAAAATGCCCAGTAGACTAGACTATAGACTGTAGATGATGGACTATGTCCTATGCCCTATAGACTGGACTATAGACTATGCACCATAGATTGGACTATAGACTGTGGACTATGTACTATGGACTGTGTCCTATAGACTGGACTATAGACTATGCCCAATAGACTGGATTATAGACAATGCCCAATAGACTTGACTATAGACTATGGAATATGTACTATGGGCTATGCCCTAAAGACTGGACTATAGACCATTGACTATGTACAATGGATTATGGACCATGCGCAATAGACTGGACTAGGCTATGGACTATAGACTATGCCCAATAGACTGGACTATAGGCTATGGACTGTAGACTATGGACTATGTCCTATAGACTAGACTATGGATTATAAACTATGCCCAAATGGACAGGTCTATAGACTATGGACTATGTCCGCCCTATAGACTATACCCAATAGACTGGACTATAGACTATGGACTATGCATAATAGACTGGACTATAGACAATGTACGCCCTATAGACTATGGACTATGAACTATGGACTATAGACTATTGACTGTAGACTACTGACTGTGGACTACGGACTATTGATCATGGACTATAGATTGGACTATGGATTATAGATTAGTGTACATAGAGCGGTGTACATGACCACACACAGTGTGCTCTGCTCATTCCAAACAAAGGGAAGTGAGGTGGGAAAAGGACAGGATCGGGAGCTCACAGAGGACAATACAAGGGGACAATTTCATGGAAAATAGATTACAGGACTGTTAAGTAGTGGATGTGTATGGCTATTATTTGGAGAATAAGGATATCATTTAGTGTCACTTTAACAGGCCAAAATGGAGCCAATCAGAGTGGTTCATTGTTGGGGGTGTACATACACTTTAGCACAATGCAGAGGTCTCTGAACACCATTCTGAGTTCTCTGTGTTTTTCCATTACTAATCATACATTGGAGTGATTGTATGCGCACCATTCACACAGATCTCCATCCGACCACAACGGTTATAACTCATGGTTTGTGCTCACAAGAGGATAACTCTTCCAATGTCTCAGGTTGTGTGTGTGTAGATGGGGGGGTGTAGATGGGGGGTGTGTAGATGGGGTGTGTGTAGATGGGGTGTGTAGATGGGTTGTGTAGATGGGGTGTGTGTAGATGGGGTGTGTAGATGGGGTGTGTGTAGATGGGGTGTGTGTGTAGATGGGGTGTGTGTAGATGGGGTCTGTAGATGGGGGGGTGCAGATGGGGTGTGTGTTGATAAGGTTTGTAGATGGGGTGTGTGTAGATGGGGTGTGTGTAGATGGGGTGTGTGTAGATGGGGTGTGTAGATGGGGTGTGTGTAGATGGGGTGTGTGTAGATGGGGGTGTGTAGATGGGGTGTGTGTAGATGGGGTGTGTGTGGATGGGGTGTGTGTAGATAAGGTCTGTAGATGGGGTGTGTAGATGGGGGGTGTGTAGATGGGGGGTGTGTGCCTGGGGTGTGTAGATGGGGTGTGTGTAGATGGGGTGTGTAGATGTGGGGGTGTAGATAGGGGGTGTAGATGGGGGGGTGTAGATGGGGGGGTGTAGATGGGGTGTGTAGATGGGGGGGTGTAGACGGTGGGGGTGTAGATGGGGGGTGTAGATGGGGGTGTAGATGGGGGAGTGTAGATGGTGGGGGTGTAGCTGGGGTGTGTAGATGGGGTGTGTGTAGATGGGGTGTGTGTAGATAAGGTCTGTAGATGGGGGGGGGTGTAGATGGGGTGTGTGTAGATGGGGGTGTAGATGGGGTGTGTAGATGGGGGGTGTAGACGGTGGGGGTGTAGATAGGGGTGTAGATGGGGGGTGTAGATAGGGGGTGTAGATGGGGGGTGTAGATGGGGGGTGTAGATAGGGAGTGTAGATGGGGGGTGTAGATGGGGGGTGTAGACGGTGGGGGTTTAGATGGGGGGTGTAGATAGGGTGTGTAGATGGGGGGTGTAGATGGGGGGTGTAGACGGTGGGGGTGTAGATGGGGTGTGTAGATGGGGGGTGTAGACGGTGGGGGTGTAGATAGGGGTTGTAGATAGGGCGGTGTAGATGGGGTGTGTAGATGGTGGGGGTGTAGATGGGGGGTGTAGATGGGGTGTGTAGATGGGGGGTGTAGATGGGGGGTGTAGATGGGGTGTGTAGATGGGGGGTGTAGATGGGGGTGTAGATGGTGAGGGTGTAGATGGGGTGTGTGTAGATGGGGTGTGTAGATGGTGGGGGTGTAGATGGGGGGTGTAGATGGGGTGTGTAGATGGTGGGGGTGTAGATGGGGTGTGTAGATGGGGGGTGTAGACAGTGAGGGTGTAGAGGGGGGTGTAGATGGGGTGTGTAGATGGTGGGGGTGTAGATGGGGAGTGTAGATGGGGGGTGTAGATGGGGGTGTAGATGGTGGGGGTGTAGATGGGGTGTGTAGATGGGGGGTGTAGACGGTGGGGGTGTAGACGGTGAGGGTGTAGATGGGGTGTGTAGATGGAGGGTGTGTGTAGATGGGGGGTGTAGATGGGGGGGTGTAGATGGGGGTGTAGACGGTGGGGGTGTAGATGGGGTGTGTAGATGGGGTGGTGTAGAGTGGGGTGCAGATGGGGGGGTGTAGATGGTGGGGGTGTAGATGGGGTGTGTAGATGGGGTGTGTAGAGTGGGGTGTAGATGGGGGGGTGTAGATGGTGGGGGTGTAGATGGGGTGTGTAGATGGGGTGTGTAGAGTGGGGTGTAGATGGGGGGGTGTAGATGGTGGGGGTGTAGATGGGGGGGTGTAGATGGTGGGGGTGTAGATGGGGTGTGTAGATGGGGTGTGTAGATAGGGGGGTGTAGAGTGGGGTGTAGATAGGGGGGTGTAGATGGGGGGGTGTAGATGGGGGGGTGTAGATGGGGGGGTGTAGACCGTGGGGGTGTAGATGGGGTGTGTAGATGGGGTGTGTAGATAGGGGGGTGTAGAGTGGGGTGTAGACGGGGGGGTGTAGATGGTGGGGGTGTAGATGGGGTGTGTAGATAGGGGGGTGTAGATGGGGTGTGTGTAGATGGGGGTGTAGACGGTGGGGGTGAAGATGGGGTGTGTAGATGGGGGGTGTGTAGATGGGGGGGTGTAGATGGGGGGGGTGTAGATGGGGTGTGTAGATGGGGTGTGTGTAGATGGGGGGTGTAGATAGGGGGTGTGTAGATGGGGTGTGTGTAGATGGGGGTGTAGACGGTGGGGGTGAAGATGGGGTGTGTAGATGGGGGGTGTGTAGATGGGGGGTGTAGATGGGGTGTGTAGATGGGGGGTGTAGAAAGGGGGGTGTGTATATGGGGAATTTATGCCTAAAGGGGTGGGCGTGCAGGTTAATGCTGGATGCTGCGGGGGGGGGGGGGTTGCTGACACATGATGTCTACAGTTTGGCATCTTCTCCCTGGGCGCTGGGTGACCAAGTCCCACCACTGTCTACTAGTACGGGACATTTTAGCCTCCTGGCCCAATCAACACAAAAGAACAAAGCTTTGTGTATTTTATTATTATTTTTATTATTAACAATATAACTTTTTTTCCTCTCTTTTGTCTTCTAGTTCTTCACAAGCAGCCCCGGGAAGTGTGTCTCTGCCTCTTGGAGTTGGGCAGGATAGCGGCAAGGTAGGAGAACTCCGCATGGAGCAGATTCACATTTTCTACATATTTTACGTCTCAGACTTTTTTTCTCCCTTAAAATAACATTTGTCTTGAAATAATAAACCTTTTTTTTTTCTCTTGTAATAATATACCCCGTAGAACTGGAGCGTTCAGTGTGACCGATAATGAACATCTTGTGAGCAAATGTGAGAGGGAAAGACGGAGGGCTCAGAACTCCACTGTGGTGTTTTAAAGGAGAAGTCCTAAGCAAAAAGATCAGGGAATGTTTATATATTATTATTATTGTACAGGATTTAGCACCAACAGATTGCATAGTGCTCTACGTTATAAAGGGAGACCATGAGAACTTGCAATCTAATAGGGAGGGTCAAGTTATACCAAAGGTAATAACTGTCAGGGATTAACTGTTGAAGAAAGTAGTAGTACAGTTGTTAGGTGGAGGTGGGATAGGCTTCCTGGAAGGGATGAGTTTTCAAGGACAGAGAGTGTAAAAGATAGCAGGATAGACTGAGGTAGGGAGTTCCAGAGGATAGGAGAGTCTCTGAAGAAGTCCTGGAGAGCAGGAGGACTGTTTGGGTGATATTTTGAGATAGAGTTGATGATGTAGCCTGGGGAAGAGTTGTGGATGACTTTGTATGTCGCTGTTAGTATTTTGATGTGTTAGGTGATCAGAAGTCAGTGGAGGGACTGGCAGAGAGGGGTGGTTGACAATGAATGGTCTGGATATGTAGCCTGGAGCAGAGGTGAAGGGGAGCTAGTGGAGGGATTGGTAGAGAGGAGTGGTAGACACTGAGCGGTTGGTGATGGAGTTCGAAGAAGAGGTGAAGGGAAGCCAGTGGAGATATTGGTAGAGAGGGATAGTGGACACTGAGAGGTTGGTGATAGAGCTCAGAGCAGAGGTGAAGGGAAGCCAGTGGAGATATTGGTAGAGAAGGGTGGTGGACCTTGAGTGGTTGGTGATGTAGCCTGGAGCAGAGGTGAAGAGAAGCTAGTGGAGGAATTGGTAGAGAGGAGTGGTGGACACTGAGCGGATGGTGATGGAGTTCGAAGCAGAGGTAAAGGGAAGCCATTGGAGATATTAGCAGGCGGGATTGGTGGATCTTGAGCGGTTGGTAAAGGAGCTCAAAGCAGAGGTGAAGAGAAGCCATTGGAGATATTGGCAGAGGGGGTTGAAGGACCTTGAGTGGTTGGTGATGGAGCTCGGAGCAGAGGTGAAGGGAAGCTAGTGGAGGGATTAGCAGAGAGGGATGGTGGACAATGAGTGGTCTGGATATGTAGCCAAGAGCAGAGGGGAAGCAGAATTGAAGGGAAGCCAATGGAGATATTGGTAGAGAAGGGTGGTGGACCTTGAGTGGTTGGTGATGTAGCCCCGAGAAGTAAAGGAAAGCCAGTGGAGGGATTGGTAGAGAAGGATGGTGGAAACTTAGCAGTGGTGATGGAGTTCGAAGCAGAGGTGAAGGGAAGTCATTGGAGATATTGGTAGAGGAGATTGGTGGACTTAGAGTGGTTGGTAATGTTGCTTAGTGCAGAGGTGAAGGGTAGCCAGTGGAGGGATTTGGGTGGTTGACAATGGTTTGGATATGTAGCCCCTAGCAAAGGCGAAGGGAAGCTAGTGGAGATATTGGTACAGAGGAGTGGTGGACACTGAGCTGTTGGTGATGGAGTTCTAAGCAGAGGTGAAGGGAAGCCAGTGGAGAAATTGGCAGAGGGGGTTGGTGGACCTTGAGTGGTTGGTAATGTAGCTGAGAGCAGAGGTGAAGGGTAGCCAGTGGAGGGGTTAGCAGAGAGGGGTGGTATACAATGAGTGGTCTGGATATGTAGCCCAGAGCAGAGGTGAAGAGAAGCTAGTGGGGGGATTGGTAGAGAGAGATGGTGGACAGCGAGCTGTTGGTGGTGGAGTTCGAAGCAGAGGTGAAGTAAAGCCAATGGAGATATTTGTAGAGAGAGTTGGGGGACACTGAGCGGTTGGTGATGTAGCCCAGAGCAGAGGTGAAGGGAAGCCAATGGAGATATTTGTAGAGAGAGATGGGGGACACTGAGCGGTTGGTGATGTAGCCCAGAGCAGAGGTGAAGGGAAGCTTTTGGGTGGAGCTTTGCTTTAATATTAAAACCTTCACAACAATAACCCCCCCCCCAAAAAAAAAAACTGTTTGTAGTAGAAAAATCCACACCACCCTGAAATCATGGACCAGGTTTTTTTGCTTGACAATTGCGTGAGCGTTGTGTGGGTGGCATTAGGAAATGTGGGAGGGGCGTCTGGCAAATGGAATTACAATATCTGCAAAGTTATTTTCATGTAAAAAATGGATATCGGGGAGAGAATTGAAAGGAACGTTTTTCTTTTTCATGGCTTTCCAGGTTAATCCAGGACCGCTGGCTGCTCCGTCTCCTGCAGAGATTTTTTAGATCTGAGAACGTCTCGTTTTTCCGTTTTTATTTTTCCCGTCATTCTATAAATAGCCAAATGCGTTTTCCTGCCATCTTCCAGCGGGCTGTGTAATATCGCTGCGATTTGGGCAGACGCGAGAGCCCTGGCTCCTCCAGCAGGTTCTGTTTTTATGTGCAGGTGTCGGCCCGCAGCCCAGAGGGAATTCCAAGATTTACGGCCAGAGGCCAGGCAGACAGGAAGCCGATGGAATTTTTGTAGCCGTTCCCTCTCGGCTCCACCGAAACGCTTCATTCCGACGGCTGCAATAACAGGCGAGACCGCTGCTTCTAATAAAGCCTGACGTTGGCACCCCATTCCCGACCACACACATTGCAATCCGGTGGGATCGTCCTTCTATCTCACGTTTAGTTCCAGAGCCTCCATCCAATACCAGACGATAGGCGAGAAGGATGGGATGTCTTCGTTTGAACTGTCGCATTGCAACGTCTTTGTGATGGTGGCAATTGGCATTACCCCCCCCCCCCAACCTCCACCCCCTTTAGCTGACAGCTGAATGTAATGGCAATTAAATCTTGAGAAATAAACAGCCCCCCCCCCCCACTTCGGGTCTGGTATGGATTTTAAAGGGAATCCCATGCCAAAATGTAAGAGAAAAATGGCATGGGAGTCCCCCCCCCAAATCCATACCAGAACCTTGTCTGAGCATGCAGTAAAAGGGGGGGGCGAGCAAGCCCCCCCTAAACCATACCAGGCCACATGCCCTCATTATGGGGGGGTGCTTTGGCGTAAGAGGAGCACACCCCCAAAAACACCTCATGTTAATGAGGACAAGGGCCTCTGCCCTACAACCCTGGCCTGGTGGTTGTGGGGGTCTGTGGGCAAAGGGGCTTATCGGAATCTGGAAGCCCCCAGATCCTGCCCCCCCCCCCCCCCATGTGAATGAGTAGAATGTTTGTTATTTCAATGGAAATGAATTTAGCTGATTTAAACTGAAAGTTCAATCTGGCCTTAATAAGTCATAAAAATTGTGACCCCCCCCAGATAATTCAGGATATATTGATCATTTTATCAAGGGGATATTTTAGCACTTACCTTATTCCTCAGCAAACAACTTAGGCTTTGTTCACACTGATCCAACGTGGGCAGTTCCTTTGGCTCTGGAATGGATGAAACCTCAAGCCAAATTTATACAAAAAAAATGGCGCCCCCCCCCCCCCCAATCCATACCAGGCCCTTCTGGGATCTTGAGGGGGAACCCCATGACATTTTTTCAAAAAAATTGCTTGGGGTCCCCCCCAAGACCATACCAGACACTTATCCGAGCATGCAGCCCAGCATGTCAGGAAAGGGTGGGGAACGAGCAAGCCCCCCCCTCCTAAACCATACCAGACCACATGCCCTCAAATGGGGGGGGGGGTGCTTTGGCCCCCCTGCCCCAAAGCACCGTGTTCGCATGTTGATGGGGACAAGGGCCTCTTCCCCAAAACCCTGGCTGGTGGTTGTGGGGGTCCGCGGGCAGGGGGGTTATTGGAATCTGGAAGAAAGGCCCCCCGGATCCCGCCCCCCCCTTATGTGAATGAGTATGGGATGCATTGTACCCCTACACGTGCACCAAAAAAAAAAAAAAAAAAGTGTAGAGTTAAAAAAACAAGAGACGGTTTTTGACAGGTCCTGTATTAAAAATGAAAAATGTCCCCCCGTCGCAGCTCCGTCTTCTTTCTCTGCTTCCTCTGCCAATGTCTTCTTCCTCCTCCTACGCTTCCGAGCGCACCTCCTCAGATGCTGGCTCCCGCCGTTCTGACAGCTCCCGCCGTTCTGACAGCTCCCTGTCCTGCCTGACAGTTACATAATTACATAGTTACATAGTAGGTGAGGTTGAAAAAAGACACAAGTCCATCAAGTCCAACCTATGTGTGTGATTATATGTCAGTATATGTATATCCCTGTATGTTGTGGTCGTTCAGGTGCTTATCTAATAGTTTTTTTGAAACTATCGATGCTCCTCGCTGAGACCACCGCCTGTGGAAGGGAATTCCACATCCGCTCTGATAGTAAAGACCCCTCTACACAGTTAAACCTCTTTTCTTCGAATTTTAATGAGTGGCCACGAGTCTTGTTAAACTCCCTACTGCGAAAAAGTTTATCCCTATTGTGAGGTCACCAGTACAGTATTTGTATATTGAAATCATATCCCCTCTCAAGCGTCTCTTCTCCAGAGAGAATAAGTTCAGTGCTCGCAACCTCTCCTCATAACTAAGATCCTCCAGACCCTTTATTAGCTTTGTTGCCCTTCTTTGTACTCGCTCCATTTCCAGTACATCCTTCCTGAGGACTGGTGCCCAGAACTGGACAGCATACTCCAGGTACGGCCGGACCAGAGTCTTGTAGAGCGGGAGAATTATCGTTTTATCTCTGGAGTTGATCCCCTTTTTAATGCCAATATTCTGTTTGCCTTGTTAGCAGCAGCTTGGCATTGCATGCCATTGCTGAGCCTATCATCTACTAGGACCCCCAGGTCCTTTTCCATCCTAGATTCCCCCAGAGGTTCTCCCCCCAGTGTATAGATTGCATTCAGATTTTTGCCACCCAAATGCATTATTTTACATTTTTCTACATTGAACCTCATTTGCCATGTAGTCGCCCACCCCATTAATTTGTTCAGATCTTCTTGCAAGGTATCCACATCCTGCGGAGAAGTTATTGCCCTGCTTAGCTTAGTATCGTCTGCAAATACAGAGATTGAACTGTTTATCCCATCCTCCAGGTTGTTTATATAGCTATGGGGCGTAGCCATCAGATGACGTCACCCTGAGACCCCGTCCTCTTGTGACATCACGGACAGAGTCCCCCCTGCTCCCAAGCACCCACCCCCCAATGTTGAGGGCACGTGGCCTGGTATGGTTCAGGAGGGGGAGGAGGGCGCTCGCTCGTCCCCCCCCCCGTTTCCTGATTTGCCAGGCTGCATGCTTGGATAAGGGTCTGGCATGGTTTTGGGGGGGGGGGCAGCACCATTTATTTTGGCGTGCGGTTCCCCTCAAGATCCATACCATACCAGACTCTAAGGGCTTGGTATGGATTTGGTATGGAAGTGAGGGATGCTCGCTTGTCCCCTCCCCCCTTTCCTGACTTGCTAGGCTGCATGCTTGGGTAAGGGTCTGGTATGGTCTTGGGGGGACTCAACATCATTTTTTTTATTTTGGCGTGGGGTTCCCCTCAAGATCCATACCATACCCGACTCAAAGGGCCTGGTATATATTTGGTATGGAAGGGGGGGGGCGCTCGCTCGTCCCCCCATTTCCTGATTTTCCAGGCTGCATGCTTGGATAAGGGTCTGGCATGGTTTTAGGGGGGGCCAACACCATTTTTTTTTGGCGTGCGGTTCCCCTCAAGGTCCATACCATACCAGACTCAAAGGGCTTGGTATGGATTTGGTATTGAAGGGCGGGGGGGCGCTCGCTTGTCCCCTCCCCCCTTTCCTGACTTGCTAGGCTGCATGCTTGGGTAAGGGTCTGGTATGGTCTTGGGGGGGACCCAACACCTTTTTTTTTTTTTTTTGGCGTGGAGTTCATCTCAAGATCCATACCCTACCAGACTCAAAGTGCTTGGTATGGATTTGTTATGGAAGGGGGACAGTGGCGCTCGCTCGTCCCCCCATTTCCTGATTTGCCAGGCTGCATGCTTGGATAAGGGTCTGGTATGGTCTTGGGGGGGACCCAATACCATATTTTTTATTTTATTTTTTTGGCGTGGGGTTCTCCTCAAGATTCATACCCTACCAGACTCAAAGGGCCTGGCATGGATTTGGTGGTGGAGGGGGGGGGGGCACACCGTTTTTTCAGGGGATTTTACATTGCTAACATTGCATACACTTGAGATTTGTCTCATTGCCACAAGTCGGATCTGTTAAGAGGATGATCCCACTTGGAATGCGACTTCCATTCAAATCAATGGGCGAAAATCGTGCCCAAGTCGGACCAAGGTAGTGCAGGGAGCATTTTCAAAGTCGGACCAGTTAAGACGGCTCTCATAGGGTGCCGTTGATTTTGACATATCATGCGACTTGTGCTCTCGAAGTCGGAAGCGCACGTCGGACAAATCTGAACCCTTACTATGATTAGCGAATTGCTGCATTTTCAAGGTATGTTTACAGGTGACAGGTGCTGCTTAATTATGGCTGCTCTACATCACCACCTGTTGGCCATAAGTGGTACTGTCACAATTCTTTAAAAAATATATATTTTTGATAAATGTTCTTGATTTGGGTCCTGCAGCTTCTGTTTTTGCACCTGCTTTGAGGACAGATGAAGCCCCAGAGGTGTGTGTGTGAGTCTCTCGGCCTCTTCTTGAAGTCCTTGGTGACACCCCCCCCCCCCCCGGTCACATGTCTATGTGGTACGACCTGGCAGTAGTTGTGCTTGTCTATAGGCTGTCACTGTAAGCTAACCACCCTTTCTGATTGGCAGGTTTGGCGTGGAGCCGCCTGGTTTGATAAAACTGGAGAAGGAGATTGAACAGGAAGAAACGCTCTCGACCCCGACGCCGTCACCGTCCCCTTCCCCGACAAAGTCGGCGTCTGGAAAAAAGAGCGCCGGGAAGCTATTAGATGACGCGGTAAGCATATATTAATGTGATGGTTAGAAACATCAAATAAAAAATAATCATCAGGAAAATAATAGTTTAAAGTTATTGTAAAGCCTCGTTTTTTTTTTCTATAAAAAGAACAAACATGTTATACTTCCCTGTTCTGTGCAGGTGGTTTTGCCCTGATTGTCCTCTTCTTCTCGGGTCCCCCTTTGGCTCTCCTGGCCCCTCCCTCCTGTTGAGTGCTCCCACAACAAGCAGCGTGCTATGGGGGGCACCCGGGCCGAGTCACAGCTCCCTGTGTCCATTCTGACACAGAGCCCAGACCTGGCCCCGCTCCCTCTCTCCCCTGATTGTCTAGCTGACTTTGACTGACAGCAGCGGGAGCCAATGGTGAGACGCTGATGTGTCTCAGCCAATCAGGAAGGAGAATCTGAATGGCAGAGATACTCGTCGACATCTCTGGACAGAGGGGGACCTCAGGTAAGTATTAGGGGGGGGGCTGCACACAGAAGGCTTTCTATCGTAATGCATAGAATGCACCTTCTGTCTTTACAACCACATTAAGAGGAGAAGGGGAAGAAGGAGTTAATTGGAGCCGATCGGGGTAAACTGAGCTTTAAATAGGAACAGGTGGAACAAACAAACAAAAACTTTTTTTTTTTAACTTGTCGGGTTCTTTAACTGACATCATATACAGATAAAATCTCATCCTTCTGATATTTGTAGATATAATAGTGAATAGAGTAAACACAAAAGTAACAATGTTACTTTGTATCTCTCTATCTCCTGTCTGATCAATGTTTATAAACAATGTTACTTTGTATCTCTCTATGTCCTGTCTGATCAATGTTTATAAACAATGTTAATTTGTATCTCTCTATGTCCTGTCTGATCAATGTTACTTTGTATCTCTCTATGGCCCCTTTCACACGATCGGACCGTTCAGGTCCGCCTGTCAGTTTTGACGGCGGACCTGAACGGGCTCTCCATGTTAGCCTATGGAGCGACGGATGTCAGCGGAGACATGTCCGCTGACATCCGACCCCGTCCGATCTGCAAAAAGCAGACGGATGGCCCTACGTCCAGATCCGTCGCTGGCGGATCGGATCGGGTGAGATCTGATGAAAACGGACACGCTGTCCCTCCATAGGCAGCAGCGGCGCCTGACAAGCCCCTCCCAGCTCAGTGAGCAGAGAGGGACCTGTCATCTGCCGGCTCAGCGGAGATCAATGGAGAGATCTCCCGCTCAGCCGGCGGACCGAGGCGGGCTCCGTGGGAACGGAGTGTGCCTTGTGTGAATGAGGCCTATCTCCTGTCTGATCAATGTTTATAAACAATGTTACTTTGTATCTCTCTATCTCCTGTATGATCAATGTTTATAAACAATGTTGCTTTGTATCTCTCTATCTCCTGTATGATCAATGTTTATAAACAATACTACTTTGTATCTCTTCATCTCCAGTTTGAGCAATGTTTATAAACAATGTTACTTTATATCTATCTCCAGTCTGATCAATATTTATAAACAATGTTACTTTGTATCTCTGCATCTGTTGTCTAATCATTTATTTTGTAACCCCTGGCTGTCATTTTGACAGCCAGGACTTTGATTAGCACACAGTGGAGTGAATAGATTGTATGAAGGCCTGCACTGAGGCATACAGATGTGAGTCCAGTGACGGACCGGTGTGCTGAGCTGCATACAAGGTGTAGAAATAGACACTGAGGGCTCTGGCTGTATTGTTATCCTTTTAGAGGCAAGTTTTCATATTTTGTCAGCAGAACCGCAGTCTAACCCCTCTCCCCCCCCCCCCCCTGTGTTTCAGGTGCAGCACATTTCTCAGGACCCTCCATGTAAATGCCCCAACAAATTCTGTGTGGAGCGCCTCTCTCAGGGGAGGTATAAAGTGGGAGAGAAGATCCTCTTCATCAGGGTAAGTGATATGAGAACTGTCATGGCTGACTCGCTCTTAAAGGAACAGACCTCGGGGCTGACATTATACTTCGGCTTTTCATTATCTGGCGAGTTACTGACTTAAAGCAAGCATGTAGCCAGTGAAGTCTAAAATGCCAGTCAAAAAACTGTCCTGGAGCTCCAGTCAGTGGTTTTGCCTAGGCTGAGATGATGTCATCAGTCTGCTGCGGGTAGGAGGAAGCATTTCCCCAGTCTCCCCTCCCTCTGTGATCAGGCTGCAACACTGTAGCAAGTCACAAGGTGAGAGGCTGAAGCGGGGGTTGGGGGTACCAAAGTTTGTTGCTGTTGTATGCAATTTGAAGGTTTGACATGTTTGGTATCTATTTACTTGACGCAGCCTCTTCTTTTATATTGTACCCAAAAAAAATGGGTAATATATTTGTGTGTCCTGAAAATTTACTTTAGTGCATTTAAAAAAAAAAATGATAGACTGTTACACTAATATTGTGTGACATAAAAATCTGGTACTACCACTATTATATTCGTCAGGGTCTCTGCTTTCTGAAAAAAATATATAATATTTTAAATATTTTTTTTTATTTATAATAATTTTATTTTAAATTGCATTTTCTGATTAAAATTTTATTTTATTTTTTATATTTTTATTTTATTTTAAATTCTATTTTAAACATTTTAATTTTAATAACTTTTTTTCAGGGTCTCTGCTTTCTGAAAAAATATCATATTTTAAATATTTTCTTTTACTTATAATATTTTTATTTTAAATTTATTTTATTTTAAAAATGTTAATTTTTTTATATATTTATTTTATTTTAAATTATATTTTAAATATTCTAGTTATAATAATGTTTTTTTCAGGGTCTCTGCTTTCTGAAAAAAAATATCATACAGTATTTTAAACATTATAAAAATAAATATTTTCTTTTCTTTTAATTTTTGTTTTATTGTTTTAAATTGCATTACATTTTTTTACATTTTTATTTTATTTTAAATTACATTTTAAACATTTCAGTTATAATAATTTTAAAGTGATATTAAAGGTTTGTTTGTTTTTTTTAAAAATAACAAACGTTGACAGTAGTGGGAGACAATGGCTCCCACTGCTGTCTCAGCCAATGAGGAGGGAGAGACCTGGATTGCTGGATCAAGCGGGGGGCTCAGGTAAGTATTATGGGGGGGAAGGTTTTTGACCTTCATACATAGAATGCACCTTCAGACTTTACAATCCCTTTAAATAATCTTCAGACCTAAAATTATTTTTAAAATTTGTTAAAAAAAACTGTTCTGTTAATGAATAGAAAATGCTGCGATGATCGGCTGCTCAGGCTTTGTCAGCTGTTTCGTGTTGTGAAGAGTTCCTGTCCTGGAGACACAACAGGAAGTGAGAGGGTGAATGTCCCCGATGGGGACCCAGACAGCAATAAAAGCCTGACAGATGTTCTATTCCTTCCCTACGCCTTCCAAGGCAAAAAGAAAGCTGTTGCTATAGTAACGCCTGTAAAAGACCCTTTCATTATTATTATTATTATTATACGAGATTTATATAGCGCCAACAGTTTACGCAGCGCTTTACAATGTATAAGGGGGACAACACAATTACAGTACAATACAAAAGGTACAGGAGGGCCCATTTCCTCCAAGCTACATCCCACTGCAAGATTGTACCTCACCCTATGATAGTCTCTAAGGAATGACTCTGACATAAGGGGGGGCTCTGATGGGGATCCTGATGTATGGGGGGGACTCTGATGGAGACCCTGATGTAAGGGGGACACTGATGGAGACCCTGATGTAAGGGGGACACTGATGGAGACCCTGATGTAAAAGGGGGCATTAATGGGAACACTGGATGTAAGGGGGACACTGACGGGGACCCTGATGTATGGGGGGGACTCTGATGGGGACCCTGATGTAAGGGGCATTGATGGGGACATCGAATGTAAGAGGATTCTGATGGGACCCTGATGAGAGGGGGGCTCTGATGGGGACTCTGATGTAAGGGGGACCCTTATGTGGACTCTGATTTAACATATTTCCGGTCCCCCAGTGAGGAAGTGGTGAATGGTAAAGCTTCTAATGATGAATACAGGAACATCCCACCCATAAATTGGCGGCCGGACACGTATCGGGGACACATATCGGGGACAGGTATCGGGGACAGGTATCGGGGACAGGTATGGGGGACACATATCGGGGACACGTATCGGGGACACATATCGGGGACAGGTATCGGGGACAGGTATGGGGGACACATATCGGGGACAGGTATGGGGGACACATATCGGGGACAGGTATCGGGGACAGGTATGGGGGACACATATCGGGGACAGGTATCGGAGACAGGTATGGGGGACACATATTGGGGAAACGTATCGGGGACACGTATCGGGGACACATATCGGGGACACGTATCGGGGACACATATCGGGAACAGGTATCGGGGACACTTATCGGGGACACGTATCGGGGACACATATCAGGGGCACATATCGGGGACACATATCGGGAACAGGTATCGGGGACACTTATCGGGGACACGTATCGGGGACACGTATCAGGGACAGGTGTCGGGGACAGGTATCTGGGACACATATCTTGGACAGGTATCGAGGATGCGTATTGGGGACAGGTAACAAGGACAGGTATCGGGGACAGGTATCGGGGTCACGTATCAGGGACACATATCGGGGACAGGTATCGGGGACAGGTATCGGGGACACATATTGGGAAAACGTATCGGGGACACGTATCACGGACAAGTATCGGGGACACATATCGGGGATACATATCGGGGACACATATCGGGGACAGGTATCGGGGGACACATATCGGGGACAGGTATCGGGGACACTTATTGGGGACACGTATTGGGGACATGTATCAGGGACAGGTAACAGGGACAGGTGTCGGGGACAGGTATTGGGGACACGTATCGGGGACAGGTATCGGGGACAGGTATCGGGGACACAAAAATGGGGGACAGGTATCGGGGACAGATATCGGGGACACATATCGGGGACACGTATCGGGGCCAGGTATTGGGGACAGGTATTGGGGACACAAATCGGGGACAGGTATCCGGGACATGTATCCGGGACATGTATCGGGGACACGTATCGGGGACACATATGGGGGACACGTATCAGGGACACATATCGGGGACACATATCGGGGACACATATGGGGGACACGTATCGGGGACACATATCGGGGACACATATCGGGGACACGTATGGGGGACACGTATGGGGGACACGTATGGGGGACACGTATCGGGGACACTTATTGGGGACACGTATCGGGGACACTTATTGGGGACACATATCGGGACACATATCGGGGATACATATGGGGGACACGTATCGGGGACACGTATGGGGGACACGTAGGGGGACACTTATCGGGGACACTTATCAGGGACACATATCGGGGACACATATGGGGGACACATATGGGGGACACGTATCAGGGACACATTAGGGGGACACATATCGGGGGCACATATCGGCGACACGTATCGGGGACACATATCGGGGACACATATCGGGGACAGGTATCGGGGACACTTATCGGGGACAGGTATCGGGGACACTTATCAGGGACACGTATCGGGGACACGTATGAGGGACAGGTGTCGGGGATGCGTATTGGGGACAGGTAACGGAGACAGGTATCGGGGACAGGTATCGGGGACAGGTATCGGGGACACGTATCGGGGTCACATATTGGGGAAAGGTATCAGGGACAGGTATTGGGGACAGGTATCGGGGACAGGTATCGGGGACAGGTATCGGGGACACATATCGGGGACAAATATCGGGGACAGGTATCGGCGACACTTATCGGGGACACGTATCGGGGACACGTATCAGGGACAGATAACGGAGACAGCTGTCGGGGACAGGTATTGGGGACAGGTATCGGGGACAGGTATCGGGGACACGTATCGGGGACACGTATCAGGGACAGATAACGGAGACAGCTGTCGGAGACAGGTATTGGGGACAGGTATCGGGGACACGTATCGCGGACAGGTATCGGCGACACTTATCGGGGACACATATCGGGGACACGTATCAGGGACAGATAACGGAGACAGGTGTCGGGGACAGGTATTGGGGACAGGTATCGGGGACAGGTATCAGGGACAGGTATCGGGGACACGTATCGCGGACAGGTATCGGGAACAGGTTTTGGGGACACATATTGGGGACACGTATTGGGGACATGTATCAGGGACAGATGTCGGGGACACGTATCGGGGACAGGTATCGGGGACACATATCGGGAACAGATATGGAGGACAGGTATCCGTGACAGGTATCGGGGATAGGTATCGGGGATAGGTATCGGGGACACGAATCGGGGACACATATGGGGTACACGTATTGGGGACACGTATCGGGGACACGTATTGGGGACACGTATCGGGGACACGTATGGGGAACACATATCGGGGACACATATCGGGGACACGTATGGGGGACACATATGGGGTACACGTATTGGGGACACGTATCGGGGACACGTATTGGGGACACGTATCGGGGACACGTATGGGGGACACATATCGGGGACACGTATGGGGGACACGTATGGGGGACACGTATCGGGGACAATTATCGGGGACACATATCGGAGACACATATCGGGGACACTTATTGGGGACACATATGGGGGACACGTATGGGGGACACGTATGGGGGACACTTATTGGGGACACTTATCGGGGACACATATGGGGGACACATATCGGGGACACATATGGGGGACACGTATCAGGGACACATATGGGGGACACATATCGGGGACACTTTTTGGGGACACATATGGGGGACACGTATTAGGGACACATATGGGGGACACGTATCAGGGACACATATGGGGGACACATATGGGAGACACGTATCGGGGACACATATCGGGGACACATATCGGGGACACATATCAGGGACACATATCAGGACGGGTTTCCTTGGATACAATGAATTCCTCCTTCGATGTGAGATCGAATGTCCCCGGAGATTCTTCCTCCTATTGAATTATTCAGTAGTAAAATCAGCGTTTGTATTTTATCCGGAGCTGAGCGGACGGCGTTGGGCATCGATCTTGGTTGGGGGCGCGCAGCGAGGACGCGCCGGGTTCCTCAAGAGCGACTTCCAACCGCGAACCCAACTTGAGGGGTGGGACGTAATCCGGTCGCCTTGGTAACAGAGCGGGGACGTCTCTTGGGGGATTCGCAGGCAGCATTAGCAGTGAGTGATGTGCGCGGCTCGGCCGCTGAGCGGGATTGATGTCTGTTTAGTACATTAGCACATTATAAATCGCCCCGATGCTTTGCCCGCAGCCGCCCTGTGAAAATTAAACACGCACCTCATTTATGATATAAGTTTGTATGATTGGAGCCGGCCATCTCCTCCATCACACTCCCCCCTCCCCTCCCCCATCATTCATTTAGAGCGCCCGCCGCAATTTCTCATTGCTATTCCGTTCCCTGCATCCATCCGGCCATACCTCTTAAAGTTGAAGTTTATTCTGTTTATATTTCCCTTTTCTGTTTTCATTAAATAACGTATTTAGGACATCATCACCCGGTCTCTGTACTTCCCTCTGCAATGTAGGCAGATCATGGCTGGTGGGAGGGGCTGTACACAGCTTCCTGATAACAACACAGCACCTTGCCTCCTCTTAGCAGCCCTCATGCAAGCAATGGGCTGACCCTTTAGAGAAGTTATGCAAATGCCTAGATGAATATGAACTTGAACGTGAACATGTTGTCCCTGAAGTTGATGTGTTGAAAGCAGAAAAAAATGGACAAGTGTAAGGATTGGAGCGACTTTGACAAGGACCACATTGTAATGGGTAGACGACTGGGTCAGAGCAACTCCAATACTGCATATCTTGTGGGATGTTTCTGGTCTGCAGTGGTCAGGAATGACCAAAAGTTGTCCAAGGAGGGAGAACCAGCCAACTGGTGACAGGGTCATGGGAAGCCAGGGTCATTGATGGAAGGGGGGGGCACATTAATGGAGGAGGGGAGGGAAGGCTCATTGATGGAGGAGGGAGGGAAGGCTCATTGATGGAGGTGGGGAGCGAAGGCTCATTGATGGAGGTGGGGAGGGAAGGCTCATTGATGGAGGTGGGGAGGGAAGGCTCATTGATGGAGGTGTGGAGGGAAGGCTTATTGATGGAGGTGGGAAGGGAAGGCTCATTGATGGAGGTGGGGAGGGAAGGCTTATTAATGGAAGTGGGGAGGGAAGGCTCATTGATGGAGGTGGGGAGGGAAGACTCATTGATGGAGGTGGGGAGGGAAGGCTTATTGATGGAAGTGGGGAGGGAAGGCTCATTGATGGAGGTGGGGAGGGAAGGCTCGTTGATGGAGGTGGGGAGGGAAGGCTCATTGATGGAGGTGGGGAGGGAAGGCTCATTGATGGAGGTGGGGAGGGAAGGCTCATTAATGGAGGCGGGGAGGGAAGGCTCATTGATGGAGGTGGGGAGAGAAGGCTCATTGATGGAGGTGCGGAGGGAAGGCTTATTGATGGAGGTGGGGGAGGACTCATTGGTGGAGGGGAGGTTCATTAATGGAGGTGGGGATGGAAGGCACATTGATGGAGGTGGGGAGGGAAGGCTCATTGATGGAGGTGGGGAGCGAAGGCTCATTGATGGAGGTGGGGAGGGAAGGCTCATTGATGGAGGTGGGGAGGGAAGGCTCATTGATGGAGGTGTGGAGGGAAGGCTTATTGATGGAGGTGGGAAGGGAAGGCTCATTGATGGAGGTGGGGAGGGAAGGCTTATTAATGGAAGTGGGGAGGGAAGGCTCATTGATGGAGGTGGGGAGGGAAGACTCATTGATGGAGGTGGGGAGGGAAGGCTTATTGATGGAAGTGGGGAGGGAAGGCTCATTGATGGAGGTGGGGAGGGAAGGCTCGTTGATGGAGGTGGGGAGGGAAGGCTCATTGATGGAGGTGGGGAGGGAAGGCTCATTGATGGAGGTGGGGAGGGAAGGCTCATTAATGGAGGCGGGGAGGGAAGGCTCATTGATGGAGGTGGGGAGAGAAGGCTCATTGATGGAGGTGCGGAGGGAAGGCTTATTGATGGAGGTGGGGGAGGACTCATTGGTGGAGGGGAGGTTCATTAATGGAGGTGGGGATGGAAGGCACATTGATGGAGGTGGGGAGGGAAGGCTCATTGATGGAGGTGCAGAGGGAAGGCTCATTGATGAAGGTGGGGAGGGAAGGCTTATTGATGGAGGTGGGGAGGGAAGGCTCATTGATGGAGGTGGGGAGGGAAGGCTCATTGATGGAGGTGGGGAAGGAAGGCTTATTGATGGAGGTGGAGAGTGAAGGCTCATTGATGGAGGTGGGGAGGGAAGGCTTATTGATGGAGGTGGAGAGTGAAGGCTCATTGATGGAGGTGGGGAGGGAAGGCTTATTGATGGAGGTGGAGAGTGAAGGCTCATTGATGGAGGTGGGGAGGGAAGGCTCATTGATGGAGGTGGGGAGGGAAGGCTCTTTGATGGAGGTGGGGAGAGAAGGCTCATTGATGGAGGTGCGGAGGGAAGGCTTATTGATGGAGGTGGGGGGGGACACATTGGTGGAGGGGAGGTTCATTAATGGAGGTGGGGATGGAAGGCTCATTAATGGAGGCGGGGAGGGAAGGCTCATTGATGGAGGTGGGGGGAGAAGGCTCATTGATGGAGGTGGGGAGGGAAGGCTCATTGATGGAGGTGAGGAGGGGAAGGCTCATTGATGGAGGTGGAAAGAGAAGGCTCATTGATGGAGGTGGGGAGGGAAGGCTCATTGATGGAGGTGGGGAGGGAAGGCTCTTTGATGGAGGTGGGGAGAGAAGGCTCATTGATGGAGGTGCGGAGGGAAGGCTTATTGATGGAGGTGGGGGGGACTCATTGGTGCAGGGGAGGTTCATTAATGGAGGTGGGGAGGGAAGGCACATTGATGGAGGTGGGGAGGGAAGGCTCATTGATGGAGGTGCAGAGGGAAGGCTCATTGATGGAGGTGGGGAGGGAAGGCTCATTGATGGAGGTGAGGAGGGGAAGGCTCATTGATGGAGGTGGAAAGAGAAGGCTCATTGATGGAGGTGGGGAGGGAAGGCTTATTGATGGAAGTGGGGAGGGAAGACTCATTGATGGAGGTGGGGAGGGAAGACTCATTGATGGAGGTGGGGAGGGAAGGCTTATTGATGGAAGTGGGGAGGGAAGGCTCATTGATGGAGGTGGGGAGGGAAGGCTCATTGATGGAGGTGGGGAGGGAAGGCTCATTGATGGAGGTGGGGAGGGAAGGCTCATTAATGGAGGCGGGGAGGGAAGGCTCTTTGATGGAGGTGGGGAGGGAAGGCTCGTTGGTGGAGGTTGGGGGGGGGCTCATTGATGGAGGTGGGGAGGGAAGGCTCATTGATGGAGGTGGGGAGGGAAGGCTCATTGATGGAGGTGGGGAGGGAAGGCTCATTGATGGAGGAGGGAGGGAAGGCTCATTGATGGAGGTGGGGAGCGAAGGCTCATTGATGGAGGTGGGGAGGGAAGGCTCATTGATGGAGGTGGGGAGGGAAGGCTCATTGATGGAGGTGTGGAGGGAAGGCTTATTGATGGAGGTGGGAAGGGAAGGCTCATTGATGGAGGTGGGGAGGGAAGGCTTATTAATGGAAGTGGGGAGGGAAAACTCATTGATGGAGGTGGGGAGGGAAGACTCATTGATGGAGGTGGGGAGGGAAGGCTTATTGATGGAAGTGGGGAGGGAAGGCTCATTGATGGAGGTGGGGAGGGAAGGGTCGTTGATGGAGGTGGGGAGGGAAGGCTCATTGATGGAGGTGGGGAGGGAAAGCTCATTGATGGAGGTGGGGAGGGAAGGCTCATTAATGGAGGCGGGGAGGGAAGGCTCATTGATGGAGGTGGGGAGAGAAGGCTCATTGATGGAGGTGCGGAGGGAAGGCTTATTGATGGAGGTGGGGGAGGACTCATTGGTGGAGGGGAGGTTCATTAATGGAGGTGGGGATGGAAGGCACATTGATGGAGGTGGGGAGGGAAGGCTCATTGATGGAGGTGCAGAGGGAAGGCTCATTGATGGAGGTGGGGAGGGAAGGCTCTTTGATGGAGGTGGGGAGAGAAGGCTCATTGATGGAGGTGCGGAGGGAAGGCTTATTGATGGAGGTGGGGGGGGACTCATTGGTGGAGGGGAGGTTCATTAATGGAGGTGGGGATGGAAGGCACATTGATGGAGGTGGGGAGGGAAGGCTCATTGATGGAGGTGCAGAGGGAAGGCTCATTGATGGAGGTGGGGAGGGAAGGCTCATTGATGGAGGTGAGGAGGGGAAGGCTCATTGATGGAGGTGGAAAGAGAAGGCTCATTGATGGAGGTGGGGAGGGAAGGCTTATTGATGGAAGTGGGGAGGGAAGACTCATTGATGGAGGTGGGGAGGGAAGACTCATTGATGGAGGTGGGGAGGGAAGGCTTATTGATGGAAGTGGGGAGGGAAGGCTCGTTGATGGAGGTGGGGAGGGAAGGCTCATTGATGGAGGTGGGGAGGGAAGGCTCATTGATGGAGGTGGGGAGGGAAGGCTCATTAATGGAGGCGGGGAGGGAAGGCTCTTTGATGGAGGTGGGGAGGAAAGGCTCGTTGGTGGAGGTTGGGGGGGGCTCATTGATGGAGGTGGGGAGGGAAGGCTCATTAATGGAGGCGGGGAGGGAAGGCTCATTGATGGAGGTGGGGAGAGAAGGCTCATTGATGGAGGTGCGGAGGGAAGGCTTATTGATGGAGGTGGGGGGGGGACTCATTGGTGGAGGGGAGGTTCATTAATGGAGGTGGGGATGGAAGGCACATTGATGGAGGTGGGGATGGAAGGCTCATTGATGGAGGTGCAGAGGGAAGGCTCATTGATGGAGGTGGGGAGGGAAGGCTCATTAATGGAGATGTGAGGTGAAGGCTCATAGATGGAGGTGGGGAGGGAAGGCTCGTTGATGGAGATGGGGAGGGAAGACTCATTGATGGAGGTGGGGGAGGGAAGGCTCATTGATGGTGGTGGAGAGAGAAGGCTCATTGATGGAGGTGGGTATGGAAGGCTCATTGGTAGGGGGGAGGGTTGGCTCGTTGATGGAGATGGGGAGGGAAGACTCATTGATGGAGGTGGGGGAGGGAAGGCTCATTGATGGAGGTGGGGAGAAAAGGCTCATTGATGGAGGAGGGGAGGGAAGGCTCATTGATGGAGGTGGGGGAGGGAAGGCTCATTGATGGAGGTGGGGGGAGGCTCATTGATGGAGGTGGGGGGAGGCTCATTGATGGAGGTGGGAGGAGGCTCATTGATGGAGGTGGGGAAGGAAGGCTCATTGATGGAGGTGGAGAGATATGGCTCATTGATGGAGGTAGGGATGGAAGGATCATTGATGGAGGTGGGGTGGGCTCATTAATGGAGGTTGGGGGGAGGAAGGCTGATTTATGGAGGTGGGGAGGAAAGCCTCATTGGTGGATGTGGGGAGGAAATGCTCATTGATGGAGGCGGAGTAGGAAGGTTTATTGATGGAGGTGGAAGGCTCTTTGATGGAGGTGGGGTTCTCATTGATGGAGGTGGGGAGGGGAGGAAAGGCAAGGCTTATTGATGGAGGTGGTGGAGGGAAGGCTTATTGATGGAGGTGGGGGGGCTCATTAATGGAGGTGGGGGAGGGAAGGCTCATTGATGGAGGAGGGGAGGGAAGACTCATTTATGGAGGTGGGGAGGGAAGACTTATTTATGGAGGTGGGGAGGGAAGACTCATTTATGGAGGTGGGGAGGGAAGTGCTGACCCATGTCCACAGCTAAAAGAGCCTTCAATGGGCACATGAGCATCTGAACTGGACAAGGAGCAATGGAAGGAAGTGGCCTAGTCAAGAATGGTTTGGGGAACCTCTAAATTCTCCAGATCTCAATGCAATCGAGCATCTTTGGGATGTGCTGGAAAAACAAGTCTGATCCATGGAAGCCCCACGTCGCGATCTACTGGAATTAAAAGACCTGCTACTGACGGCTTGGTGCCAGATACCACAGCATACTTTCAGAGGTCTATTGGGATCCGTGCCTCAATGGGTTATGGTGGGTGGTCATAATGATATGGCGTATGGTGGACTCTGGAATCCCTGTTTTATAAATAGGTAGCAACCAGATAACTGCTCCCTCCCAGGGGAATGAGTACAGGGTACCCCTTACCTATTCCCACAAAGAGTTAAATAGTAGAGCCCACCTCAGTTTGCCCACCATAGACTTCAGTGGTGTTCGAATTCGGGTTTGACTGAATTGCTGGTGAATTGGACATGTTTAAGCAATGCTCGTCATTGCAACCTTAGGGCAGGAATACCTTTATACAGGTCACGATCTCCATTGGCCAGAAATCGACGCTCACTTCCTGTGCGTTCTGGGAAAAGAACCTTCAAAATAACAAAGTAACAGTTTTCCATAAAACCCGATGTTTCTCGGAATCTGCCAATAGCGGTGTGCGCGGCTCTTGAGACCTCCTCTCAGCCATCCTGGCAGTCTGATCCCCTGGCTCTGACCTGGAACTCTGAGATTTAATTAAAACTCGCGGACAGCTCACTGTCAAAAATTGTCCTCTGTCGGAGAACGATGGGGGGAGGGGGGGCCTGAATACATCACCTTAATGGTCTCTGCTGACCTTTGCAGGTATTAAACCTCTGTTTTGTTTTCTTAAACCGCAATTATCACCCAGTGGGCTCATGTACAAAAAAAAAAGATTGTCATTGACCTGTTGTGTATAGATGTATCCAGGAAGAGCTCTGCCATGTATGAGGTAAAAAGCCAAAAAAACCTGAGAAAAATCCTCAAAATGTCCAAGAATAAAATAACAAAATCTAAGAAAATTCCTATTTTCTTCTCTTTTATGTTACAATCTTAAAGCTGAACTCATGACACAAAAACCTTTGTTTAAATATTTTCCTTAAAAGCCACAAAGGATATAAATCCACTTTGTGTGCACCAAATGCCTTTGCAATCCCAGATATTACCTTGTAAAAGTATCGGTGACATCATCACTGTGCTGTGCATAGCCCGTGCAGACAACAGAGCTGTAGGAGGGGCTCAGTAGGCCACACCCTCTAGAGGCTGCCTAAAGAGAACTACAAGAGAGGGCGGAGACAAGACCAGTCACCCTACACAAAAAGAGAGAGCAGAGCTGTGGGAGGGGCAATCAGGCACCGCCCACTAGAGGCTGCCTAAAGAAAACTACAGGAAGGGGTGGAGACAAGACCAGTCACCCTGCACAAGGAGAGAGAGCAGCAGTGACCGGTCTTACAAGAAGTCTCACACTGGATTACTGCACAGATCTGGAAAAAATACACAAAGCTTACCAAGATTCAAGAAGAAGACCCATGGCCAATGGATTTACTTGCAATGTGCCTCTGAATTTGCTAGAAAATGTGACTACCCCGGCAAAGCCCCCTCCCTCCTTTCACATCATTGCTTGTATATAGTAGCTTTCCATATAAAGCAGACTCCACATCTTTTCCAAAAATGCTTTCCAGCATCAATTTTTACCATAATATGACAAAATTGCAGCATTTCCCCCCCCCTCCCCCAGGCCATTTGTTTGACAATCCCTTGCCTACTGGCCTAAAGAATGGCCAGAACTGTTTAACATTTGGCTCCCATTGAGTTATTTTGGGTTCGGATTTGGCACCTGAACTCCAGTAATGTTCTATGAACCCATCATTAACCCAGTTATATTCAGCTCATCATCATCGTGGTACTTGGCCAACCTCCAAGCTACCATTGACCATCGTGATGGGAGGTTATGGTTGGCTTCCACCTCTACAGATGATGACGCAGAGTCTAAGTGTAGTCTAGGTCGACCTTTTCGCAACCTTTTACCCCAGATGAACCCTTGAAATAAATATCAGGTATTGAAGGAACCTCTGCTAAAAGTATTTATTTGGGGGTCAGTGGGAAAAATGTCCACTACGCTGGTGGCCAGGGGGAAAAAATGTCACCTACATTTGTGGTTAGAATACCACCCTTAAAAAAAGAGATATAAAGATCATTGGTGTCATGCCAAAGACTCTGCCAAGTGGCGATGGTCCCAGAACTATTTAGGCACCAGTAGAAGAAGGTCAATCAGTCACAGCTCAAGGAAACCCTGGAGGGACCACATACCATCATGATAGAAGCGTATAGTTGGCTTCTACCTCTACAGATGATGGCGCAGAGTCTACGTTCAGTTTATGCCGGCCTTTCTCAACCTGTTATCCCAGAGGAACCCTTGAAATACATTTCGGGTCTTGAGGGAACCCCAGCTAAAACTAGTTTATTGAGGGTCAGTGGGAAAAATGTCCCCTACATAGGTGGTCAGTGGGAAAAATGTCCCTTACTTTGGTGGTCAGAATACCATCCTTAACAAGAGATAAAAAAATCATTGGTGTCATGCCGATGGCTCTGTCGAGTGGTGTTGGCCCCAGAACTATGCAGGCACCAGTAAAGGAAGGTCAATCAGCCACTGCTTAAGGAACCTCTGAGGAACCATTGACCATCGTGATTGGAGCTTATAGTTGGCTTCTACCTCTATAGATGATGATGCCAAATCTTAGTTCAGTCTATGTTGGCCTTTCTCAACGCTTTACCCCAGAGGAACCCTGGAAATAAATTTCAGGTCTTGAGGGGAACTCCTACTAAAAGTAATTTATTGAGGGTCAGTGGTAAAAACGCCCCGTACATTGTTGGTCAATGGGAAAATGCCCCCTACATTGGTAGCAAGAACAAGATTGGTAACATTGGTAACAAGAGATAAAAAGATCATTGGTGTCCTGTTGATGACTCTGCCAAGTTGTGTTGGCCCCAGAACTATGTAGGCACCAGTAAAGGAAGGTCAATCAGTTCAAGGAGCCCCTAGCCAACTCTGAAGGAACCCTGGTTGAGAATGGGTGGTCTATGCAGAGAGTAGAGATACGGTAGAGTGTGCGGTGTTCGATGGCACAGTAATAAGATAATGACAGCTCGGTCCTGAAGCTGCACTGAATTACGGTGTAATCGCCTCAGAGTGTTCTCCAATACGTCTGTATCATCTCCTCAATGTGACACGGTCTTATTAAGTGTCGGCAGCTCCCAATCTGTAATATCGCGCCCCCATTCATCATGACGGCTTCAGGAAGGCAGATTGGTGTCTGCGGCCTCTGAGGGATAAGTGATTACATGGATAAGACGATTGAGGCGGAGAGGACACCGGGCTGATCAGGGAGATAGGAACACAGCCGGGGCTATTATCTGGTCTTATGTTTGTTCAATGGGAAGATGGTGAGACAAAGAGGAACTCACAGCATACCATCCTCTGACTGGGGACAGTGATGTCTACATTACCCACAATGCTCAGGGCACAGGGGGCTCCCACATACAGGGCTTTATTTCTATATGTATCATATAAAGTGTACCTTAGCTACATGATGTGTGATATACCCACCATCACCCATAACAGACTTTTCTGTGCCCCTCTCTGATTTTGTTTCAATTTGATACTCGGTCTTGACTTTCTCTGACTTCAAGGCTAAACTTCACAGAGTGAGAGCATCCTTACAGATCAATGAGACTCCCTCTGCAGAATGGAATGGTAGAAGTTATAGGGGGTACAGGAGGTGTTAAGGAAATGGGATGCAGGGAATGTTGAGGGAAGCAGGTGCAGGGGATGTAGAGGAAAGGGGGTGCAGGGGATGTGGAGGGAAGGAGGTACAGGGGATGTGGAGGAAATTAGGTGCAGGTGATGTAGAGTAAAGGAGGTGCAGGGGATGCAGAGGAAAGGAGGTGCAGGGGATGTAGAGGAAAGGGCGTGTGGGAGATGTAGAGGAAAGGGGGTCAGGGGATGTAGAGAAAAGGTGGTGCAGGGGATGCAGAAGAAAGGAGGTGCAGGGGATGTAGAGGAAAGAGAGTGGGGGTGTAGAGGAAAGGGGCTGCAGGGGATGTAGAGGGAAATAGGGTACAGGGGATGTAGAGGCAATGGGGTGCTGGGGATGTAAAGGGAAGGGGTTGCTGGGGATGTAGAGGGAAGGAGGTGTCAGGGATGTAGAGAAAAGGTGGTGCAGGGGATGCAGAAGAAAGGAGGTGCAGGGGATGTAGAGGAAAGAGAGTGGGGGTGTAGAGGAAAGGGGCTGCAGGGGATGTAGAGGGAAATAGGGTACAGGGGATGTAGAGGCAATGGGGTGCTGGGGATGTAAAGGGAAGGGGTTGCTGGGGATGTAGAGGGAAGGAGGTGTCAGGGATGTAGAGAACATAGGGTACAGGGGATGTAGCATAAAAGGGATGCAGGGAACATAGAGAAAATAGGGTGCAGGGGATGTAGAGGGAAGGGGGTGCAGGGGATGTAGAGGGAAGGGGGTGCAGGGGATGTAGAGGGAAGGGGGTGCAGGGGATGTAGAGGGAAGGGGGTGCAGGGGTGTAGAGGGAAGAGGATGCAGAGGATGTAGAGGGAAGGAGATGCAGGGGATGTAGAGGGAAGGGGATGCAGAGGATGTAGATGAAAGGAGGTGCAGGGGATGTAGAGGGAAGGGGATGCAGAGGATGTAGAGGAAAGGAGGTGCAGAGGATGTAGAGGGAAGGGGGTGCAGGGGGTGTAGAGGGAAGAGGATGCAGAGGATGTAGAGGGAAGGAGATGCAGGGGATGTAGAGGGAAGGGGATGCAGAGGATGTAGAGGAAAGGAGGTGCAGAGGATGTAGAGGGAAGGGGGTGCAGGGGATGTAGAGGGAAGGGGGTGCAGAGGATGTAGAGTAAAGGGGGCGCAGGGGATGTAAAGAAAAATGGGTTCAAGGTGTGTAGTGGGAAGGGGGTGCAGGGGATGTAGGGGTAAAGGGATTCAGGGGAGGTAGAGGGGAAGGGGTGTAGGAGATGTAGGGGGAAGGAGGAGCAGAGAATTTAAAGAAAAGAGGCTGCATTTGATGTAGGGAGAAGGGGATGCAGGACATGTAGGGAAGGGGGGTGCAGGGTGTATAAGGTGTATAGGGGTGACCTCTCTGGGATAAGAGAAATGGGTGCAGGGTATGTGGAGAGAACGGGGTGCATGAGATGAAAGGGGGAAATGGGTGCAGAGGGTGTAGGAAGGGAAGGGAGTGCATGAGATGTAAAGATAAGGAGGTACTGCAGGAGATGAGAAGGTGGGGGGGGAGGAGAGGGAAGGGGTGCAGGGGATGTAGAAATAAAGGGGTGCAGGGGATGTAGGAGGGGAAAGGGGTACATGAGTGTAGGGGAAGATGGTGCAGGGAGTGCTTAGAGGAGTCAGAAAACATGAAACCATCCCCCTTTCCCCCCTTTCCCTTCTTTGATGCTCTGTACATGGTCGCCCTCCATATAACGCAGACCCCAATGCCAGCCCTGCCCCACACCACTTCCAGTAATATATTCTATATAGAAAGGGGGTGCAGGGGATGTTGAGGGAAGCAGGTGCAGGGGATGTAGAGGAAAGGCGGTGCAGGGGATGTGGAGGGAAGGAGGTACAGGGGATGTGGAGGAAATTAGGTGCAGGTGATGTAGAGTAAAGGAGGTGCAGGGGATGCAGAGGAAAGGAGGTGCAGGGGATGTAGAGGAAAGGGCGTGTGGGAGATGTAGAGGAAAGGGGGTCAGGGGATGTAGAGAAAAGGTGGTGCAGGGGATGCAGAAGAAAGGAGGTGCAGGGGATGTAGAGGAAAGAGAGTGTTGGTGTAGAGGAAAGGGGGTGCAGGGGATGTAGAGGGAAATAGGGTACAGGGGATGTAGAGGCAATGGGGTGCTGGGGATGTAAAGGGAAGGGGTTGCTGGGGATGTAGAGGGAAGGAGGTGCCAGGGATGTAGAGAACATAGGGTACAGGGGATGTAGCATAAAAGGGATGCAGGGAACATAGAGAAAATAGGGTGCAGGGGATGTAGAGGGAAGGGGGTGCAGGGGATGTAGAGGGAAGGGGGTGCAGGGGATGTAGAGGGAAGGGGGTGCAGGGGTGTAGAGGGAAGAGGATGCAGAGGATGTAGAGGGAAGGAGATGCAGGGGATGTAGAGGGAAGGGGATGCAGAGGATGTAGAGGAAAGGAGGTGCAGAGGATGTAGAGGGAAGGGGGTGCAGGGGGTGTAGAGGGAAGAGGATGCAGAGGATGTAGAGGGAAGGGGATGCAGAGGATGTAGAGGAAAGGAGGTGCAGAGGATGTAGAGGGAAGGGGATGTAGGGGATGTAGAGGGAAGGGGGTGCAGGGGATGTAGAGGGAAGGGGGTGCAGGGGATGTAGAGGAAAGGAGGTGCAGGGGATGTAGAGGGAAGGGGATGTAGGGGATGTAGAGGAAAGGAGATGCAGGGGATGTAGAGGGAAGGGGATGCAGAGGATGTAGAGGAAAGGAGGTGCAGAGGATGTAGAGCGAAGGGGGTGCAGGGGATGTAGAGCGAAGGGGGTGCAGAGGATGTAGAGTAAAGGGGGCGCAGGGGATTTAAAGAAAAATGGGTTCAAGGTGTGTAGTGGGAAGGGGGTGCAGGGGATGTAGGGGTAAGGGGATTCAGGGGAGGTAGAGGGGAAGGGGTGTAGGAGATGTAGGGGGAAGGAGGAGCAGAGAATTTAAAGAAAAGAGGCTGCATTTGATGTAGGGAGAAGGGGATGCAGGACATGTAGGGAAGGGGGGTGCAGGGTGTATAAGGTGTATAGGGGGGGGGGCCTCTCTGGGATAAGAGAAATAGGTGCAGGGTATGTGGAGAGAACGGGGTGCATGAGATGAAAGGGGGAAATGGGTGCAGAGGGTGTAGGAAGGGAAGGGAGTGCATGAGATGTAAAGATAAGGAGGTACTGCAGGAGATGAGAAGGTGGGGGGGGAGGAGAGGGAAGGGGTGCAGGGGATGTAGAAATAAAGGGGTGCAGGGGATGTAGGAGGGGAAAGGGGTACATGAGTGTAGGGGAAGATGGTGCAGGGAGTGCTTAGAGGAGTCAGAAGACCCCCTATAGCTCAGAAAACATGAAACCATCCCTCCTTTCCCTTCTTTGATGCTCTGTACATGGTCACCCTCCATATAACGCAGACTCCAATGCCAGCCCTGCCCCACACCACTTCCAGTAATATATTCTACCATTAACTTTTACTATAATATGACGCAAGAGTCGGAGCCTGTACAAAATGACATCATCATTCAGGTGAGCCATGGATGATTTCTACATTTGCATTGTATAATAAGAGGAACCTCTCAGGCTGGCTGCTACCTGACAAGGAAGAACTCTCACATACAAACCGAGGAGAGTGGAGCTGAGGGATTTGGGTGGCCCAGGGGCCTCATTTAACATTTCTAATCATTCATGCAAAAGTGAAAAAATAAAATAAAAAAGTGCTAGCCCTTTATCCAAAATCTATACCTTGTCTATGAAATGGATGTGTGAGATCTTAGAGCAAACCCGCCATCTACTGGATGATTGGGGGATTGCTGCTCAGAGCCTTTGATGTGGAAAGACATGAGATGGAAAAGATAGTAAAATGATTGATGGTTTCATATACAATACAAGACTCCTGATTTCCTGAAAACAAAAAAACAACTTTGTTTAATCATTCTTACCTGCTTGTGTTTTGTAAATATGTACCGTCAGGTCCATATGTATTTGGACACAGGCACAATTTTAGTTTTTTTCAGGTATTTTACCAAAATGTATTCAAGCTATAGTTCTATAATGGATATGGGCTGAAAGTGCTCACTCTCAGGTTTAATTTGAAGGTATGTACATCCAAATTAGAGGAAGGGTTTAGGAATTGAAGCTCTTAAGAATAGCCCCCCTTTTTTCAAGGGACCAAAAGTAATTGGACAATTGAATCAAAACCTGTTTCATGGCCAGGTGTGGACTACTCCTTCATTATTTCTTCATCAATTAAGAAGGTAGAAGGTCTGGAGTTGATTCTAAGTGTGGTATTTGCATTTGAAATTTGTTGCTGTGAACCTACATCATGCGTTCAAACGAGCTGTCCATGCAAGTGAAACAGGACATTGTAAGGCTTCAAAAACTAAACAAATCCATCAGAGAGATAGCAGCAACATTAGGAGTGGCAAAATCAACAGTTTGGTACATTCTGAGGAAAGAAGAACGCACTGGTGAGCTCAGGAACACAAAAAGGCCTGGATGTCCACAGAAGACAACACTGGTGGATGATCGCAGGATCCTCTCTATGGTAAAGAAAAACCATAGAAGACTTCATAAGAGCAAATACAGAGGGTTCACCGCAAGGTGCAAACCATTCATAAGCCTGAAGAATAGAAAAGCCAGATTAGACTTTCCCAAAAAACATCTAAAAAAAAGCCAGACCAGTTCTGGAAAAGCATTCTTTGGATGGATGAAACTAAGATTATTCTGTAGCAGAATGACGGGAAGAAAACAGTGTGGAGAAGGCTTGGAACAGCTCATGATCCAAAGCACACAACGTCATCTGTGGTCACATGGTGGAGCTTGCAGTGTGATGGCATGGACATGCATGGCTTCCAGTGGCACTGGGTCATTGGTGGTTATTGATGATGTGACAGAAGACAGAAGCAGCTGGATGAATTCTGAAGTGATATACGGTCAGCCCAGATTCAGCCAAATAGAGCAAAGCTGATTGGACGGCGCTTCACAGTACAGATGGACAATGATCCAAACACACTGCAACTAGTAACCCAGGAGCTTTTGAAGGAAAAGAAGTGGAATATTCTGCAATGGCCGAGTCAATCACCTGATCTCAACTCAATTGAGCATTTCACTTGCTGAAGGCAAAACTAAAGGAAGAAAGAGCCACAAACAAAGAAAAACTGAAGACAGCTGCAGTTAGAGCCTGGCAAAGCATCAGAAAGGAGGAAAGCCAGTCTTTGGTAATGTCCATGGGTTCCAGACTTCAGGCAGTCATTGCCAGTAAAGGATTCTCTACAAAATATTAAAAATGAACATTTTATTTATGATTATATTCAATTGTCCAATTACATTTGAGTCTCTGAAAATGGGGGGGGGGACTGTATATAAAAAGTGGTTGCAGTTCCTAATATTTGTACTTTTGAATTAAAGCTGAAAGTCTGCACTTCAAATTCATTTGGATGGTTTCGTTTTAATTTTATTCTGGTGGCATAGAGAGCCAAAAGTATGAAAAGTGTGCCTGTGTCCAAATATATATGGACCTAACTGTATATCAGACCAGTACTGAGAGGAATACAGAGGCCATCTTTGGTGACATCCTCAGACTTCCCAAGTCTCCCACCCGCATGTGCTGCCCGATATCCCGGCTGCGGGGCTGATCCTGGATGGTCCCCTGGTTCACAGTTGGGGATGATCGGTGCAGCAGGAGGGACAGCTGTGAACACCGATCTCCCTGTATAGCCGACATCCGCTTCTCCTTCTCTCCCTCCCGCGGCTGATGGCTAAAAAGCTATACAGGGAGATCGGTGATCACAGCTGTCCCTTCTGCTGCACCGATCTTCTCCGACTGTTCCCTGTATCCTCCTCCTCCAGCCCCTCTCCGTGTCCTTCTATCCCCCTGTCCTTCTCAACCTCATTCTTCTACAGCTCCCCTCCGTGTCCTTCACCCCCCCCCCTGTTCTTCTCCCCCCATTCTTCCACAGCTCCCCTACGTGTCCTTCACACCCCTCTCTGTTTTTGTCCCCCTGTTCTTCTATGGCTTCCTTCCGTGTCCTTCCCCCCCCCTCTGTTCTTCTCCCCCCATTCTTCTATGGCTCCCCCGTGTCCTTCAGCCCCCCTCTGTTCTTCTCCCCCTGTTCTTCTATGGCTCCCCTCCGTGTCCTTCACCCCCCCTCTGTTCTTCTCCCCCCGTTCTTCTATGGCTCCCCTCCGTGTCCTTCACCCCCCCTCTGTTCTTCTCCCCCTGTTCTTCTATGGCTCTCCTCCATGTCCTTCACCCCCCCCCCCCCCCGTTCTTCTCTGGCTCCCTGTCCCCCTTCTCTGACTTTGGGTTCTGGTCTCCAGAGTTTTCATTCCAGGCCTGGATGAGGATGCAGCATCTATTTTGGAACCATTTGTGATGTTTCCAATACTTTTGAAGATCTCCCGAAGAAGCTAGGATGAGAGATCATGCGGGTCCCAATGCACTTTGTGATATGTTGCTTCTTCAGGAGACCTTCAAAAGTCTATAGTTCTAATATAGATGGTGCTGCATCCTCATCCAGGCCAGGAATGAAAACTCTGGAGACTGGGACTAAAAATCAACACCAAAATAGGAGGAGTGGGGAGCCCAAGAAACAGGAGCCACTAAGGATGATAGGAGGTGCCTCTCAAAAATGGGTAATATCTAAAAGCAATCCAACAATTTTCTTCTCTCCTTCTGAGGGCATACTTCTCTCTGGTATTCATATGCCATTTGCTGATGCTGCTGATTTGGAGGGATATTTTGTTTGGACCCAGAGAGAAGTGTACCCTCAGGGGGGAAGAATATTGTTGGGTTGCTTTTAGATATTATTCACTTTTTAGGGACATCTCCTATCATCCTTGATTGTTCCTGTTTCTTGGGCTCCATTACCTCCCACTCCTCTTTTTTGATCTTGACTTTGGGTCCCAATCTCCAGAGTGATCATTCCTGGCCTGGATGTGGATGCAGCACTATCTATAGTAGAACTATTTGTTATGTTTCCAATACTTTTAAAGTTCTCATGAAGAAGCTAGGACCGAAAATCCCACTGGTCTCAATGCATTTTGCTATATGGTGCTTCAGGAGACCTTCAAAAGTAGTGGAAACATAACAAATAGTTCTAATATAGATGGTGCTGCATCCTCATCCAGGCCAAGAATGAAAACTCTGTAGACTGGGACCCAAAGTCCAGATCAAAAAAGGAGGAGTTGGTAGCAATGGAACCCAAAAAACAAGAGCCATCAAGGGTGATAGGAAATGTCTCTCAAAAATGGGTAATATCTAAAAGCAACCCAACAATTTTCCTCTCCCTCTCTGAGGGCACACTTCTCTCTGGTATTCATATGCCATTTGCTGATGCTGCTGATTTGGAGGGATATTTTGTTTGAACCCAGACGGAAGTGTACCCTCAGGGTGGGAGAAGAATGTTGAGCTGCCTTTTAGATATTACCTATTTTGGAGAGATATCCCCTATCATCCTTGATGGAAATAGGTAATGATTAAGTGGACCTGAAGTGTGTGAAATGCGTCTACCAGGAATTCTGTTCCCGTAGTGTCTTTTGGGATGTCCTAATAAAGGATCTTGGATCATTATAGTGGTGTGCGGCCATTTCTTCTATTTCTGTTGCATACAGAGGTGAGTCGGGGCAGGCACCCACTGGATGCATCAGGCTTCTCCTTCTCACCTGGAGCAGCAAGTTCTCCTTGTTCAGTCCTTTATCATCCTTGATGGCTCCAGTTTCTTGGGCTCTATTGCTACCCACTCCTCTTTTTTGGTCTTGACTTGGGTCTCAGTCTCCAGAGTGATTATTCCTGGCCTGGATGAGGATGCAGCACCAAAGAAGCAACATATCACGAAATGCATTGAGACCAGCAAGCTCTCTTGTCCTAGTTACTTCAGTAGACTTTCAAAAGTATCAGAAACATAACAAATAGTTCTAATATAGATGGTGCTGCATCCTCATCCAGGCCAAGAATGATCACTCTGGAAACTGGGACCCAAAGTCAAGACCAAAAAAGAGGAAAGGGTAGCAATGGAGCCTAAGAAACAGGAGCCATTCACTGCATCCCCAATATAGACCACAATGTACAAAAAAGAAGGAAGATGGTGCCATTGCCTCTCTGGAATAATTTCACACCAATACAGTTTAAAATCTTACATAACAAATAGTTCTAATATAGATAGTGCTGCATCCTCATCCAGGCCAGGAATGAAAACTCTGGAGACTGGAACCCAAAGTCAAGACCAAAAAATTTGTGGGTATCAATGGAGCCCAAGAAAATGGTTGGGTTGCTTTTTAGATATTAACCATTTTTGAGAGACAATTCCTATCATCCTTGATGGCTCTTGTTTCCTGAGCTTCATTGCTACCCACTCCTCTTTTTTGGTCTTGACTTTGGGTCCCATTCTCCAGAGTGATCATTCCTGGCCTAGATGAGGATGCAGCACCATCTATGTCAGAACTATTTGTTATGTTTCCACTACTTTTGAAGGTCTACTGAAGAAGCGACGTATTGCGAAACGCATTGGAATCAACGGGATCTCTTGTCCTATCTTTTACAAACACTGTAGTTCCCATTACTGACACAAAAAACTCTCTATTATCGTATATACGCGAGTATAAGCTGACTTTTCAGCACATTTTTTTTACTGAAAAAGCGCCCCTCGGCTTATACTCGAGTGAGGGTCTCCCACTGTGTCATGTAGTCTTAACTGTTCGGTGGCCGTCTATTGTAACAAAGCCCCGCCTCCTCCTCGTCCATGATGGAAGACTGAACACTGATACAATGCTGGGAAACTGAACCAGTGTTCCATCTATCACGGACGAGGAGGAGGCGGGGCTTTGTTACAGTGGATGGCCGCCAAACAGTTAAGACTGAAGTTGCATGACACAGCGGGAGACACCCACTGTTTGTAATCAAATGTACAGATGGGCACAGTGAGGCTGCAGATGGGCACAGTGAGGCTGCAGATGGGCACAGTGAGGCTGCAAAAGGGCACAGTGAGGCTGCAGATGGGCACTGATGATACTGGTGGGCACAGTGAGACTGCAGATGGGCACTGATGATACTGGTGGGCACAGTGAGACTGCAGATGGGCACTGATGATACTGGTGGGCACAGTGAGGCTGCAGATGGGCACTGATGATACTGGTGGGCACAGTGAGGCTGCAGATGGGCACTGATGATACTGGTGGGCACAGTGAGGCTGCAGATGAACATTGTTTACCAGTAGCTGTTGCATTTCCCGCCTTAGGCTTATACTCGAGTCAATACAGTTTTTTGTGGTAAAATTAGGTGCCTCAGCTTATATTCGGGTCGGCTTATACTCGAGTATATACGATATATGTAATGTGGGGGAAGCCAATGGATTATGGTATATGGGATTTGTCTGTTAGGCCTTGAGACCCAGCACAGGGAAACAATGAAGTACAGTAAAACCTTGGTTTGCGAGTGACGCGGTTTTGCAATACAAGCTCTTTTTTTTAAAAAAAAAAAAGCAGGATTCAAGCCTCTGGGGTGTGCAGTACCGCATTTGGCTAGAGGTTCAGGGGCGCCGGTGATGCTCGGAGACACTCGGAGACGTTTGGAGACACTCAGAAACACTCCATTCCTGTGTGTCTCTGAGTGTCTCTGAGCTTCTCCGAGTGGCTCCAGCGCCCCCACACCTCTGGCCACATGCGGTACTGCATACACTATCATTGACACTGGAATAAATTATCTGAGTTTCCAGTGATTCCTATGGGGAAACTCGCTTTGATATACGAGTGCTTTGGATTACAAGCATTCTTCTGGAACGGATTATGCTCGTAATCCAAGGTACTACTGTACATTCTATGTTTTTTTTTATATTATAAAATGTAAGATATTTACAGTGCCAAAGCCCGAGAGGCTTTGGCACTGTAAATATCCCTTTTGAGACAACGTTCCTACGCGTTTCGTACAATCTGACTTTCTTAAGGGATTGTTACATTACAAGGATCTGCTGGATGGTAAACGGATGTACATTCTATGTTTTGTTTTTTTTTTATTCGATTTTAACACTTTGTATTCAATAAAATGTAAGATTTTTTAACTTATCGATGTGAAAGTTATTCCTGAGAGGCTATGGCACCGTAAAAGGTTTTTTTTTTCTTGGTTTTTGTTCATTTTTCTTCAGACCAGATACAGTTCAGAGGAATGGCCTTTTAGCGTGCCATCAATGCTGTATTTTTAACCTGTTGAAGTCTGTGTGTTCTGAATATAGGATGTGTAAACTGATATCCTGCTACTTATAAACCTCACCCTGTAATGTGAAGTTCCAGGTTTCTGGCCATTGTTGGTGTCTTTAGGAGGAATCTCTCTCCCGCCCCGCCGCCCCTCCTCCTCCATCGCAGTCCTGTTTGTTCTGCTCTGTACATTAAATATTTACAATGTCAGCTCAGCCCTAGGCTGCGGCGCTCAGTCTATTGGTCCTCCGATGACACCGGGGTTAATGTGTATTTATTGTAGGAGTGCGATGCCTCCCCGGCGCTCTCACTGCATGAATTCTTCTTCATTTACACCGCCGGCGCCCTTGAAAACGACTTGACACCCTTTCCTGGCACCTACAGCCGCCATTAACTGCTTCTCGCCACCAGGGGGCGCTGGGATAACTCCGGAAACCCGAATCCTTCCTTTTCAAATCTCTGTTCTCCCGACATTTGATGTATCAATCTGTACAAATATATTGGAACATGATCCATTCACACAGCTTCATCCCAAGCCTGAAGCTGGGCCACACACTTTACAATCTGATTGTACAACTTCTCTAAAATATCCTTTAGGTTCATCAATACTACATCACACGAGGACAAGCCCAAACTATTCTTTGAATTTACATCCAATCAGGCAAGCCTTCAAACTACATAGACATAGTTGATGGCGATTGTACAATCAGATTGTATGGTCACTTGAAAACACTCTAGTTTCGGCTGTCATTCTTAAACCTCATTGGCCCTAGCTGAAAAAGGCTGACAATTTCAAACCTCATTGGACCTAGCTGATAGTAACTGCCATTTCCAGATCTCATTGGACCTAGCTGATAATAACTGTCATTTCCAAACCTCATTTGACCTAGCTGAAAATAGCTGACATTTTCAATCCTCATTGGCTCTAGCTGAAAGTAACTGCCATTTTCAAACCTCATTGGGCCTAGTTGATAATAACTGCCATTTACAAACCTCATTGGACCTAGCTGAAATTAGCTGACATTTTCAATCCTCATGGGACAATAACTGTCATTTTTAAACTTCACTGGACTTAGCTGAAAATAGCTGACATTGGACCTACTGTAGGTGACAATAACTGTCACTTTTTGGAAAATAGAGATACTTATTCTGGTGTGTTAGCTGAACTGAACTCTGGGGGGGTGGGGGGGGGGGGTGGACGTAAAGCCGACACATTAATCCTGTGAAAACCTTCTTGGGCTTAGCTGAAAATAGATAACATTTTCAGACCTCATTGGACTTCTCTAACAATAACTGACATTTTCAAACCTCTTTGGTCCTAGCTGATAATAACTGTCACTTTTTTGAAAGTAGAGGTACTTATCCTGGACTGTGGGGGGGGGGGGGGGGGGGGCGGGGGTGGTAATTCCGACACATCAATCCTGTGCAGAATGACCCATCTTGGGGTGTTCAGTCATATGGAGAATAGGGGAAGATAATTCCACCTTCAGAGATCTGACTGAATCATATTATTATTGCAGAGATTGTCAATTGATTCTTAGAGGAGATAGGCCCCTCCCCCGTCATATCCCTTTGCGGATTTAGAATATATATTCCAATCAGGTGTTTAATTATCGGCGATTCTCCGTCCTCACCACAGACATCAGCTTTGTAGCGGGATGATCCGAGCGAGGAGGACCTCCTCGCTCTGCATGCACGTAGCCTCGAGGACGCAGCCGTCTCCATGGCAACCCAGCCCGGGCCCCAGACTTGTGGATTATTTATAAAAAAAAAAAAAAAAAAAAAGAAAGAAAAGGAAAATTCTCCGAGAAGAAATCTGACTTCTGAGGCTTTCCTCTCATTGGCTTTGGGGCTGAGATCCAAAAAAACCCCAAAAACCCAACAAATACCATCAATGGATCCCCCAATGTAACATTATTTGGGTTTCATAATAATAATAATAGGGAATACGGCCAATTCTTATTATATATATATATATATATATATATATATATATATATATATATATATATACCCTGTTTCTAGCGTGATTGTAGGTGATGGCTGCAATATAAGCCCTACCCCCCAAATAAGCCCTACCTTGTTTCCCCGAAAATAAGCCCTACCCTGAAAATAAGACCTACAAGGACTTTAACTAGGGCTTATTTGGGGGGGTAGGGCTTATATTGCAGCCATCACCGACAATCACGCTAGGTCTTATTTTCGGGGAAACAGGGTATATACAGTGCCTTGAAAAAGTATTCATACCCCTTGGAATTTTCCACATTTTGTCATGTTACAACCAAAAACGTAAATGTATTTTATTGGGGTTTTATGTGATAGACCAACACAACATAATTGTGAAGTGGAAGGAAAACGATACAAATAAATATGTGAAAAGTGTGTGGGGTACATTTGTATGGTGCCCCCCGGAGTCAATATTTTGTAGAACCCCCTTTCTCTACAATTACAGCTGCAAGTCTTTTTGGGGATGTCTCTACCAGCTTTGCACATCTAGAGAGGGACATTTCTGCCCATTCTTCTTCGCAAAATATCTCAAGCTCTGTCAGATTGAATGGAGAGCATCTGTGAACAGCAATTTTCAAGTCTTGCCACAGTCTCTCAATGGGATTTAGGTCTGGACTGTGACTGGGCCATTCTAACACATGAATATGCTTTGATCTAAACCATTCCATTGTAGCTCTGGCTGTATGTTTCGGGTCGTTGTCTTGCTGGAAGGTGAACCTCCGCCCCAGTCTCAAGTCTTTTGCAGACTCTAACAGGTTTTCTTCTAAGATTGTCCTGTATTTGTCTCCATCCATATTCCCATCAACTCTGACCAGCTTCCCTGTCCCTGCTGAAGAAAAGCATCCCCACAACATGATGCTGCCACCACCACCATGTTTCACAGTGGGGATGGTGTGTTCAGGGTGATGTGTAGTGTTAGTTTCCCCCACACATAGCGTTTTGCTTTTAGGCCATAAAGTTGAATTTTGGTCTCATCTGATCAGAGCACCTTCTTCCACATGTTTGCTGTGTCCTCCACATGGCTTCTCACAAACTGCAAACAGGACTTCTTATGGCTTTCTTTCACCAATGTCTTTCTTCTTGTCACTCTTCCATAAAGGTCAGATTTGTGGAGAACACGACTAATAGTTGTCCTGTGGACAGATTCTCCCACCTGAGCTGTGGATCTCTGCAGCTCCTCCAGAGTTACCATGGACCTCTTGGCTCTTCTCTGATGAATGCTCTCCTTGCCCGGCCGGTCAGTTTAGGTGGACGGCCATGTCTTGGTAGATTTGCAGTTGTGCCCATACTCTTTCCATTTTCTGATGATGGATTGAACAGCTCTGTTCAAAGCTTGGGATTATTTTTTTATACCCTAACCCTGCTTTATACTTCTCCACAACTTTATCCCTGACCTGTCTGGTGTGTTCCTTGACCTTCATAATGCTGTTTGTTCACTAAGGTTCTCTAACATACCTCTGAGGGCTTCACAGAACAGCTGTATTTATACTGAGATTAAATTACACACAGGTGGACTCTATTAAATAATTAGGTGACTTCTGAAGGCAATTGGCTCCACTAGATTTTAGTTAGGGGTATCAGAGTAAAGGGGGCTGAATACAAATGTCCCCTCCCACACTTTTCACATATTTATTTGTAAACTATTGAAACCCATTTATCATTTTCCTTCCACGTAACAACCAATGATGCTACGTTGTGCAGATGCCAGTGTCCTAGCAACTGATGATGGTGTGTAGCTGTGCGTCATTGGTTGCTAGGACAGAGGCCACTGGGCTGCACGGGATCACTGGTTGCTAGGATGCTGGCAGCTGAACTAAGGAGCATCACTGGTTGCTAAGATGCAGGCAGCTGGACTGTACAGCAGTCACCTGCACCATAACAAACAAGGACTCAGTCTTGTGCAGATGCCAGTGCCCTAGCAACCAGTGATGGTGTGCTACTGTGCATCACTGGTTGCTAGGACACAGGCTGCTGGGTTGCCCAGCATCATTGGTTGGAAGGACGCTGGACTGAAGAGCATCACTGGTTGCTGGGATGCAGGTACATAGCGTCTGCACATTAACAGCCAATGATGCTGTGTTGTGCAGACACCAATCACCTAGCAACCAATGATTCTGTACAGGCCAGCGTCCTAGCAACCAGCTAAGTAACACTGCCCTGTGTATACAGGGCAATTTTAATGAGCTGCAGTGAGGTTGAAGTGTCCAGTGTGGACACTCTGGTCTCAGTGCTGCTCCCCAAGGAGTGCTGTTTATGTAAGATCGCATGTTAATACATTCCAATGGTCATTCTGGCCAATAGAATGCATTAATGCCAGACACGTGAACGCAGATGCAAAAACGCTGCTTTTTACTGCGTTTTTCTGCTGCTAAAACTCCTATAGGAGAAAGGCATCATGGAGAATACAGTGTGCATGTGGCCTTAATGCAAACCCATGCACCGCCGCATTACCGCAATGCGATAATGTACATGGAGATTCCAGAATCCCGCCTTAAGCCCACCACTTCCATCCTAATGTCATTTTATAGCTCGATATGAAACAAATCCATATCGCGCCTTCACAATTGACAGGAGGCGTATGAAGGCCCCGGGGCGCTGGGACGGGATTCCGCTGGGAACTTAAGAACAATTACTGAGAGTGAGAACCGGTCTCCAGGAATCTCATCACATCCCATCTGACCTTTCACAGCGCACAATCTGATTATCCCGTGTCTCACGTGGCCCGTCACCCGCCGTGAGGGACCTTCATAGAGGTGACAATAATAACGCACAGATCATCGGCGCAAATCATTCCAAATTTTATAAAACTTCAGCGGGTGGAAAAGTGCGAAATGCTCCAAGCCCCCGGCATCAACAATACAAGGAAACATAGAAGGCTCATCTATCTTGGAGAAGTCTATCTCTCAGCCAGAGTTCTGTGGAACGTTGGGGTTCCTCCAGAGGTCACTAGGGGTTCCTCAAACAATAAGTGGTGGATTAATCTCCACTCTACACTGAGCATTAATATAAGGAGACAATGTTATATCCAATGTGAGGGGTCACTTCTACAATAACCTCCAATGGAAGGGGCCCTATTCCATTGAGCAGCCATGTAAGGGAGCACTTCTCTTCTGAACACCAAATTGAAGGGGCCATTTTCCATTGACCACTTATCCACTGACCACCAATGTAAGGGGGGGGTCCTTCTCTACTGGCCACCAATGTAAGGGGGGGGGGGGTCCTTCTCTACTGGCCACCAATGTAAGGGGGGGAAGTCCTTCTCTACTGACCACCAATGTAAGGGGGGGGGGGGGTCCTTCTCTACTGACCACCAATGTAAGGGGGGGAGTCCTTCTCTACTGACCACCAATGTAAGGGGGGGGAGTCCTTCTCTACTGACCACCAATGTAAGGTCGGAGTCATCTACTGCAGAGTCATCTACTGACCACCAATGTAAAGGAGCCCTTCTCCCTTGACCAGCAGTGCACAGTGTTCTTTCTCTAATGGCCACCAATAAAGTGGCCCTTTTATCCTGACCACTAAAGTAAAGGGGCACCTCTCTACTGAATACCAATGTAAAGGGGACACTTTTCCACGAACCACCAATGTAAGGGGGGTCCTTCTCTCCTGCCCAACAATGTAAGGGGGTGGTGTCCTTCTCTACTGGCCACCAATCTAAAGTGGCCCTTTTACCCTGACCACTAATCAAAGGGGGCATCTCTCTACTGAATACCAATGCAAAGAGCACACTTTTCCACTGACCAACCAATGTAAGTGTGTGTGTGTGTGTGGGGGTGTCTTTCTCTACTAACCACCAATGTAAAGGGGAGGTCCTTCTCTACTGCCTACCAATGTAAAGAAGCCCTTCTTCCTTGACCACCTGTGTAAGGTGTTCCTTCTCTTCTGGCCACCAATGTAAAGTGGCCCTTTTATCCTGACCACTAATGTAAAGGGGCACCTCTCTACTGAATACCAGTGTAAAGAGGACACTTTTCCACTGACCAATCAATGTGAGGGGTGTCCTTCTCTACTGACGACCAATGTAAAGAAACCCTTCTTCCTTACTCACCAATGTAAGGTGTTACTTCTCTAATGGCCACCATTGTAAAGTAGCTCTTTGTAAAAAATGTTAAAAACCACTTATGTGTGTGTGTATATGAATATATAATGTACTATATATAGTATATTTTATATAATATATATTTTTTTAAATTTATTAATAATAATAATAATAATAATAATAATAATAATAATAATAATAATGAGAAGAATAGTAATACAGTTGTTAGTTTTAAATATACATGTTATATATATATATATATATAGTATATTTTATATAAATACATTTTATATAATATTAATAATATATATATATATATATATATATATATATATATATATATATATACATATATATATATATATATATATATATATATATATATATATATTATAGTTTTTTTTTGTTATTTAATAATAATAATAATTGTTTGTTTTATTTATTTTTTGAATACATAATTCATTATCAATATTAAAAATTAAATATTTATTGAATTAAAAAATATGCAAAACTGTCCGCCTCCGATAATCCGTTAATTAAAAAATGTATATATAATTTATAGACTGTATATAGTACATTTTTGTATTTAATAACAATAATTTTCGAATTTTAAGATATTAATTTGATTCATATTTCCTATTCCAGATGCTTCACAACAAACACGTGATGGTCCGCGTCGGAGGTGGCTGGGAAACGTTCGCCGGTTATCTGCTGAAACACGACCCGTGCCGGATGCTGCAGATTTCCCGCGTAGACGGCAAGACCTCCCCAGTCCAGAACAAATCGCCGACCATCAAAGACATGAGTCCCGACACCTACCTGGTGGTGTCGGCTCACTACAAGTCCAAGAGGGAGGTGAAGTGAGACGCCGCTGTTGGCGCCGGGAATCGCCAATAAAACGCCTAACGCTGCCGACCTGGGCGAGCGATTGTTAGAAGTGTAACTTGCATATTGAGTATGTTTAGCGTGTAAAGAAAACATACCGAGTATTATTGTGTTATAATGAACTCTGACCCCCCAATCACAGAAAGGGATCCCACTCACACATTCCTCTGATTGGTGGGAGCCATTGTCACCTTTCTCTGGCTATAGAAAGCTCCAGTCGTCTTTTTTACTGTCGTTTTATGTTTATTGCTGGAAACAATTGTTGTCTCTGCGGTGTATTGGTCATATCGTTTATTTTCTCAGACATGGGAAGAATAGGGATCATCAGAAATAAAGGGGAACATTTCCCCCCATATACAGAATGACACATTGAATACAGCTCTATATACACACTCAGAAATACTTCCTTTTTTAAAGGTTCTTCCCCTTCTGCATGTCTGCAGGCACTGGTGACTTAACCAGAGCCTCCTACATGCCTCCTGGGAAGACTCCATCACCAGGATCTCCCTGCTGCCTCCTGGGAAGGCTACATCACCAGTGCCTTCCCAATGCCTCCTGGGAAAGCTCCATCACCAGTGCCTTCCCAATACCTCCTGGGAAAGCTCCATCACCAGTGCCTTCCTAATGCCTCCTGGGAAAGCTCCATCACCAGTGCCTTCCCAATACCTCCTGGGAAAGCTCCATCACCAGTGCCTTCCCAATGCCTCCTGGGAAAGCTCCATCACCAGTGCCGTCCTAATGCCTCCTGGGAAAGCTCCATCACCAGTGCCTTCCCAATGCCTCCTGGGAAAGCTAGATGATCTGTCCCTCCCCACAAGCCTATGTCACCAGTGCCTGCCCTTGCTGTTGCCTCTTGGGAACTCTATGACACCAGAGCCTCCATGCTCCCTCCTGGGAAGGCTACATCACCAGTACCTCCCTGCTGCCTCCTGGGAAGGCTACTGTACATCCCCAGTGCCTTCTGCTGCCTCTTGGGAGGGTTACCTTACCAGTACCTCCTTGTTGCCTCCTGGGAAGGCTATGGCACCAGTGCCTTCCTGTTGTCTTCAGGGAAGGCTACATCACCAGTACTTCCCTGTTGTCTCCAGGGAAGGCTACATCACCAGTACCTCCCTGCTGCCTCCTGGGAAAGCTCCATCACCAGTGCCTTCCCAAAGCCTCCTGGGAAAGCTAGATGATCTGTCCCTCCACAGAAGCCTATGTCACCAGTGCCTGCCCTTTTTGTTGCCTCTTGGGAAGTCTATGACGCCAGCGCCTCCCTACTCCCTCCTGGGAAGACTTCATCACCAGTGCCCTGCTGTTGTCTTCTGGGAAAGCTAAATCATCAGGGCCTCCCTGCTGTCTCCTAGGAGGTCACCTCACCAGTACCTCCCTGCTGCCTCCTGGGAAGGCTATGGCACCAGTGCCTTCCTGTTGTCTTCAGGGAAGGCTACATCACCAGTACCTCCCTGCTGCCTCCTGGGAAGACTATGGCACCACCAGTACCTCCCTTCTGCCTCCTGGGAAGGCTATGGCACCAGTGCCTTCCTGTTGTCTTCAGGGAAGGCTACATCACAGTACCTCCCTGCTGCCTCCTGGGTAGGCTATGGCATCAGTGCCTTCCTGTTGTCTTCAGGAAAGTCTACTGTACATCACCAGTGCCTCCCTGCTCCTTCCCGAGAAAGCTATGGCAACAGTGCATTCCCAATACCTCCTGGGAAAGCTAGATGACCTGTGCCTCCCCAGAAGCCTTCGTCACCAGTGCCTCCCTGCTCCCTTCTGGGAAGGCTATGGCACAAGTGTTTTCCTGCTGACTCCTGGGAAGGCTACAGCCACAGCGCCTTCCTGATGCCTCTTTGGAAAGCTACACCATCAGTGCTTCCCAACAGCCTCCTAGGAAGGCTGTGTCACCAGAGCCTCCCTGCTCCCTCCTGGGAAGGCTACATCACCAGAGCCTCCCTGCTCCATCCTGGGAAGGCTACATCACTAGAGCCTCCCTGCTCCCTCCTGGGGAAGAACGTCACTGATGCTTTTCTGGAAACTCTTCCAGCTAAATAGCGAGATCTTGCGAAAATTTGTGAAAATAATTTTCTTTAAAAAAAAAAATGAATGATTTTTTTCCTAAACAGGCAACAGCTCCTGGCTCTTCGTATGCAGCAGTGTGGTCTGTGAATGTGTATACATTGTGGTGGCTCCCCCCGGGGGCCAGGTGGTGTAATGACGCTAAAGTCACGTCAATGGTGAAAGAAATGCAGACGGTGTTAGATGGTGCACTGCGCATGTCCCCTGCGAGAGGATCCCCAATCATTTCCTTCTTTATTCCAAACTACTAGAGAGACACTTTAAGACTGAACTCCATACACATAAATACACAGACTATATAATAACAATGACCTTTCCTTATTGGCTCCCTTCTGGTCTGTTTGCTATCCAATTAAAATAATTTTGTCGTATCTGTTCAATAAATCCCATATAGATTTAATAAAATAAATTCAATAAATAAATTCCATAAAAGAAATTCAAAAAAATAAATTCAATAATTAAATTCGAAAAAATAAATTCAATAAATAAATTCGAAAAAATAAATTCCATAAAAGAAATTCAATAAATAAATTCAATAAAAGAAATTCAATAAAAGAAATTCAATAAATAAATTCCATAAAAGAAATTCAACACATAAATGTATTATATAAATGAAAGGAAATTCCATCACATAAATTCACTTTTAGGTGATCCCTGAAAACTCATCTCTTCAGCTGCGTTCAGGTAATCTTCAATTCATTTTAAGTGATACTAAAGTCTCTTTTTTTTCATTTTAAAATAACAAATATGTTATACTTACCTGCTCGGGTTTTGTACAGAGCAGCCCCGATCCTCCTCTTCTCGGGTCCCTCTTCGGTGCTCCTGGCTCCTCCCTCTTGCCGGGTGCCCTCACAGCCAGCAGCTTGCTATGCGGGGGCACCCGTGACCCGAGCCAAGTCACAGCTCTGTGTGTCCATTCAGACACGGAGCTGTGGCTCGGCCCCCCCCCCCCCCTCACCTCATTGGCTCACTGACTTTGCTCTCTTTCCCTCTCTGTGAACTACAAAACTCCTCCCCTCTGTTATATAGAATGGTGGGTGGGGTTTCTGGCAGGATCAACAAGGTTTTTTTTTTGCACTTCTCAAACAGATAACAAGGGGACAAATATATGACATTTCTGTTGAATTTAGATCCACTCTGATCATTTCCGTTGGGGTCCCCCGTCATTTAGCAGAAGCCTCCGTCGGAAGCTGACGCTCTCGGACCTGCGGGCGGCACACTGGATCTCAGCGGGTCACAGGTCTGGAAATGACAACTTCCATCGGAAGCTTCTCACACAGGTGTTCTGCTTTATTCTTTTTTTTTTTTTTTGAGTGGCTCCGGATCACATTTTGTATTTTATATGTTCTGATAACTGGAATGAAGATGAAGCATTGTGACGATGGATTTGTGTTTTCTGTTCATTGGTAGATTGTAGATCTCGGCTCTGTACGCCCGGCTTTCTGTAGGTAGAAAAGTTTCCTGATTTTGATAAAGTTTGTTTTTTTAAAACAGATTGTTGTGTGCGGAGTGTTCATTGTTACTTCTGAGGTCTCGGGACCGCCAAGGCTCCTCCCCCTGGACTGAAATGACTTCCTCTGATATCACTGCACACTGTGAGCTTTAGAGGTGGTGGGAACCCCTCATAATGGGCACAGCAGGTGTACAGACCTGGGAACTCAGCACAGGGATGGTGGGAACCCCTCATAATGGGCACAGCAGGTGTACAGACCTGGGAACTCAGCACAGGGATGGTGGGAACCTCTCATAATGGGCACAGCAGGTGTACAGACCCGGGAACTCAGCACAGGGATGGTGGGAACCCCTCATAATGGGCACAGCGGGTGTACAGACCCAGGAACTCAGCACAGGGATGGTGGGAACCCCTCATAATGGGCACAGCAGGTGTACAGACCCGGGAACTCAGCACAGGGATGGTGGGAACCCCTCATAATGGGCACAGCAGGTGTACAGACCCGGGAACTCAGCACAGGGATGGTGGGAACCCCTCATAATGGGCACAGCGGGTGTACAGACCCGGGAACTCAGCACAGGGATGGTGGGAACCCCTCATAATGGGCACAGCAGGTGTACAGACCCGGGAACTCAGCACAGGGATGGTGGGAACCCCTCATAATGGGCACAGCGGGTGTACAGACCCGGGAACTCAGCACAGGGATGGTGGGAACTCCTCATAATGGGCACAGGGATGGTGGGAACCCTTTGCACCCTGAATTATGCGGCACAGTGATACATGTGGAAGATTGTGAGCTTCAGGAAAGAAGACAAGGACACGGGTGTCAGTGAAAGGATAATTTTATAGAATTAAATAAACAGGTTAATATAATATAACATTTTATATAAATATCACAGCTTATACTTCAAACCTGACCAAACACTGAACAGAATTCCTCCACAGGTGTGACCAGCGAGTGTCGCTTCACGCAAGGAATGCATTTAAAGTGTACCTGTCAAACCGGTATCAGCGAAAGTGGCCCCCATTCTGGGGGGCCAATGGGGATGCCCCCCCCCCTCTCAGCAACATCACGAGGCACTATGCACATTGGCAGTGTGAACATTGGCGGATTCCGATCGCACCTTAACGGGTCGCCAGCGAGCGGATCGGCTGAAAATAACAGGCAGCAGCATGGCGGTGGTATTGGGTGGATCGCCGTCTGCAAGCATATTGATTGGCTGAAAGTGTCCTCAGTCGGCCACGTCGGAAATGATTGGGGGCCCCCCCCCCCCCGCACAGTTATTAATCCAACCGTAGCCGTCACTTTGCGCACAATACCGGTACACTCTACAGAGGACCTGTACACTTTGGAAATCGCTTATTCAACAATCAGACGGATAAAAGTTATAAATATTTCTTTGATGTACTGGTAATATAGGCCAGAGCTTCAGCCTACAAGGGCAATGACAGGTACTCTTCATAGGGAACCCCCCCAACCCTACTTGCAGCTCCATAAATGTAAGCTGTATAAGATCGGCATTGGTCTGTGTATTGGCTTACACGGGGTTCCTGACCATCTCCTCTCCATCAGGTGACCACGATCAGACCTGGTCTGACAAGTGCATTCTGGGAGAATAAGGAGAGGGCCTCGCATCCAATAACAAGTATTTCTGAAGGCTCAGAGGTGTATTAAGCAGGGATTGCTAGCAAGAGAACCCCTCACTTTGCCTTGGATGAGTTTGAATTGGACTTATCTAATCATAGCTTCAGTCATTGGACATGTCGGTTTTTATCGCCACCTGCAGGACATGAGATGCAACAACAAAGCAACTTAAGGGGACTGGTGCCACCTAGTGTCTTCAGCTAGTAGTAGCACAAGGGGGAACAATCCTACAGGCAACAGGCTGAACAAACCAGAGCAGCGCAGCTGTAGCGGTCTCCAAAAATGAAGAGAAAAAAAAAACATTTGGTTAAGAGCAAAAAACAAAAAAAACTTTATTTGTTGAGGGACACAGCTTTACTAAGATGTGTTAGAGGGGCCACAAGCAGTTTCCATGAGGGGAGGGCAGAAAATACTAAGTAAACACCAGGTGAGCCTAAGGCAGTGGTCTCCAAACTGCAGTCCTTTGCTTGTCTTTATCTGGCCCTTGGAGCACTATTCCTCCCATTGACACCAACAATGGGGCACTATTCGCCCCACAATGGGGCACTATTCCTCCCACTGACACCAACAATGGGGCACTATTCACCCCACAATGGGGCACTATTCCTCCCACTGACACCAACAATGGGGCACTATTCCTCCCACTGACACCAACAATCAGATAACGGTTACTTTCATTGACGACAGGGTATTTTCTACTCCCACCAGCCACAGTCCGCCCCCCCTAAAGCCTGAAGGACAGTAAACTGGCCCTTTCAAAGCAAAAAAAAAAAAAAAAAAGCCAACCACTCGGTATACTCTTCTTGTCGATCTTTATTGACTGCTACATAAAATCAGTACAGTACACAGAATTCGAATGCGTTTCGGCCAATACAGGCTGCCTCATATGAGGCTGAAACACATTCTATGTAGTCAATAAAGATTGGCGAAGAGTATACCGAGTGGCCAGTTTACTGTCCTTCGGGCTTTAGTGGGGCCGGACTGAATTTTTGCTTTGAATAGACTGTATTGGGGACTAAACATCCCAGCCTGAGCACCGGTCTTCAGAACTTTATCTAAGGAATAAAGCAGTTGAGCTTGGGTACGATTTCCGTTTTCCTAAACTGGCCCTTTGTTTAGAAAGTTTGGAGACCCCTGCCCTTAAGGGATGGCCAATCCGCTACTGGCACAAACTTGCACCCAAAACCTGGACAGGTCACTGTCTTGCAATGGAAGGTTTTTTTTTATTGTCCCAAAAGTTGAAGATGGGGGAATAAGACCAGTTGAGGTGCCCATTAAAAACAGAACTGAAAAAGCATGATGCTTATTGATTATAAACCTTCATGGTGGTATATAGGGGCCAATTCTTCAGGCGGGGTGTATAGGACATATAAGACAGCAATGGAGGACAAATGACAAACCTCAGGGAGGAAGTTCTCTCCATTTGTTGTATTGAAGTGTTCTAAACACCCGTCCTGAAGAAGAGGACCTTGAAGACCCAAAACATGCATTGACTGAGCTTTATGTCAACTTTACGACCAAAAAACATCAACCTTTGATGTCCTGTCTACAGGGATGGCTCTGCTGATCTTATCTCATCTCCAACCATTGGGGCAAAAACCTTTTATTGCCTATTACAGTGGGTTCCGGCACCAACGGCATAGGATTATTCGGAACACCCCTGACGATGACGACCAAGGGCAACCAGAGAAACTCCATTTGCCGCTTCCTCCATATTTTGTAGGTCACCATTGAGCGAGTCTTAGAGACTAAGGCTTGATGGGAGGGGGAGGGCAAAGTACTACTCGCCCTAAAAAAACTCAAGGAGAAACTGAAAACAGTAGAACACCCAAGACTGGAACCAAGGAGCAGGGAGCGTGAGGGGTCCTTCATCCTTGGATTCTAGGATAAAAGAGATGATCTCTATGCAAGTATGGGTTTGGGTGGTGCTGGCCCCCTCAGGTAGCTTTTATTATTGCACCTAGTATCCTCCTCCTGCAGGCAGCAATATAAACCCACACATCGAACGACTGAAGCGGTGTGTCTCAGTGAATGATAGAGTAAATAGAACATTCCCATCTATCTCTTGTATTAGAATTAATGAGGAAATGTTGAGGAGCAGGTTTCTAGGTCCTCATCCTGGGCGAGTGATGCAGACGTTGACCGCATAGTCTCTAGCTGGACTCTCCTTCGGTAGAAATCAAAGCCAGGGACAGGGAGATAAGCTACCAACTGGCCTGTCCCATGTTCCTGTCAGGTTCTCTTTAAGAACTGTAAGAAGCAGGTGGCTTCAATAGGAGGGATTAGACACCATAGGCTGATTTTCAGGAACAGTCTAGGTGCAGGGTTTTGGGCTGTCATCCTCACCCTTGGTGAGACAAGGGTCTGCACTGTCACTGGCTGGCCCCCTATTCCTATTCAGTAATTACAGCCAGGGATAAGATACGCTAGCTCCCATGTTCCTGTCCTGACAGGTTCTCTTTAAGAGCTGTAGGGAGAAGGTTGCTGTGATAGGAGGAATTAAGAGACATCATAGGCCTGACTCTCAGCTATGGGTCACTCCAAGAATGTAAAATTCCAAAATAATATAAAGAAAAGGTCATACCTACTATCCGACTGATCAATACTTCCAAAGTGACAGGTCCTCTTTAAAAAAAAAAATTAAAAAATGAGCCACTCTTATCGCACAGCTTGACACAGGAGGAACTGTCTGTGTTGCTTCAGAGTAACCAATCAGACTCAGACCTGTACTATAAAACAACTGAAGGGCGGAAATGCGGCAATGGGGGAGCGGTCAGTATTGCCAAAGTCGACCAATGAGATTCCAGCTGCCGGTGTCCCAAGGCAGAATCTGATTGGTTGTCATACCTCTGGAATACCATTCACACATAGAGCCAATAGTCCTTCATTTGGGGGCCACATGTATAAAGAGTGTGAGCATCGTCAGAAGCAGCCGGGTTCCCGTCATTCTTGTTGGGGAATGGACACAAAGGGCACTTCTCTAAGCAACCTCAACCTTTCCAGGATCTGCCTCTTCTCTGAAGGATATATAAACAATGAAGCTGCACTCTGCTTTACTTTTTATTTTTTTAGCTGAATTACAAGTTCAGTCAGATTGCTCCTCTCCCTCCAGACATGACCTCCACCTCCGACATGTTTCGCCCACAACAAAGGCTTCATAGGAGTCTTAATCTATGACCAAGCCCATATTATTATGGGGAGCAGATGTCTGACATGACCCCCACCTCCCAGGCATTTCACCTACAACAAAGGCTTCATCATAGGGGTCAGTCTATGACTAGGGCCCATATTATGGGCAAAATGCATCAGTTATGGGGATCAGATATCAAGTTGACCTTGTCTGACATGACCCCACCTCCCAGGCGTTTTGCCCACAACAAAGGCTTCATCATAGGGGTCTTAGTCTACGACTAGGCCCATATTATGGGTGAAATGCATTAGTTATGGGAAGCAGATGTCGGATTGACCTTGTATGACAAGACAACACCCCGCACATGCTTCAGCCACAACAAAGGCTTCATCATAGGGGTCTTAGTCGGACTAGGCTCATATTATGGGCGAAATGAGTCAGTTACAGGAAGCAGATGTCGGAATGACCTGGTATGACAGGACCACGCTGCTGACACATTTCATCCACAACAAAGGCTTCATTCTAGGGGTCTTAGTCTATGACCAGGCCCATATCGGCGAAATGCGTTAGATATGAGGAGCAGATGTCGGATAAATCTTGTTTGATGTCACTAAGCTCGCAGAAGTTCAGCAAAGCAGAATGCAGCTTGAATGGCTACATATCTGGTGCGGGATGGACAATGGTTATTGGTTGCGATGAGCAACACAGACGAGTTCTCTGTCAGACACATCGGTTTATAATCTATTTTTATGTATATATCTATATATAATCAGGTTTCCTCAACAACACGAGAACAATCTCAAGAGTGTATGTCACCAACTTAAAGCCCAAAATCAAACAAAATTTTTTCATCTTTAAAGCAGAACTCCAATTCCAGTCCCCCCCCCCTTTTTTTTTTTAAATCAAACAATAGAAGGTTATTCTGGTCGGTCTGATTATATCGCAGATCTCTCTGCTTTTCCTAGGTCGGTGAGCGGTCCTTGCTCCAGCCTGGTGTAATGACATGTGAACACCATTCAGCACAATAATACTCTGGGCCCAGCCTGGTGTAATGACATCCCACTAGGGGGCGGGTCAATGACAGCCTAGGCTTAGGGGAAAGCAGGATGTACGATGCTGGCTGTCACTCAAGCCAGAAGACTGGGGACATCTAGTGGCGGGAAGGAATTACTGCATGGGCACAGCTCTAAACTGTTGAAGCAAAAGCTGCTTTTATAACTTTGGAGTGGAGTTCTGCTTTAAACGCTGGAGAGCGTAGGGAAGGAATAGAACGGAGATTTCTCTTCTTGTTCAGTTACTTATTATCTGGACAGGAAGTGAGGGGAAAAAAAAAATCACCCTCATGGGGACACAGTAATAAGATTCTGACAGAGGCTCACCATTTTCCCCTCTATACTGGAAAATAAGTTTTTACTTCTGTCTGTAGCCCTGTGGGAGGGGTTCCCCCCACTTCCTGTTCTATGCCCCTATTAAGGGGGGTTACCCTCACTTCCTGTTCTATGCCCCTATTAAGGGGGGTTCCCCTCACTTCCTGTTCTATGCCCCTATGGGTGGGGAATCCCCTCACTTTTTGTATGGTGTCCCTCTTGGTGGTGAAGGGGGGGGGGGGGATCTGCCCACTTTCTGTTCTATGCCCTTATGGGTGGGGAATCCCCTCAAGTTATTTATGGTGTCCCTGTTGGAGGGGAAGGGCTTCCCCTCACTTCCTGTACAATATCTATGTTGGAGGGTGGGGGACTGGGAAGGGTTTCCCTCACTTCTTGTTTTGTATAATACATGTAAAAGAAGTAGGGAGATTTCTTCCCACTTCCTGCTGTGTGACTGCGACAGGAAATAAGGAGAGATCTCCCAAATGGGGACACCAACAGCAAAAAAACTTGCCTTTACAGCTTTCCTGCTCTATCCAAAAGAAAAAAAAAAGTTTTGGTGATAATTGGGCTTTTAATTGGAGACAACTGTCAGTCCTAAATCCCTCAGTCTGGTCAGCTTATATAAAGTTTTGCACGGCAGGTCACTAACAGACGAAGTCTCTGGTGGGATGATGGGCAGTGGAGATCCGTGTTAGCAGCTTGGATTTAAGAAAAACGGACTGCGAAGCGATAGACTGCAGAGGTCAGGCCGCCACCCGCAGCGTCACCGACTGTCTCCAGGAACCACAATATGCAAACAGCAAAAGCCAGACAATTGTTCCATGAACGAAATTCTGCAACATCATCTTCCGGATCCGCCAAAATCGCTAGCCAACCTGCCACTGGAAGACAAAACATTAAAGTCGTATTAAAACCTCGCCATATTATTATTTTTCTTTAATATTCAAATCCACAAATTACATTTTTTTCTTCTAATATCTGTGAGAAAAATAAAAAAAGGAGGGAGTGAGAGTGGGTACGACCCCCAACTCCACCCAGGGGAACCCATCAATATCAACCCAAAGTGAAGAGGCTAAAAGAGTAAGAGCACAAAGTGGACATCGGTGGTTGGAAAGCGAAGACCTTATGATCATCTGTAAAGAAAGCTGTGAGCATATAGCCAAGCCTGGTCCTGACTTTCCTGAAATGAAGTGATGGAATCCTTCACACTTTAGCTTATGTTGCATTGATGATGTATAAAATTTGTCTGGATGCTAATTCAGGGACATGGGATCTTCCAATTCATCCCAAAGGTGATCAGTAGGGTCGAGGTCAGGGCTCTGTGCAGGACACTAAAGTTCCTTCACAACAACAGGTCAAACCATGTCTTTATGGAGAGGTTGGATGAGAAGACATGGCTTATTCCAGTTCATCCCAAAAGGTGTTTAGTAGGGTTGAGGTCAGGTCCTTGAAGGCCACCCGAGTTCCTCCACCCTGAACTCAAACCATGTCTTTATGGAGATGTCGGATGAGAAGACCTGACTCATTCCAATTCATTCCAAAGGGGTTCATAATGGGTTGAGTTCAGGGCCTTGAACGCTACTCAAGTTCCTCCACCTTAAACTTATCAAGCCATGTCAATATGGAGATGTTGGATGAGAAGAAGAAGCTTGCTTTAATTCATCTCAAAAGGTGAGCATATAGCCAAGTCTGGTCCTGACTTTCCTGAAATGAAGTGATGGAATCCTTCACACTTTAGCTTATGTTGCATTGATGATGTATAAAACTTGTCTGGATGCTAATTCAGGGACATGGGATCTTCCAATTCATCCCAAAGGTGATCAGTAGGGTCAAGGTCAGCGCTTTGTGCAGGACGCTAAAGTACCTTCACAATAACTGGTCAAAGCATGTCTTTATGGAGATGTTGGATGAGAAAACCTGGCTCATGCCAATTCATCCCAAAAGATGTTCAGTAGGGTTGAGGTCAGGTCCTTGAAGGCCATCCAAGTTTCTCCACCCTGAACTCATCAAGCCATGTCTTTATGCAGATGTCGGATGAGAAGACCTGACTCATTTTAATTCATCCCAAAGGTGTTCAGTAGGGTTGAGGTCAGAGCTTTGTGCAGGACACTCAAGCTCCCCCATACCAGACTGGTCAAACCATATCATTATGGAGATGTTGGATGAGAAGATCTGACTTGTACCAATTCATCCCAAATAGGTTCAGTAGGGTTGAGGTCAGGGCTCTGTGCAGGACATTCAATTTACTCCATACCAGGCTGGCTTTGTGCACAGGGGCACAGTCATGCTGGAACAGAAAAGGGTCTTCCCCAAACGTACAACAATGTTGGAAAATAGTTAATTAGTGCGGATGCTGGTTTAGGAACATAGGGTCTTCCAATTCATCCCAAAAGTGTTCAGTAGGGTTGAGTTCAGGGCCTTGAAGGCCACTCGAATTCCTCCACCCTGAACTTATCAAGCCATGTCAATATGGAGATGTTGGATGAGAAGAAGCTTGCTCCAATTCATCTCAAAAGGTGTATAGAAGGGTTGAGGTCAGGGCTCTGTGCAGGACACTCGAGTTCCTCCACACCAAACCATGTATTTATGGAGCTGGTTTTGTATACAGGGGCACAGTCCTGCTGGAACAAAAAGGGTCTTACCCAAACTTACCACAATATTGGAAGAGCTCTATAACCAACATCACTAAATGGCAGACAGCGGTCCGCATCAGGAGTGAAAGTCCCATCCAGACCACCACAGTCCCTCTCTTGCCCAGCATCCTTTATATCCCCTTTCCGTTCCGTTCCCACCCCCCGGGGCTGTTTGCACAGCAGGGTGGAAGGTGGGAGACACGGCGGTTCTGGACGGAGGGGAGGAGCTGCCCAAGCTAACAAGTGGGTGGTTGGTTGCTAGGATGCAGGGCAGTCCTAACAACCAACCACTACCTTTCTAACAGAACAAGTTGGGCAACTCCCAACCTCCATCCAGAACTGCGGCGCCTCTCGCCCTCTGCAAGGTAGGACTGTGAAGATGGTAGGACACGGCTGTAAAGGGATGCAGGGGAAATGCTACGAAAGGGGGGGGCTGAGGACATTGCTGTGAAGAAAGGATGTGATATAAAGGGGGGGCGGGGGGCACTGAATCCAAATGGATTATTTCCTGAGCTCATTTGGATGAGGCTTACAAAGGTTGGGGGTTCTCTCCCAGTACATGTGAATAAGTGAAGACTAGAAACACTCCCTAAAGCCTCCACAGAGTACTACAACTCCCGATCTCCATGGGCTGTACATGGCGGGTGCAGAGACTGGGGAGAATCGGGATGACGGAGGATCCGTGTGAAATGTCTGCCTAATAACATTCCAACAAGGAAGCCGACTGCGCTGTGTGGGTGAAGGTGAGCAGAGCCGCATTAAGGTAATGGCCTGCGTCCCTGAAGAACGCGGCCTGTTAAATCCATCCTACAAGCTCCTCTCTGGCAGACAGAAGGCGTAGGAAAGGTCATTCATCTCAGCGAACGTGTCACAGCTTTCCTGCTGCCTGTCTGCTTCACCCGAGGCTTCGGGAAAGTAATCCTATCAATCTAGACAGGAGGATCTCCTCCGCCACCTTGTGTCTGCAGCAGGAAATGCAGGATTAAAAAAAGAAAAAAAAAAAAAAAGTAACAGAGCCATAGGGAGCCATTTATAAATAAGGGAAATCCTGAAATGTGAGAACCTGAGTGCCAGCGGCTTTCCACCAGCAGTGCAGAGTATTTCAGGAGAGGAGAGTTCTAGAGGAAGGAGGACAGTCCTCCAGCAGAGCAGAGTATTTCAGGAGAGGAGAGTTATGGAGGAAGGAGGACAGTCCTCCAGCAGACCAGAGTATTTCAGGAGAGGAGAGTTATGGAGGAAGGAGCAGAGCAGAGTATTTTGGGGAGGAGAGCAGAGTTCTATAGAAAGGAGCAGATTATTTTGGGAGAGCAGAGTTCTAGAGGAAGGGGGGGAGTTCTAGAGGATGGTGGGGAGTTCTAGAGGAAGGTGGGGAGTTCTAGAGGAAGGTGGGGAGTTCTAGAGGAAGGTGGGGAGTTCTAGAGGAAGGTGCGGAGTTCTAGAGGAAGGTGGGGAGTTCTAGAGGAAGGTGCGGAGTTCTAGAGGAAGGTGCGGAGTTCTAGAGGAAGGTGCGGAGTTCTAGAGGAAGGTGCGGAGTTCTAGAGGAAGGTGCGGAGTTCTAGAGGAAGGTGCGGAGTTCTAGAGGAAGGTGCGGAGTTCTCCAGCAGAGCAGAGCATTTCAGGAGAGGAGAGTTATGGAGGAAAGAGCAGAGTATTTTGGGGAGGAGAGTATTTCAGGAGAGGAGGGTTCTAGAGGAGGGAGGAGAGTTCTCCAGCAGTAGAAGACTATAAAACAAACCCCCAATCCTCATGCAGACCCTATGATGCAGTCCCAAGGACGTAACGCGTAGGGTGCAGCTGCAAATGTGAGGTCCTCACGCTGGGAGCGTTCCCAATATTTTAGGAGAGGAAAGTTAGATAGGTGGAAGGAGCAGAGTCCTCCAGCAGTGCAGAGTATTTGACATATAAAATCTCCCATTCCTTAGGTCAGCAGTGTTCAGCCAATATAAATACAGCTGTAATTATTCCATACCCTGCAGGCGATCAGAGCCGGTTTTACAGGAATTAGAAGCACATACAAATACAGAGTGTTTACACCACACACAAGGCATGTATACGATACAAACAATCTCTGGGGATGGATCCCCCCCTCAGTGTAATGTTATACCTCCAGCTGACATACAACACATTCCAGCCAGACTAGAAATGGACGGAAGGGCCCGGCGTTGCCTGTTGGAGAACCTCCCCTCCTATCCTGACAGCTCAGCCCCCTGTTTTTTGTATCAGGACTGAGCGGTCTGGAGAGGAGTACTAAGGCGACGGGGGGGAGGGGGCTGCGATGTTTTCAGGGAGCTATGTACAGCCCGCTGCCAGCCCGTCCCACCAACCATGCAATGCATAGAAAAGTACAGAGACCCAGTGATGACATCACTGGGTCTAATATAAGGGATGAAATTGGACTGCAATCTACAGGAATCATTCGATCTGTAGGGAAGGAGGATCCCCCATACTACAACATGGGAAAGGCTCCAGTCCCCCCGGGACCCGCTATAAAAGTCCCTGCAGTGGGATCGGGAGAATTTATAGAACGTTCCGACTTCTGGATACATTCTATATTTCACATAAAGGTTTTTAGCTGCTGGCTGGGAGTTCTTTACCCGTCCGGCCTCCATTGTTCCACCTACCCGCAATCCGCCTCCTCCCCCACCACCGGCGGGCGCGGCCTCACTCGTCATCTTCTCCACTTCCTCTTTCTTCTTCTTCTTCTGCTCCACAGAGATCGGGTTCTTAATGCCCCGATTAACAGTCTGAAATCACACAGAGGAGAAAAGTCATCCATAAATCCTCACAGTGGCCACAGATGTCCCAATCTGACTGTACAATCGTCTGCAGATCTCCCACAACTACACAATGCTGGAGGAGACCCAACCGGATAGAAATGACAGATCCGGGGTCCCCCAACTTTACAGATCATTTACCAATATCTGAGGGCTAAAACAAATTCAAATCAGTCCCCCCCTTACATCAGGGTCTCCATCCGAGTCGTCCCCCCCCACCTTACATCAGGGTCTCCATCCGAGTCCCCCCCACCTTACATCAGGGTCTCCATCCGAGTTCCCCCCCCACCTTACATCAGGGTCTCCATCCGAGTTCCCCCCCACCTTACATCAGGGTCTCCATCCGAGTCCCCCCCCCCTTACATCAGGGTCTCCATCCGAGTCCCCCCCCCCCCCTTACATCAGGGTCTCCATCCGAGTCCCCCCCACCTTACATCAGGGTCTCCATCCGAGTCCCCCCCACCTTACATCAGGGTCTCCATCCGAGTCCCCCCCACCTTACATCAGGGTCTCCATCCGAGTCCCCCCCACCTTACATCAGGGTCTCCATCCGAGTCCCCCCCACCTTACATCAGGGTCTCCATCCGAGTCCCCCCCACCTTACATCAGGGTCTCCATCCGAGTCCCCCCCACCTTACATCAGGGTCTCCATCCGAGTCCCCCCCACCTTACATCAGGGTCTCCATCCGAGTCCCCCCCACCTTACATCAGGGTCTCCATCCGAGTCCCCCCCCTTACATCAGGGTCTCCATCCGAGTCCCCCCCCCTTACATCAGGGTCTCCATCCGAGTCCCCCCCCCTTACATCAGGGTCTCCATCCGAGTCCCCCCCCTTACATCAGGGTCTCCATCCGAGTCCCCCCCCCCTTACATCAGGGTCTCCATCCGAGTCCCCCCCCCTTACATCAGGGTCTCCATCCGAGGCCCCCCCCCCCCTTACATCAGGGTCTCCATCCGAGTCCCCCCCCTTACATCAGGGTCTCCATCCGAGTCCCCCCCCCTTACATCAGGGTCTCCATCCGAGGCCCCCCCCCTTACATCAGGGTCTCCATCCGAGGCCCCCCCCCCCTTACATCAGGGTCTCCATCCGAGTCGTCCCCCCCCACCCCTTACATCAGGGTCTCCATCCGAGTCGTCCCCCCCACCCCTTACATCAGGGTCTCCATCCGAGTCCCCCCCCCCACCCCTTACATCAGGGTCTCCATCCGAGTCCCCCCCCTTACATCAGGGTCTCCATCCGAGTCCCCCCCCCTTAAATCAGGGTCTCCATCCGAGTCCCCCCCCCTTAAATCAGGGTCTCCATCCGAGTCCCCCCCCCTTAAATCAGGGTCTCCATCCGAGTCCCCCCCCTTACATCAGGGTCTCCATCCGAGTCCCCCCCCTTACATCAGGGTCTCTATCCGAGTCCCCCCCCCCCCCCCCTTACTGTACAATCAGATTGTACTGGGTGTGGCCACATTAACAGCTCAAGTTAAAGGAAATAAACTGAATCTCCTGATTGAAAAACTTTAATGACATCAGGTAGCAAACAGAGAAAATTCCTATAGCAACCAGAGAGGAGAGCCGCCATTGGTTTATACCTCGTTACCGTCTCTGGTTATGCCCCCTAAGCCCTGTTCAGGATTATCAGGCCTTGCCCCTGTACTTGGCTGGCTGTGGAAGCAGTGATCTCTCTGCAGCTGTACCACACACCCACTAATGGGTCAGAGACAGAGCTCTCCACTCACAGAAAGTATGAGCTTGACCTCTGAGTGCAGAGAGACCACTGCTTCCACACACACACAGCAAAACTCCTTCTCTGCAGCATGCTGGCAGGGGACAGGCTTCTCTACTCAGGCTGTGGCTGCTCTAGAAAGAAAACCATCTTGTAGGATATTGTGGTCCTTTAGGTTTGATGCACCCGGAATGCATTTAGATGACAGAAATGGTGGGGACTCCTGGGCTGGGACCCGGATGCTGAACGCTGGCGGGGGGCTCATCCTATACCACACATTGGCTGCACTCCAGGAAACTTCAAAACAATGGCAACTTTATTATCAGAGACAACCAAGCAAAGCGCTCCGCCCTGGGAGATTCTCCTTGCTTGTTTGTCAATAAAGTTGCCATCATTTGAATGTTCCTGGACAGCCTGGGGAAGGCCGATGGGAATCTCTGGATTGGGGTAAAATAATGGAGAGACCAAATCTTACCTCCATCTGCCTTTTCTCTGCCGCCTCCGCCAGCTGTCTCCTCTTCAACTCCTGGCGAGAAAAAAAAAATACCATCAGAGGCCGCCTCCCACAACAACCTGACCCCTCCCCCCACATCCGCCATATACAACATCCTGACCCCCACCCCCCCACATCCGCCATATACAACATCCTGACCCCTCCCCCCACATCCGCCATATACAACAACCTGACCCCTCCCCCCACATCCGCCATATACAACATCCTGACCCCTCCCCCCACATCCGCCATATACAACATCCTGACCCCTCCCCCCACATCCGCCATATACAACATCCTGACCCCTCCCCCCACATCTGCCATATAACAACCTGACCCCTCCCCCCACATCCGCCATATACAACATCCTGACCCCTCCCCCCACATCCGCCATATACAACATCCTGACCCCTCCCCCCACATCTGCCATATAACAACCTGACCCCTCCCCCCACATCCGCCATATACAACATCCTGACCCCTCCCCCCACATCCGCCATATACAACATCCTGACCCCTCCCCCCACATCTGCCATATAACAACCTGACCCCTCCCCCCACATCCGCCATATTTAACCACCTGACCCCCCCCCCCCCATCTGCCATATTTAAACCACTTGACCCCTCCCCCCACATCCACCATATTTAACCACCTCAATACTGGGCACTTCCAGCCTCTTCCTGTCCAGGCCAATTTGGTGTTATTTAATCACTACTGGGGTGTTCTTTTTTGCTAAGAGAAAAAAAAAAAAAAAACACAACCCAAAACTAAAAACACATTTCTGTAGTAGGAGTCAGAAGAGGAAATGGGACGGCGAGGCTGGGACGGAAATTCACCTTTTTAGTAAGGTAATAAAATATTGAATATCCAAAAACGAGGGGAGGTCTTTCGTTTAAGACCAAGTGCTGAAGTTGGGTGGAACTCGGCTTTAAGATCCGCCCTACAGCACATAGACTGCTACAGGACGGCCCCCCTGTGCAGAATCACATATAAATAAGAGATTCTGCATTTCCACACAGGGGGGCGCACTGCTTCGATCTGCGGGTGCCGGACAATGGATGTCCACCAACACCCGCCAATCGTCAGGCAGACACACAGAACAGAGCTCCGCCCTGTCGGCGGGGATGTGGTGGATTTTCTTTCCCTGCAAAGCACATCCCTTAGTAAAAGCAGCACAGAGTACACAAACACTGGCTAGGCACAAATTTAACCCTAGATGTTTAACCCCATTCTCAGTGTCATGAGTTCATTAGTACAGTGACAGTGCATATTTTTAGCCGGGGACACACCCTATGGTTGACCCGGATTTTTTTTTTTATATATATATATATATATATATATATATATATATATATATATATATATATATATATATATATATATATATATATATATATATAAATAACTTTATTAAAGAAGCCAAAAAAGTGCTAAAAAGCTACTATCCAGTGAAAGTAAACCCAATTCTGATTGGCTGTTATGTGTTTCTAGACGCCATCAATGCTCTCTACAGAGCCAACAGTCCGGATCAGGTGACACACCTCTCAGTGCATGCTGGGATTTGTAGTTCTCCAGTAGCAGAGTAGATCCTCCTCTATATCCTATCGGCTCACACACTATAATCCTCTCTAATCACACAGCAGCTCTTCTCAGTAATACAATGGAGGGTGTCAGTGACTCCGATGGACAGGCCTCTCGCAGCTTAGCAACAGGAGCTGGCGGCTCAGCGAGGGACTTTCTTATCGGCTGACTCTGGCTGTGCAGCACCCAGTGAGCCCGGAGGTGACACCGTACATACGGGGCCAGAGGTGTAACTTCCAGGGCCCTAGTGCAAGAAACCATGAAGGGCCCCCAACCAAGGCCCTTCCCTCCCATCGTGGGACCCTTTATTACGGTCCGGCAGTGGGCCACCATCCTGCTGTCTTGGGGTTCCCCCACCGTGGCGAAACATCAGGGCCCAGACCTTTGCAACCCTGGTGGTTCCGCAACTGGTGTCAGTATTTTTACATTTTTTTGGAACACCGTAGGGGAGGGGGGCTTTGGTGAAATATCAGGGGTCTAAACAGACCACTGATGTCTCACTTTGAGACAGAAAGGGACTAAGGACAGATTCATCAGTCCCATTCTCTACAGCAATGGTCTCCAAACTGCGGCCCTTTGCCTGCCTTTATCTAGATTGGGACACCAATCGTCCCAGTGATACAAGACACTATTCTGCCAAATGACACCAAACGACGGGGCACTATTCCTCCCACAGACACCAAACGAAGGGGCACTATTCCTCCCACAGACATCAACGACGGGGCACTATTCCTCCCACAGACACCAAACGACGGGGCACTATTCCTCCCACAGACACCAAACGAAGGGGCACTATTCCTCCCACAGACACCAAACAACGTGGGCACTATTCCTCCCACATACATCAACGACGGGGCACTATTCCTCCCACAGACATCAACGACGGGGCACTATTCCTCCCACAGACACCAACGACGGGGCACTATTCCTCCCACAGACACCAACGACGGGGCACTATTCCTCCCACAGACACCAACGACGGGGCACTATTCCTCCCACAGACACCAAACGAAGGGGCACTATTCCTCCCACAGACACCAAACGAAGGGGCACTATTCCTCCCACAGACACCAACGACGGGGCACTATTCCTCCCAGACACCAAACGAAGGGGCACTATTCCTCCCACAGACACCAACGACGGGGCACTATTCCTCCCACAGACACCAAACGAAGGGGCACTATTCCTCCCACAGACATCAACGACGGGGCACTATTCCTCCCACAGACACCAAACGACGGGGCACTATTCCTCCCACAGACACCAAACGACGGGGCACTATTCCTCCCACAGACACCAAACGACGGGGCACTATTCCTCCCACAGACACCAAACGACGGGGCACTATTCCTCCCACAGACACCAAACGACGGGGCACTATTCCTCCCACAGACACCAAACGACGGGGCACTATTCCTCCCACAGACACCAAACGACGGGGCACTATTCCTCCCACAGACACCAAACGACGGGGCACTATTCCTCCCACAGACACCAAACGAAGGGGCACTATTCCTCCCACAGACACCAAACGAAGGGGCACTATTCCTCCCACAGACACCAAACGAAGGGGCACTATTCCTCCCACAGACACCGACGGGGCACCATTCCTCCCACAGACACCAAACGACGGGGCACTATTCCTCCCACAGACACCAAACGACGGGGCACTATTCCTCCCACAGACACCAAACGACGGGGCACTATTCCTCCCACAGATACCAACGACGGGGCACTATTCCTCCCACAGATACCAACGACGGGGCACTATTCCTCCCACAGATACCAACGACGGGGCACTATTCCTCCCACAGATACCAACGACGGGGCACTATTCCTCCCACAGATACCAAACGAAGGGGCACTATTCCTCCCACAGATACCAAACGAAGGGGCACTATTCCTCCCACAGACACCAAACGAAGGGGCACTATTCCTCCCACTGATGCCAAGAAGATTTCCACTACCACTGGCCACAGTCCGGCCCCTCTAAAGTCTGAAGGACACTAAACTGGCCCTTTGTTTAGAAAGTTTGGAGACTCCTGCCCTATAGCATCATTGCCTGTTTGGTGCATTTCCATTATATTACATTATAGTCAACAGTCACACATTAAAAACACACCAAGAAAAAACGACCAGTTACACTTATACCGGTATAGGCGTTTCTGGGAAGTCTTCCAGGACGGTACCCTGAGAGAGGATTGGTCCCACCTAACAGGAAACACAATCAAGAAAGAGGTCAAAAAACCCGCCCCCTCCTTGTGCTCCTCAGTTGTGAAAAGTATTGACCCAAACCAGTGCACACAACCTCAATGTTCATACACCTCGAAACAAAAGACGGGTGGGAAGTAGGCCTGCCGTCCTGGAAGTCTTCCCAGAAACACCGTTACCGGTAAGTGTAACTGGTCTTTTTCTCAAGTCGTCTTCCAGGACGGCACCCTGAGAGAAGAAGAGCAAGTAGCTCAGGCCTACCTTAGGGCAGGACAACAGCATGTAGGACTTTTCTACCGAATGCCAGATACTGAGGCGACAGCAGTTCCACCCTGTAGTGCCTCAGGAAAGTGTTTTGGCTTGCCCACGTTGCTGCTCTACAGATCTGCTCTACCAATGCTATGGCCCAAGAGGTCACCAGAGACCGTGTAGAGTGTGCCTTAAGGTTAGCGGGGACTGTTCTACCTGCTTGTTCATAGGCTACGGTAAAGGTCTGCCTAATCCACCCTTGCTATGTTTTTTTTTCAAAGCCTGCTCACCTCTCTTCTGCCCTAACAGGTGATTGGACTTTCTAAATTCCCCCATTCTGTCTAAATAAAGCAACAGACACTGTCTGACATCTAATGAAAAGATCTTTCCTTCTGTGTTAACCCTCAGACCGAGAAGGATGGAAGGACAATCTCCCGTGACCTGTGAAAACGTGAGGCCACATCAGGGGATCCAAAGCTAGTCTCCTGTCCAAAAAGCTGGACAGGGCTGCCACTTGGACCTCGGGTGTCTCAGTTGCCAGGCCTTGATCCGCGCCTTCCTGGAGGAAGTCCAGGATTGCAGGGATATCTTGTTGGGAAGCCCCTTTTGCCAGACACCAGCACAAAAAGACTCCCCGGACCCTGGTGTAAATTTATCTGGTAACCAGCTTCCAACCCAGCAAAAGGGTCACGATTACTCTCTCTGAGCATCCTCTCTGCCGCAGGATCTCCCTTTTCAAGAGCTAAACCGTCAGTTTGAAGAATGCGGGGTTTGGGTGGCAAACTGGACTCTGTAGGAGAAGGTCCTGCCGTTTCGGTAAGTGCTGCGGGGGAGAACACCGACCAATTTCCCAGGGTAGGGAACCAGGTCCTCTTGGGCCACCAGGGAGCGACCAGAATCAGTCTGCTGACTGATTCAGCTCTGATCCTAACAATAACACAGAAGCTAAGGGGGGGGGGGACCCCCTCAGATCCCTTTTCTCTGGACAGGGAAAAGAATCTCCTCACCCTTCCATTTCCTCTGCGAGAAAAGAGGTCCAATCTCTGGCTGGCCGACACACAAGAGAGAACACCTCTGGATTTTGCACCCACTCCCCCTGGTGAATCGGCTGCTGACTGAGGTAGTGCGCTTCCATGTTGTAGATCCCCCTTATATGAACTGCAGGGATTGAGGGGATTCACTGTTCCGCCACTGTAGGAGCTCCTGAGTTAAGCTCACGAGTGTACGAGACCTGGTTCCTGAGTTAAGCTCACGAGTGTACGAGACCTGGTTCCTGAGTTAAGCTCACGAGTGTACGAGACCTGGTTCCTGAGTTAAGCTCACGAGTGTACGAGACCTGGTTCCTGAGTTAAGCTCACGAGTGTACGAGACCTGGTTCCTGAGTTAAGCTCACGAGTGTACGAGACCTGGTTCCTGAGTTAAGCTCACGAGTGTACGAGACCTGGTTCCTGAGTTAAGCTCACGAGTGTACGAGACCTGGTTCCTGAGTTAAGCTCACGAGTGTACGAGACCTGGTTACTCCCTGGCGATTCAAGAAAGCCACCGTCGTTGGATCTGGATCTCTCTTCCGGATCTTTTTTTTAATGCTCTTAGGGCTTCCCTGACCACCAAGAGTTCCCTGAAGATGGAGGAAGAGCCCTTCTGAACCTGGTCCCAAACTCCATGGGCCCCCCCAAGAGGAAAGTAGGAATCGCTGGAGAGTCTTGGTGTGGAGCTGGGCAAAGGGTACTGCAGGAATGCAAGATGTTATTACCCCAAATACCCTCAATGTTCCTGCGGGAGACCTCTCTGGGCTCTAGGAGGTTCCACACTGCTCCCATTAGGCATCCAACTTCTATGTCACCGAATCAACCAGGAACCCTAGGTAAACCTTGGTCTGTGATGAAACCACCCCCAGAAGCTTCCCAAGCCTGCGGTCCGGCTCCCAGGGGGGGGTGGGGGGACGACCTCCAACCCTCGGGCCTCGGCTCTAAGAAAAAAAGTAGCAAAAACTGTTTTGCTGTGGGGGAAACAAATCAAAAACTGGGAGGAGCACAGGGAGGGGGCGGGGTTTATTGACCTCTTTCTTGATTGCGTTTCCTGTCCGGTGGGACCAATCATCTCTCAGGGTGCCGTCCTGGAAGACGACTTGAGAAAAAGCAATATGTGTGTTTTTAGTCACACGCAATTCCAGGAGGAGGAAAATGAAAACAAAAATAAAATAAAAAGTAATATGAGCAATAAAAATCAGCAATGAATATTAAATAATGGCAAAATTAAATATTAGGAGTGAGGGTTGGTGCTGCGCTGATCACAGATAATTCAAAGACAGATCGGAGCTGCAACACAAACCCTACAAGTTTCGGGAAAACACAAAAAGATTTTTTTTTTTGTGTTTTCTGAAACATGTAGGGTTTGTGTTGCGGCTCCGATCTGTCTTTGACCGTTCGGTCGGCCGGAATTTGTGGTTGCTGCAGCACTCAGCAGTTGTATTTCGACAACACCGTTCCCATCCTACTGATGTTTTTAGATGTTAGTATATAATTTTTTTGTACATTGAATAACTTTTCTATTTTTATACATTTTTTTTCTTTATTTGTATTCACAATCTATTGACCCTTTGGGGGTTCCCTGCCAGTAATATCCAACTTGGGGCATTTCTGTTTCTTCACATTTTTTTGGGGGGGATGTGGCAGAGACCCTCAGGATCAGCCCCTCCATAGTTCCTTTATTAATCATTATTCTATTATCTCTGTATTAAGGACGCTGAAAACTGATCCGGAGTGGTCAGACGATCACCGACTTCTATCCACTTTATGGATGACTTTTGTATCAATATTTATATTGGATGAAATGTGTTTATATTCACACTATAGGATGTTGTGAGCCGGATGATGACATTAGTAGCTTATATATTATTATTTCAGCCTTGGATTTGATTTTATAAGCACATCACTTTTGTTAACAATTTTTGTTTTTTTTAGATTTTTGCTGCAGATTCATCAGATGATTAAGGGGATTGAGCAGAATGTGATTTATCTCTGAATCTCACACGTTAGTCTGGGATGTGATCAGTGATGGACGTTCTCATCATACTATATGAAGAAAGGGGAACTTTGATTTGGTAGATCGCAAGACACCATTTAAAATTATTATTATGATTGGTGACAATAATAATAATACTAAAATGTACGGATTTTATTGTTGATGGATAACTAATCATTTGTATTGCTCAGATGAACATTGTTTTAATAAATTATTGTCAATATTGATATTTAAATTTTGCTACAGCTGTGTACCCCTCCCCCAATCCATCTATGGGCGGCATTGGGACATCCTGGACACCAGGGGGGGGTGTGTGTGTCTATGGAGGCACACAGCCCGGCTCGGAGCCACACAGGGGGGCTTGCTGAGGAGGCACCTGAAGGAAGGGGGAGCAGAGAGCACGGGGGGGGGGGGGGCACCATATAAGAGGAGGAAAGGGGGGGGGGGGGGGGGAACGCTCTGTGCAGTATGATTAGTATCTCTATACAGGGCGGGTCACATGATCACTACATCCCGTACTGTGTGAGATCTGGTCAGTTGCTACGGGTTACCATGATAATAGGAGGATACCAATGGTGACCAATTCCTGACTGATCAGTACAACCCCCCACCCCATCACCTCACACCCCTGCACCCCCCTCCCCCACATCTCACTGAACACTCCAACCCCCCCCTTATCACCCCTCCCCCTGACACCCCCTGCACCCTCCCTCCCCCATCCCGTGCAACCTCCCCCTTCCCCTGACACCCACCCCCATCCCCCTCCCTCGACACCCCTTGCACCCCCTTCCCCGACACCCCCTGTATCCTCCCTCCCCCTTGCCCTGACACCCCCTGCACTCTCCCCCATCCCTTGACACCCCTTGCACCCCCCTTCCCCTCAACCCCCGATACCCCCTGCACCCTCCCTCTTCCCCCGACACCCTCCCTCCCCGATCTTGTGCAACCTCCCCCTCAGCACCCCCTGCACCTCCTTCCCCTGACACCCCCTGCAACCTCCCTCCCCCATCCCGTGCACCCTCCCGCATCCCCCTCGACACCCCCTGCACCTCCTTCCCCTGACACCCCCTGCAACCTCCCTCCCCCATCCCGTGCACCCTCCCGCATCCCCCTCGACACCCCCTGCACCTCCTTCCCCTGACACCCCCTGCAACCTCCCTCGACACCCCTTTCCCCCCTCCCCTGCACCCTCCCTCCCCCATCCTCCTCCCTCGACACCCCTTGCCCCGACACCCTCCCCCCCAACCCCCTCTGCCCCCTCCCTCGACACCCCTCTCCCTCCCTGCATCCTCCCTCCCCCATCCTGACACCCCCTGCACCTCCTTCCCCTGACACTCCCTCGACACCCCTTTCCCCCCTCCCTCTTCCCCTGACACCCCCTCCCCCCCCCCATCCTGACACCCCCTGCCGTCTCACCGGGTCCGGAGTCTCTATCACATCCTCGGCGGCTCCCCCCAGACATGGCAGACACATCCCCATCTTCCTCCTCCTCCTCCTTCCACCACACAGATCAGGGCAGGACAGTGCGGGGGGAGGGGCTCTACGGCCAGCCACAACAACACGTGTTCTTATAACCGGAGGGGGCGGAGACCTTCCCCGACACGTCTCCTCTTTCCCGACTATAAGAAACAGGAGAAGCGGCCATTTTCCCGGAGACCAAACTACAGGGAGCTCTATGGGGGAGACCAACACAACATGGATCGGGAAGAGGAGACGGAAATGGGAAACGGCTCCGTCATCAGAGTGGAGAGAGACTGATAGAAATGTGTATAATAAGAGCTGAGACTGGAGATTGTAATGAGGGAGGGGGAGAACCTGAGAGGACTACAAGTCCCAGCATGCCAATATCACCCAATAGAGATCCAGATCACCCCCTCCCCCCATAGACCATTATTATTATTATTATTATTATTATTATTAGAGGGGCACCAAAATTAAAATTCCCGTCACCAAAAATTCAGGATGTGTTTGGCTGAAACTGATATTGATGTTTAAATGTAAATACATTGAAATAAAGTCCGAAAAAGTGTTAGATTGAAAACAATATATACAGTATCTCACAAAAGTAAGTACACCCCTCAGTCACATTTTTGTAAATCTTTTCTTCTATCTTTTCATGTGACAACACTGAAGAAATGACACTTGTCTACAATGTAAAGTAGTGAGTGTACAGCTTGTATAACAGTGTAAATTTGCTGTCCCCTCAAAATAACTCAACACACAGCCATTAATGTCTAAACCGCTGGCAACAAAAGTCAGTACACCCCTAAGTGAAAATGTCCAAATTGGGCCCAATTAGCCATTTTCCCTCCCCGGTGTCATGTGACTCGTTAGTGTTACAAGGTCTCAGGTGTGAATGAGGAGCAGGTGTGTTAAATTTGGTGTTATCGCTCTCACTCTCTCATACTGGTCACTGGAAGTTCAACATGACACCTCATGGCAAAGAACTCTCTGGGGATCTGAAAAAAATAATTGTTGCTCTACATAAAGATGTCCTAGGCTATAAGAAGATTACCAAGACCCTAAAACTGAGCTGCAGCACGGTGGCCAAGACCATACAGCGGTATAACAGGACAGTTTCCACTCAGAACAGGCCTCGCCATGGTCCACCAAAGAAGTTGAGGTCACGTGCTCAGCGTCATATCCAGAGGTTGTCTTTGGGAAATAGATGTATGAGTGTTGCCAGCATTGCTGCAGAGGTTGTAGGGGTGGGGGGTCAGCCTGTCAGCGCTCAGACCATACGCCGCACACTGCATCAAATTGGTCTGCATGGCTGTCGTCCCAGAAGGAAGCCTCTTCTAAAGATTATGCACAAGAAAACCCGCAAACAGTTTGCTGAAGACAAGCAGACTAAGGACATGGAATACCGGAACCATGTCCTGTGGTCTGATGAGACCAAGATAAACTTATTTGGTTCAGATGGTGACAATCGTGTGTGGGGGCAACCAGGTGAGGAGTACAAAGACAAGTGTGTCTTGTCTACAGTCAAGCATGGTGGTGGGAGTGTCATGGTCTGGGGCTGCATGAGTGCTGCCGGCACTGGGGAGCTACAGATCATTGAGGGAACCATGAATGCCAACATGTACTGTGACATACTGAAGCAGAGCATGATCTCCTCCCTTCGGAGACTGGGCCGCAGGGCAGTATTCCAACATGATAACCACCCCAAACACACCTCCAAGATGACCACTGGCTTGTTAAAGAAGCTGAGGGTAAAGGTGATGGACTGGCCAAGCATGTCTCCAGACCTAAACCCTATTGATCATCTGTGGGACATCCTCAAACGGAAGGTGGAGGAGCGCAAGGTCTCTAACATCCACCAGCTCTGTGATGTCCTCATGGAGGAGGGGAAGAGGACTCCAGTGACAACCTGTGAAGCTCTGGTGACCTCCATGCCCAAGAGGGTTAAGGCAGTGCTGGAAAATAATGGTGACCACACAACATATTGACACTTTGGGCCCAATTTGGACATTTTCACTTAGGGGTGTACTCACTTTTGTTGCCAGCGGTTTAGACATTAATGGCTGTGTGTTGAGTTATTTTGAGTGGACAGCAAATTTACACTGTTATACAAGCTGTACACTCACTACTTTACATTGTAGACAAGTGTCATTTCTTCAGTGTTGTCACATGAAAAGATAGAAGAAAATATTTACAAAAATGTGAGGGGTGTACTTACTTTTGTCAGATCCTGTATAGTGGAGTTTTTATTTATTTATTTTTTTATACTACCCTGTTTCCCCAAAAATAAGATCTAGTGTGATTGTCGGTGATGGCTGCAATATAAGCCCTACTCCCCAAATAAGTCCTAGTTAAAGTCCCTGTAGGTCTTATTTTCAGGGTAGGGCTTATTTTCGGGGAAACAGGGTAGTAATAGTGGTGATCAGCGACTTATAATGGGACTGCGGCGGGAAATCTGACACTAACTGACGCCGGGACGGAACTGTCTAACTGCCACTGACATCGCCAGTGACAGTAATGCAGTGATAATACTATACACTGTCACTGTACTAATGACACTGGCTAGGAAGGGGTTACATAGTTAGTCAGGTTTGAAAAAAAGACACAAGTCCAACAAGTTTAACTATAAAAAAAATAAAAAAATAAAAAATATCATACAATCCCATATACCCAATCCTCTACCCACAGTTGACATCTCGGGCGATCAAAGGGTTAACTGTGTATCTAACTATGTGTACAGTGTGCTGCCTTTTACTACAAATCTCTTTGTTCCTTCTCTCTGCCTTGCAGGGATAAGAAACAGAGGGATTGTTCCCACTGATTGTACAGAGCTCTGTGTTGTTTATCAACACGGGGCTTCTGGGCTGTGATTGGACACAGCTGAACAGCAGGTCCCTGCAACGAATAAGCCATTGGCTGGGACCTGCTGACCGACTCCCGCTGTGTACAAGGGGGTGTCCTGGGGGGGGTAGGGGGTGTGAATGTGCGCACCCTAAACATGGAAAAGGGGAGCGACGTAGCAGTACATTGCTTTGCCTGCAGTGGTCCTGCTCTGTATGTAAGGACTCCGCTCAGTACAACTTCCTCCGTCCTGCCTCAGTCTGCCTTACATACACTTGAGGGGGACCGCAACCTGTGACGTCATAGTGAAAAGTGGGTGTGGCTAAAGGTGGGTGTGGTTCAATTATGATGAGGTTACAATCTGGGTGACTCATCCGCTACCCCCTTTAGCTGCGGAGGCAGTACTAGGGTGGGAGTGTGGGGGGGGGGTGTACACATGTGACTGCTGCAATGCTTTGCCTTACAGCTTCGGCATCAATTATAACCCCCCCCCCATTATCAACGTGACCCATTCAAGGGAATTGCACTGCTCTGCTAGCGCCCTGCAACTGCTGCATGCTAGTGCGAGGCTGGGGGGCTTAAAGGAGGCGATACCATACGGCCTTATCACCTGTCAAATGCTCTCTGAAGAGTACTCTGAATGCCGATCACTCTTCAGAGACCAAAGCAAGCGTTAACAAACCCTTCATTATTATTATTTTTTAATCTTTACTTTTTACAATTTTTTTTTAAAGTTTTTATAATTTTATCTATTCATTTTTTTTACATATACAATAGCCCTGTTTGGGGAGGGGGGGGGGGGGGGGGGCTTTGGTCAAATATCAGGGATCTAAACAGGAGGATCAAAGCTGCAGAGTGGGGGTCAGAAAGTGAAATGAGGGGGGGTGCCGGGAAGGGGGGGATAGCACAACTCCTGTGTGGCTCTACCTGCAGCTGGCAGGAGGGAGAAGAGGAAATGCCGGAGGGGGGGGGGTCATAGAGGGAAAGGGGGGGCACTGGATGAACATACCGGAACGGATCCCCCTGCAGTGCAGCCAGGGGGAGGGAGAGGAGGAGATCCAGCTGGTGGCTGCACTGCAGGGGGCTCAGGGTCAGACGGGGGGGGGGGTTAGTGGAGTGCCGGAATGTCACCTAAAATGTTGATTGGCTCTGCCAAGTGACATGGGATCTGGAATTATGCAGCGTCATAAAATGGGAGGTCAATCAGCTACAGCTCAAGGAACCCCTGGGAATCTTTATTCCTCCCACTGACACCAATGATGGGGCACTATTCCTCCCACTGATACTAATGATGGGGCACTATTCCTCCCACTGACACCAATGATGGGACACTATTCCTCCCACTGACACCAATGATGGGACACTATTCCCCCCACTGATACCAATGATGGGGCACAATTCCTCCCAATGACACCAATCATGGGGCACTATTCCTCCCACTGACACCAATGATGGGGCACTATTCCTCCCACTGATACCAATAATGGGGCACTATTCCTCCCACTGACACCAATAATGGGGCACTATTCCTCCCACTGACACCAATGATGGGACACTATTCCCCCCACTGATACCAATGATGGGGCACTATTCCTCCCACTGACACCAATGATGGGGCACTATTCCTCCCACTGATACCAATGATGGGGCACTATTCCTCCCACTGACACCAATGATGGGGCACTATTCCTCCCACTGATACCAATGATGGGGCACTATTCCTCCCACTGATACCAATGATGGGGCACTATTCCTCCCACTGACACCAATAATGGGGCACTATTCCTCCCACTGACACCAATAATGGGGCACTATTCCTCCCACTGATACCAGGACATTTTCTACTCTCGCTGGCCACAGTCCGGTGCTCCTAAAGTTTAAAGAACAGTAAGGCTCGGTTCACACTGGGGCGACTTGGGATCCGACTTGTACGTCCTCAAGTCGCCCCAAGTCGCTCCAGAAATAGTTTCAATGGGAGTTAACGCTAGCGTCTTAATAGACACTACTGAAGTCGCTCCGACTTCAGAGCGTACTCCCTGTACTACTTTGATCCGACTTTGATCCGACTTCAGCCTATTGACTATCATTGAAGTCGGATCAAAGTGCCGGTTTACACAGGAGCGACTTGTCAGGCGACCTAGCCGCCTGACAAGTCGCCTCCTGTTCTGTACAACGCAAGTCGCTCCGACTTAGAAAAAGGTTCCTGTACTACTTTTGGGGCGACTTCAGGCGACTTGCATAGACTTCTATACAGAAGTCATTTTGCAAGTCGCCGTGGGAGTCGTGTGCAGGTCGCCTCAGTGAGGCGACCTGCAAGTCGTGCCGCCCCTGTGTGAACCGGGCCTAAACTGGCCCTTTGTGTATAAAGTTTGGAGACCCCCGGCTCTAGAGGAACCCTGGATGAGAATGGTTGCTATACACAATATGCTCTGAGCTTTGTTGAGGATCTTGTAGTATTCACATTGAGTCACAAGATGGCGCCATCGCTCAACCTTTAGAAAACAACCTAAAGCATTCTGTTCTGTTCTGTTGCAAAAGCAAACAATAAATACAATGTATTAATAAATAGAAATCGTATTGTATCAGTCATTTATGTCATATCGGCTTGTCAGGCTAAATTGATAAAGTGTGGAAAATATAAATGATGACACGCTATCCAGCAACTAACAGGAACCTCATTTTTTTCTTTATAAACAAAAAGCAGAGAGAGAAGCGCCACAGTGTGAATTGAATACTGTAGTACAATGAATAAAAACACTGACATGGAGGTAAGTGATGGTCGGCATAGGGAAGAAGTCCTACAACGTCTCCTGTCACGCTGGCCCAGGCGGGCCGTGCCGCATATCAGTGCCCATCAGTGCAGCCTCATCAGCGTACATCAATGAAGGAGAAATATTACCTGTTTGCAAAATTTTATAACAAAATATAAAACTGTTTTGTTTTCCAAATTGTTGTCCTTTTTTCATTTTTTTAACAAAAAATAAAAAATCCCAGAGATGATCAAATACCACCAAAAGAAAGCTCTATTTGTGGGGGGAAAAAAAAAATGATAAAAATGTCCTATGTGTACAGCGTTGCATGACCGCGCAATTGTCATTCAAAGTGTGACAGCGCTGAAAAGCTGATAATTGGCCTGGGCAGGAAGGGGGGTAGAAGTGCCCGGTAAGCAAGTGGTTAAAGAATTCCAGCTCATCGGTTTAGTGTTATGCTGTAAATATCGGCCCCGTAGAATTATTCCTCCCGCTCACACCCTCTAGGCCAGGGATATGCAATCAGCGGACCTCCAGCTGTTGCAGAACTACAAGTCCCATGAGGCATAGCAAGACTCTGACAGACACAAGGATGACACCCAGAGGCAGAGGCATGATGGGACTTGTAGTTTTGCAACAGCTGGAGGTTCGCTAATTGCATATTCCTGATCTATATGGTTTAACCCAATCATCAGCTATGAGTAAGCGTCTATGGGTGTGAAACGCGTTAGCTACTGCTATGCACTGTTCCTGCGAGGTGGCTGTTTTTGGATGTGAACTATTTATAAATAAAGATGTCTTTCTTCGGAGTGCGGCAGTCCAGGATTTCTTCATTTCCATCGACCGACGATAGCCGCCACCTTTAGGTTTTAACCCCCCGCCGACCGCTCACAGAGAATATACCGCCAGCGGGGGCGGCAGGTACAAGCACAGTCACATACGTGTACGTGACCGGCCTTTCTTCCAGGTTTGGGGTGCACACGAGCGCCCCGCCCCCCCCCCTCCCGACCCATGCTGTGGTTGGACACAGTGTGAGTTTGGCAGCAGATTTCAGCCAACGCTTTTGGCTGAAACCTGCTAATCGGCTGTGTACAAACACACACAGGAACAGCGATCTGGCTGCTTCTTCTCCCTGAAAAGCAGGGAGAAAAAAAAAAACAAAACAGCCAGATTAGTAAAAAGCAGCACATAAACACTGGTTTGGCACACAGTTAACCTCTTGATTGCCCTCAGATGTTTAACCCCTTCCCAGCCATTGTATATTACCCTGTTTCCCGAAAATAAGACCTAGCGTGATTGTCAGTGATGGCTGCAATATAAGCCCTACCCCCCAAATAAGGGACTTTAACTAGGGCTTATCACGCTAGGTCTTATTTTCGGGGAAACAGGGTATTAGCACTGATCACTGTATTAGTGTCACTGGCGATGTCATTGTCAGTTAGTGTCAGATTGTCCGCCACATTATCCCAGTCCCACTATAGGTTGGTGATCACCACCATTACCAGTACGGCGTCTATAGCTGTGTAAATTCCAGTATACGGGGGGGTTCTTCAAAAAGTTTCCACACTTTTTTAAACCCTATGAAAGTGAAGTTCCAGTCCTCCAATTATAATTTAAGACTCCACTGTAACTCGGTCCTCTTTATTTGCACTCTTTAGATATGTTATGAATGTTCTCCTTTTTACTTTTGTTTAAATGTAATAGAAGTACCCGGATCTCGGAAGCTGGCGGGGTCCATCTCCACTGTGGGCACCTGAAGCCCTCTTGTATTTATTTCCGGGGAATCGGTGCAGCCGGCTACCCAGCATGCACCTCCCGATCTCGCTCCCTGCGCGGTAATGCCTCGGTGCGGCTCCCCTTCTTCCCGACAGGTCGCCAGAGCAACGCCGCCGGAAGTTTTCCCGCCCCATTGCTATAGCAACCTGTCAATCGGACACGCTCCAGTCATTTCCTCGTCTGCAGATAACGCGAGATTTCGTCAGTAGGCGATTCGCCAGGAATCCTGGGATACGTGACGCCGCTGTCCCAGGAGACCTCGCAAATCGCCTAGTGTGACGTGATCGCCTAGGCGGGGGGGAGGGGGGGCTACTGGTGTTGCAGCTTAAAGAAGACTATTAACCTCTTTGCGGCCGGCCTATAGCAGAATGACGGCCGGGAAGTGGTGCAGTTATCCTGACTGGGCGTCATATGAGGTCCAGCGGGATAACAAGGCGGCACGCGGGGGGCGATCGGTGGTGTAAGTCTGACCAACCGCATCTCCGATCTTGGTAAAGAGCCTCTGATGCAGGCTCTATACCATGTGATCAGCCGTGTCCAATCACAGTGTAAATAGGAAGAGCCGTTTATCGTTTTTTTCCTCCACTCACACTGACAGGCGTGAGAGTAGAGGAGAGATGATCAGCGGCTCTCCTGACGGGGGGGGGGGGTGGTGGTCTGCGCTGATTGATTATCAGTGCAGCCTCCCCCCCCCCCGAGGATGCCTACCCAGGACCACCAGGGATGCCAATCAATGCCCAATAGGGATGCCACTCAGTGCCCATCAGTGATGCCTGCCAGTGCCTCCTGGTCAGTGCTGCCTAACAGTGCCATCTATCAGTGCCACCTATGCGTGCTGCATGTAAGTGCCCCATCATCAGTTGCTGCCCATCAGTGCCCGTCAGTGTTGATCATAACTGCCGCCTATCAGTGCTGCATATAAGTGCCACCTCATCAGTGCCAATCAGTACTGCCTCATCAGTGCCGCCTATCAGTGCCTGTCGGTGCTAATTATCAGTGCCGCCTATCAGTACTACCTATAAGTGCTGCCTATCAGTGCCAATCAGTACTGCCTCATCAGTGCCTCCTATCAGTGCCCGTCAGTGCCGATCATCAGTGCCGCCTATCAGTGTCCGTCAGTGCTGATCATCCGCTTATCAGTGCCCGTCAGTGCTGATCAGTGCCGCCTATCAGTGCCCGTTAGTGCTGATCATCAGTGCCCGTCAGTGCTGATCATCAGTGCCCGTCAGTGCTGATCATCAGTGCCGCCTATCAGTGCCCGTCAGTGCCGCCTATCATTACTACCTATCAGTGCTGCATATAAGTGCCGCCTATCAGTGCCCGTCAGTGCTGATCATCAGTGCCCGTCATTGCTGATCATCAGTGCCACCTATCAGTGCCCGTCAGTGCTGATTATCAGTGCCGCCTATCAGTGCCCGTCAGTGCTGATTATCAGTGCCGCCTATCAGTACTACCTATCAGTGCCCGTCAGTGCTGCATATAAGTGTCGCCTCATCAGTGGAGGAGAAAACTTACTTATTTACAAAGTTTTGTAACAGAAACAAAAAAAAATTTATTTTTTTTTTTTCAAAATTTTTGCTCTTTTTTTATTTGTTGCACAAAAAAATAAAAACCACAGAAGTGATCAAATACCACCAAAAGAAATCTCTATTTGTGGGGAAAAAAATGATAAAAATGTCCTATGAGTACGGTGTAGCATGACCGCGCAATTGTCAAAGTGTGAGAGCGCTGAAAATTGGCCTGGGCAGGAGGGGGGGTAAGTGCTCCGGTATTGAAGGCGCAAAAAAATGTATGCTATAAGGGGATACTATAGACAGCGATTCTATTAAATGGGCGGAGCTCCGCTTTAAATATAAAAAACAAAAACAATGTGCAGAAACTTTTTGCAGGCCCCTCCTACATATCATAGTTTGTGGACTTTATCACTTTCATGCAAACCAATCAATATACACTTACTGGGATTTTCTTTTTTTTTGACATGCAGCAGAATACATTTTGGCCTAAATTCATGAAGAAATGAGATTTTATTGGATTTGTTTTATAACAGAAAAGCAGAACATTTCTTTTTTGTTTATATAATAAAAAAATAAAAACCGCAGAGGTGATCAAATACCACCAAATGAGTCCTCTATTTGTGGGGAAATAAATGATATAAATTCCATTTGGATACGACGTTGCATGACCGCTCAATTACCAGTTAAAATAGCGCAGAATGGCCTGGCCATGAAGGGGGGTAAAACGTTCCAGAGATGAAATGGTTAACCCAATCATTAAAAGCGGAACGTTACCCATGACAACCTGATATAAAAAAATAACGTTCTTTAGCAAGAAACATACATGAATTATTCTGCTATCAGAACGAGTGTGCGATGTAACCTCACCTCCAGCATTGCTCCCGTCTCTTCTTTGCTGGAGGCGGCCATTTTGCTGAAGCCCAAAGCCCCGCAGCATTAAGACCCCTTTCACATTGGGGGCCACGTCAGCGTTGCTTGTTTTAGGGGCGCTTTTTCCGTCCGCTTTTAACCCCAAGAGAAGGGGGTTATAACCACCCGTGTTGCTTCCGAAGCGCCGCCCGTTCATTTCAATGGGCAGGACGCATTTTGGGAGCGTTGTATACAGCGCTCCTCCACCGCCCCAAAGATGCGGCTTGCAGGACTTTACCGAACGCCCCGCCAGCGCGTCACACTGAAGTGAATGGGAAGCGGTTTTCAGGCGCTGTTTCTAGTGCTAAACACCTGAAAACTGTGTGAAAGGAGTCCGAATCAAAGCGGAACTAAACCCATCGAATTACCAATTTCCAAAAAAAGTTACATTCCTGTAATGTTGGAAATGAAAACTGTCCCATTTGCCGCCTGCGTCCTCAACCAAACCATCACATTTCTGGTGTTATAACTCATCACATGTGTTACACCATGTCAGTTACAGATCAAACAGAAGCAGCTTCCTTGGCTGTTAGGGCACCTTCACACTGAGACGCGGGGGGGGGGGGGGGGGGACCGACACAAAGTGCCGCTTTTTTTTTGCGGCGCACTTTTCACCCCGGTAGCGGCCGAAAGAGCGTTAAAAGCGCCGCTGCCCATTGATTTCAATGGGCAGGGACGGTGGAGGAGCGGCGTATACACATCGCTCCTAAAGCGCCTCAAAGAAGAGACTTTTTTTTCCCGTCCTGCCAGCGCACCGCTCCGGTGTGAAAGCACCCGGGGCTTTCACATTGGAGTGACAGGAGAGGCTCTTTACAGGCGCTATCGCGCCTAAGCGTGGAAGTAGCTTTAAGGAAGAGGGGGGGGGATTTAATTCCACTTTAAAGCTTCTTTCACACTGGGGTGGGGGGGGGGCATTAGTGGTAAAGCACCGTTTATTTTAGCAGCGCTTTACCGATATTATAACAGCGCTTTTTGGCTGCTATCCCCTCGCTAGCGGCCGAATAAAGGATTAAAAAGCGCCCGCAAAGCGCTTTGCAGTCGCTTCAGCAGCGATGCCCATTGATTTCAATGGGAAGGGGCGGTGGGGGGGAGGGGTGTAATACAGCGCTCCCTCACCGCCCCGAAGATGCGGCTTGCAGGACTTTTTCTAACGTCCCGCCAGCGCACCGCCCCGGGTGTAAAATGCCCTCGGGCTTTCACACTGGGGCTGCAGTGGAGGCATTTTTTCAGGCGCTATTTTTTAGCCCAAAAGCGCCTGAAGAAAAAGCCTCCAGTGTGAAGGGGGGTCCAAGGCGGTCAGCACATCGGGCTTTACAAATTCAGCGCAGTGCCTAAAAATGGGAGATCAACTGAGCATGTGCAGAACGGGGCGAGAGTATTACTGTTTTTTTCTATCGCTTTACCTGCAAAGAAAAGAACCAGCCTGAAGTCATCTAACAGGACTTCATTTTCTGACTAACGTTCCACTTTAACCTACGATATCCGCCATCTTTGTGAGTTATAAAAAAAACTAAACAAAAACAAACAAAAAAAACAGAAAACAAAACAAAACAAAACAAAAAAAACACAAAATAAAAAACACACACCACAAGCCCACAAGTGCTGAACAAATAATACAGAAGATCCATCCAGACCTTCCTCACTCTGTCCAGTGCCCCTCCCCCACGGGGCTGTGTTCTTTGTCTCTGGGACAATAAAGTTTAATTCATGTCACAATTTTTTTTTTCTTCCCACACTTTGGCTGCCCGTCTTTTGTCCAGCTTTGGTTAGGATACGAATGATGTAACGAATGATGTAACGATCGCACAAAACACACACAGACAATCGGCGTCACCATAAGAGAAATCTTTATTATAAAGTAATTGAACGATTTATTCCTCCACTCAGAGAGGAGAAAACGGACGGACGTCACTCGGCTTCCATTTGCTCTCGGCGCGCTTTTCTCACTAGGAGGCGCCGTTCCCGCTCGTACTGCTTCATTCGCTGGACGTAACTGGAGGAGGAAGAAGAGGAGGAGGAGGAAGAAGAGGAGGAGGAGGAAGAAGAGGAGGAGGAGGAAGAAGAGGAGGAGGAGGAAGAAGAGGAGGAGGAGGAAGAAGAGGAGGAGGAGGAAGAGGAAGAGGAAGAAGAGGAAGAGGAAGAAGAGGAAGAGGAAGAAGAGGAAGAAGAAGAGGAAGAAGAAGAGGAAGAGGAAGAGGAAGAAGAAGAGGAAGAAGAAGAGGAAGAAGAAGAGGAAGAAGAGGAGGAAGAAGAGGAGGAAGAAGAGGAAGAAGAAGAGGAAGAAGAAGAGGAAGAGGAGGAAGAGGAAGAGGAAGAAGAGGAGGAGGAGGGGGGAACAGAAAACAGATAGACGGTCAATGTGCAGAAAAACAAAAAACAGAAAACACAACAAAGGGTAAATAAAAGGGGCAGATAAAAGCGTTTAACCACTTCCAGCCTGTAAAAAGATGGTGTCTGTGGGGGGAGGGGGGCGGGCCTCTTGTTGATTCGGGTGGACATTATGTGACGTCTAACCGGATCGCATGCTGCGCCCACCAGACACGGCCAATGAATGATCAGTGTACCGGCTCGCTGCGGGTACCTTGTGACCAATCACAGTACATTACATGACAGTCATAAACAATGGAGGGTTTCCTTTGACTCCATCCATGGGGTACAATCGTGTTGCTAGCTGTGATTGGTCAGTATGATCAGTATGATTGGGCCAATCACAATCCATCTGTACCATGTGATTAGCTTTGGCCAACAGCTAATGAAAAAAGTCAGCATGGGGTCAGAAAAGGGGGGGGGTGTTGGGGTTTGGGGGGGGGGGGGGGGGGACGAACGGCCCCTCCCCCTCCTGAACCAGACCTGGCAACAAGCTCTCAACATGGGGTTGTGAGTGCTTTGGGACCCCCCAACTCTACCCTAAAGCTCCTTGTCCCCATGGCCGGTGGTTGTCGGGATCTGCAGGTAGGGGCTTATCGGAAACTGGAAGCCCCCTTTAATATCCCGCTCCCCCCCCATGTGAAGGAGTATGAGGTACATAGCACCCCTAGTCATTCACCAAAAAGAGTGTCAAAAAGTCATGACGTCACTTCCTGTTTACTCGGCTGCCAATGGCGCCAGTTTTAAAAAAAAAAAAAATACAGTATTCAGAATCGCCGTTTTCGGTGATCTGAATACTTTGAAGTGCAAAGGAGGGATATGGAGTCTTTTAGAGCCCTTCATAAAGAGGACCTGTCACCACCTATTACTGTCACATGGGATGTTTACATTTCTTGTGACAGCAATAAAAGTCATCAATAATTAAAAAATAAAAAAAAAACAACACAATGTGGAAGTCGCGCCCGCATATGTAAACGGTGTCCAAACCACACGTGTGAGATATCGCCGCGATCGCCAGAGTGAGAGGGAAACTTCTAGCACTACAACTCCTCTGTAACTCAAACCTGGTAACCGTTATTTATTTATTTATTTTTTAAAAGTCCCCTATGGAGATTTTTTTTTTTTTTTTTTTTTTTTTTAGGTACTGTAGTTTGTCGCCATTCCACGAGTGTGCGCAATTTTAAATCCTGACATGTTAAGTATCTATTTACTCGGCGTAACATCATCTTTCACATTATACAGAAAAAAAAAAAAAATTGGGCTAACTTTACTGTTCCGTTTATTTTAAAATTGATGAAAGTGTCTTTTCCCCCAAAAAAAGTTGCGTTTAAAACACCACTGCACAAATACCGTGTGATATAAAATCATGCAACAACCGCCATTTTATTCTCTAGATTCTCTGATAAAAAAAAATATATATATATACATAATGTTTGGGGGCTCTAAGTAATTTTCTAGCAAAAAAATACGAATTTTAACTTGTAAACACCAAATGTCAGAAACAGGCTTAGTCATGAAAGGGTTAAAAATTTTAAAAAGCAATGTCTCCCCTCCCCCCCCATTACCTGTAAAAAAAAAAAATGTTTAAAGCGTCGCCTATGGAGATTTTTAAGTACCGTAGTCGGTCGCCATTCCCACGAGTGTGACATGTTGGGTATCTATTTACTCGGCGTAACATCATCTTTCACATTATACAAAAAAATGCATTTGAAAGACAAATGCGCAAATACTGAGTGACATAACCACAACCGCCATTTTATTCTCCAGGGTCTCTGCTAAAAAATAAAATAAATATATATATAATGTTTGGGGGTTCTGAGTAATTTCGTAGCAGAAAATATAGATTTTTTTACTTGTGAAAAAACAAAATGTCGGAAAAACTCCTGGGGGAGGGGGAGGGGGGGGGTTTGGTCAGCAAGTGGTTAAAGGTCAGCACAGTTCCGGAGTCCCCGGAGGGGGGAGGGTAATCCCCGGAGTCCCCCTTTATACTCACTCCAGGTGCTGGCAGTACTCCCACTCGTGTCGCTCGTCCGTACAGGCGAAGATATTGGGCCACATGTCCCTCTTACACTTCATGAGTTTGATGAGATGATGGGCGCAGTAGTCCCGCTGAGCCAACGGCAGCTTCGCCATGTTCATCTGTTCTGGGGTGGCCACCATCACTGCCAGAGAGAGGAGAGACAACGTTATATACTGAGGGGGGGGGGTGCATCCAATCCTACATCCAGGGAGACACTCCCCCAGGAAACAGGAAGTGCGGGGAAACCCTACAGCGGGGACACCAGACTAGGAAGGGATTTCTCTCACTTTCTGTTATGTCTCCGAGACAGGAAATGAGGAGAAATCCCCCCAATGGGGACACAGAGGGCAATAAGAATAAAATCCAACCCCCCCCTCATCCAGAATAAAATAAAACCGCTCCGTCTGGAGTTGGACTCCCACAAGCAGATCATCCTGAACTACCACCTCCCCACAGAGTATCCTGGGAGTAGTAGTCCCTCCATATAGTGCACCCCCAACACACCTCCGAGAGAACATGCTGGGAGTAGTACTTCCTCTATAGTTCTCTATGGGACTGATAACTCCACCCCCTTCCCCCTCCAGACAGGACATGCTGGGAGTAATAGTCTGTCTATAGTCCCCAATGGGACTAAAAGACCAAGCCGAGGCCACCCCCCCCCTTCTACAGAACATGCTGGGAGTAGTACTTATTCTATAATACCCGACAGAAATGTAATAGATCCCCCACCTCCCCTAAAAATGACATGCTGGGAGCAGTAGTCCATCTATTGTGCCCTTAGGAACTGACACCTCCAGACAGGACATGCTTGGAGTCCTTCTACAGTGCACAAGGGGGCTGACAGACCCCCCCCTCCCCCCAATATGGGACATGCTGAGAGTAGTAGTCCCTATAGTGTATACTATGAGTGTCATTTCCCCCTCCTCCACACCTCAGGCATGAAATGCTGGGAGCAGTAGTCCATCTATAATGCCCTTAGAGACTGACAGTACCCCCCCCTCCCGACAGGTGTGATGCTGAGAGTAGTAGTCCTTTTATAGTGCCCTATAGGACTAACACCACCACCCTAAGAGCCCTTGCACACTGGGGCGGCGTCGGTGGTAAAACGCCGCTATTATTAGTGGCGTTTTACCGTCGGTATGCGGCCGCTAGCGGGGCGGTTTTACCCCCCGCTAGTGGCCGAGAAATGGTTAAATACCACCGCAAAGCGCCTCTGCAGAGGCGCTTTGCCGGCGGTATAGCCGCGCCGTCCCATTGATTTCAATGGGCAGGAGCAGTAAAGGAGCGCTATACACACCGCTCCTTCACCGCTCCGAAGATGCTGCTAGCAGGACTTTTTTTACCGTCCTGCCAGCGCACCGCTCCAGTGTGCAAGCCCTCGGGGCAGCGGCACTTTCGGGGCGGTTTGCAGGTGCTATTATTAGCGCAATAGCGCCTGCAAACCGCCCCAGTGTGCAAGGGCTCTTAATCTCAGGCAGATAATGCTGGGAGTAGTAGACCCTTTATAGTGTCCAATTTGACTCCTGACAGAACATGCTGGGAGTAGTAGTCCTTCTATAGTACCCAATTCTACTGGCAACCCCCGTCCCAGATAGGACATGCTGGGAGTAGTAGTCCCTCACAGATAGGACATGCTGGGAGTAGTAGTCCCTCACAGATAGGACATGCTGGGAGTAGTAGTCCCTCACAGATAGGACATGCTGGGAGTAGTAGTCCCTCACAGACAGGACATGCTGGGAGTAGTAGTCCCTTTATATTGCACATTGAGACCGACAAACCCGCTCCCCCCAAGACAGGGGATGCTGGGAGTAGTGGTCCTTTTACAGTGCCCAGTGGGACTGCCAATTCTCCTCCTCCACCTCCCCAATCTCAGGCAGGACATGTTGAGAGTAGTAGTCCCTCTATATAGGACAATGAGACTGGCAGACCCTCCCCACCCCCCCAGACAGGACATGATGGGAGTAGTGGTCCCTCATAGACAGGACATGCTGGGAGTAGTAGTCCCTCACAGACAGGACATGCTGGGAGTAGTGGTCCCTCACAGACAGGAATGATGGGAGTAGTAGTCCCTCCCCCACACAGATCACACACCCCTCTCCTGGAATTGTTCTCCGGTAGGACTGGCCGGCATGGTGATGGGGTCCGGCTCGGGCTCCCCCCAGTATCTCCGCACCAGATGAGCGCCCATCTTCCCCCGAACACCCGAGGGTCACCTCCACCGCCTGGCTATGACACCCAGACACACAGGCTTCCTAGCTGTCTGAACCGCTGCTAAGATCTGTCTCCGCAACAGGCGCCATTTTTAAGAAGCCGATGTCATTGGAGAGAGTTGCGATCGGTCTACAAGGAAATGGCCGCCGCGGGGAGACTGAAGCGGGCGACAGGAGACAATGTCAGGTTTACTTGGACGACCATAGAGGAAAAGAAAAACAAGCCTGATGCAAGTGGCGGGGCTTATTAAAAAGCTTTAACAGCGACCCCCTGCGGCCGGAGGCGCTCACTGCGGTAATCACTGATTACTGTGACTTGAGCTGCTGGGAAGCTCATAGCTCCCAACTGTTCCTGATTTCCCTGTCCCTCTGTCCCTCTTTCCTCCTCATTTGTCCCTCATTTTGGTCTGATCTATATAGTTGTATATAAAATGCACTTTTTTTTCTATCAAAAAGTGTCTCCCGACGCTAAACCTTTCATCCGATTTCTAAATTGCTGCATTTGTAAATTTTAAAAGCCGATATAAAGAAATATTGGTGGTAAAAAAAAAGTCCTTGTGGATTTAATTAACCATTTTTTTGTTAATTCTCCTTTAAGCGCTTCCTGGACCGCCCACCGCCTTTATACGCCGGTACTTTGAAGAGGAATATCGTTGTCATGGCAGCAGCTACCATCACCCCGGTATCCTCGTCTTCAGCAGGCGGTCCGCTTCAAGATAAAATAGGTCTCTGCGGCGGATTCGCTGCAAGATCACTTTTATCGGCGGAGGAAGAGGGCCGCCCCTCCCGCCGCGCTCCGGTGCCCTCCGCCGCTTACCAGAGCCATCGGCAACGGCGATCGGATGTTTCCCCTTTGTGTGACATGGAGATGAGCGAGGGGAAGATGGGGACCCCCCCCCCCCCCGTCTTCACATAGCTCTGAAAGGGCCATTTTTTTTTTTTGTATTTTTTTAAATGACAATTTTTTTTATTGCATTTTAGTGTAAATATGAGATCTGATGTCTTTTTGACCCCCCCAGATCTCATATTTACGAGGACCCGTTATGTTTTTTTTTCTATTACAAGGGATGTTTACATTCCTTGTAATAGGAATAAAAGTGACCCAATTTGTATTTATTTTTTAAAACTGTGTAAAAATAAAAGGTAAAATAAATAAGAAAAAAAAAAAATGTAAACGCGCCCCGTCCCGCCGAGCTCGCGGGCAGAAGTGAATGCACACGTGAGCAGTGCCGCATATGAAAATGGTGTTCAAATCACACATGTGAGGTATCGCCGCGATCGGCAGAGCGAGAGCAATAATTCTAGCCCTAGACCTCCTCTGTAACTCAAAACATGCAACCTGTAGAATTTTTAATGGAGATTTTTAAGGGTAAAGGTTTGTCGCCATTTCACAAGCGGGCGCAATTTTGAAACGCGACGTGTTGGGTATCAAACAAGATATTTGGGGGGCACACCCTAAAAGATGCATTAAAAATGGTGCAGCCTAGTTTTCCCATATAGAGGAGTGTATGTCTCCCATGGTTCAGGGAAGCAGGATCCCCCAGTCTATGGACAGTGTAGGACCCACTGATATTGGGGTACTTTGTCGCAGTAAGTGGGCTTAGCACCGTATAGCATTATTGTGTGACCAAATCCCCATATTTTTTGAAAATGTTTAGGTGTTTTAAACTAACCTTGCTAGAGGTAAATGTCTTTTTTTGCATGTGTGCGCTGTAATATTTTGTTATGTTGGGTATTAATTTACTCGGCGTAACGTTATTTTTCACAATATAAAAAAAAAAATAATTGGGCCAACGTTACCGTTGTCTTATTTTTAATTCAAAAAGCGTATTTTTTTTCAAAAGAGTGCACTTGTAAGACCGCTGCGCAAATACGGTGTGACAGAAAGTATTGCAACCACCGCCATTTTATTCTCTAGGGTGTTAGAAAAAAAATATATACAATGTTTGGGGGTTCTAAGTAATTTTCTAGCAAAAAAAAACAGTTTTAACTTGTAAACAACAAATCTCCGAAAGAGGCTCGGTCCTTAAGTGGTTAATGGGGCGTGTCCTATGCCTACATAGGTTTGAAAGTAGGTGTCCCTCATTCCTATCTCAAAATGTTGAGAGGTGTGCAACACGGTGTATGGGGGTCCTGACACAACACAGTGTATGGGGGTCCTGACACAACACAGTTTATGGGGGGTCCTGACACAACACAGTGTATGGGGGTCCTGACACAACACAGTGTATGGGGGGTCCTGACACAACACAGTGTATGGGGGGTCCTGACACAACACAGTGTATGGGGGGTCCTGACACAACACAGTGTATGGGGGGTCCTGACACAACACGGTGTATGGGGGTCCTGACACAACACAGTGTATGGGGGCCCCTGACACAACACGGTGTATAGGGGGCCGTGACACAACACAGTTTATGGGGGGTCCTGACACAACACAGTGTATGGGGGGTCCTGACACAACACAGTGTATGGGGGCCCCTGACACAACACGGTGTATAGGGGGCCCGTGACACAACACAGTGTATGGGGGGTCCTGACACAACACAGTTTATGGGGGCCCCTGACACAACACGGTGTATGGGGGTCCCTGACACAACACGGTGTATAGGGGGTCCTGACACAACACAGTGTATGGGTGTATGGGGCCCTTGACACAACAAGGTGTATAAGGGCCCCTGACACAACACAGTATATGGGGGGCCCCTGACAAAACACAGTGTATGGGGCCCCTGACACAACACAGTGTATGAGGGGTCCTGACACAACACAGTGTATGAGGGGTCCTGACACAACACAGTGTATGGGGGGTCCTGACACAACACAGTGTATGAGGGGTCCTGACACAACACAGTGTATGAGGGGTCCTGACACAACACAGTGTATGGGGGTCCTGACACAACACAGTGTATGAGGGGTCCTGACACAACACAGTGTATGGGGGTCCTGACACAACACAGTGTATGGGGGGTCCTGACACAACACAGTGTATGAGGGGTCCTGACACAACACAGTGTATGAGGGGTCCTGACACAACACAGTGTATGAGGGGTCCTGACACAACACAGTGTATGGGGGTCCTGACACAACACAGTGTATGAGGGGTCCTGACACAACACAGTGTATGGGGGTCCTGACACAACACAGTGTATGGGGGGTCCTGACACAACACAGTGTATGAGGGGTCCTGACACAACACAGTGTATGGGTGTATGGGGCCCCTGACACAACACAGTGTATGAGGGCCCCTGATACAACACAGTGTATGGGGGCCCCTGACACAACAAGGTGTATGGGGGGTCCTGACACAACACAGAATATGGAGGCCCCTGACACAACACAGTGTATGAGGGCCCCTGACACAACACAGTGTATGGGGGCCCCTGACACAACACAGTGTATGGGGGCCCCTGACACAACACAGTGTATGGGTGTATGGGGGGTCCTGACACAACACAGTGTATGGGGGCCCCTGACACAACACAGTGTATGGGGCCCCTGACACAACACAGTGTATTGGGGGCCCCTGACACAACACAGTGTATGGGGGGTCCTGACACAACACAGTGTATGTGGGCCCTTATAGTACCTAACAAATAGTGTATAGGGGCCCTTATAGTACAAAATGCACAGTGTATAGGGGCCCTTATGGTACACAACTAGGGATGAGCTTCGTGTTCGAGTCGAACATCGCATGTTCAACCGTTCGTCGAATTGCGAAAGATATGGGCCGTTCGCGCCAAATTCGTGTGGCGCGTCAGGGCCCATAATTCACTGCAGCATCGCAGTGCATTGCTGGCTGATGATTGGCCAAGCATGTACTATGACCCGCATGCTTGGCCAATCACAGCGCCGTCTGTAGAGAGAGCTGTAATTGGCCAAAGCCAGGGTGGCTTTGGCCAATTATGGCTCAGGGGGTTTAGTACACGCCCCACACTATATAAGGCCGCCTGCACGGCGGCCCTGTGTAGTGTGTTCCGGTGTTGAGAGAGAGAAAGATAGACAGAGAGACAGTGTCATTTGATTTAAGTTAGATAGAGTAGGCAGGCGAGTCAGTTAGCTGCACTTACAGTGTATTGTGTATATATATGTAGCGCTGACAACTTTTGTTTTTAGCCATATGTGTGTTATACAAGACATAAGTTGTTATAGTGCCATCTTGTGGACAATTGAAAAGGTACAATACTTTTATGTTTCATGATTAAGAGAAGTGACATGGAAGTGATTGATTGTTTACTTCTGAACTTTAACTATGACCTACCCACAATGCTCCTGGACAAGAGGAGAACTGAACTGCATTGTGGGAGGATATAAAAGGGCTGGGAGGGGCCATCTTAAGTCTCTTGTTCCTGGGACGTGTGGGCTGCCTGCAGAGCTCTGTGGGTGTGTGTGTCCCACAGGGTTGCGGCCTACCTTGTGAGGGAGCGGAGCAGCAGCAGGGATCCTGTGATCGTATCGCAGTGTGCTGGAGCAGCAGAAGTGATCGTTCCGAAGACCCGTGGAGGAGGTAACCGAGGACTCCTGGTCATTACTGAATGGAGCGGTGTGACGGCGTGGCGGTGGTTCCGTACTGACTGAGAACTGTTGAAACAGAGGCATCCATCCGCCCAGGTCCCGTGTGGTGAGAGGGTTAACACCCAGAAGTTTGTTTAATACTACACACACACTTAGAACTGTTACAGAGTGTTGCTGGGACTGATAGTCCCACGGAACAAGTTAAGTTGGAGAACATTACATCTGCATAGACTTCAGTATTCAAGAATTGATATTAGATGTTTGTCTCCTTCGTATAGAAACACTTAATCAGTCTGCTGGATTATAACTGCTTTAGTGTATTACCTTAAACTGCGCAACACCCAAGAGGAACCCTTTTGTGGATTACAATTACAAATTCATAAGCTAGCGAAGACTGAAGACGTCAAGACTATCTCTTTTACTGCAGGGCCCTGCACTTGGTTACAAAGGATAGTGACTTTATGGTTTAGAGCAGGGGGAGCTCCCTGGTATAAATATATATACACATACTTAAGTATATTTGTGTATGTTACTAAGACTGTTATAACTATTTACTATACTGTGGCACTACGTTGGTGTGATAGTGTAGTCATTGTAATAACCCTTTATATAAATATACTACTTACTCAAAGAAAGAAGTTATTTTTGGTTATTACTGAAGTTTGTGTGCAGTGTTGTTATTTCTCCTGCAGGTGGAACTACAGACACCCAGGTAGAGGTAAATATAAACATAAGTGTATATTGTGGGTTAAAGTCAATACTCATATCATTACAACACTGCACTACAGCTGTGTCAATTGGATTGAACAATTTAAGAGGTGTAAAGAGATAAGAGGACAGGCCCGCTTAAAACCAGCAGCTCCACCGAGAGTTATTGCTACATGTGGGGGCTCGTCCGGGATAACTGTCACTCTGAAGCCAAGCACTCCCTTAAGAACCATAGAATGGATCCCCCCACTGTGGCACAGTGGTGTGAGGCGGAGGGCACCCGCTCAGAAGCGAGCGTGGCCATGGAACTCTGGGGAGATATCTGGGAGAAGGAACACATCAACCGAGTGGTAAAAACACTATCCCCAGAACAAAGAGCCAAGGTGGTCGCAGTAAGGCCCAATCATGAGACATTCCGCACTTATGCATTATTGGAGTGGAGGAAGGGAGTTCCGGAAAATTTCAAGGGTGCAATTGTTGAGCTCGCTGACAAGACCAAGTTTTTATCTGACCCACCCAAGGGAAGAAGGGGAGAATCTTGCCACCTTCCCACAGATGAGTTCAGCCAGAATCAAGGTTCTACCACAGTCAGCACCGGCTGCAATTGAGCCAGAACTTTTCACCGCCCTGGGAAATTTGGTGTTCCAATGTCAAAAAGGGAACCCAACATATTCAGGGATGGGATACCAAAAACTGGGCATTTTCTCGGGCCAACGGCCTGTACCCAAAGGAGAAGACACCTTTGAAGAGTGGTTGGAACAGGCCACGCAAGTGTTGGATGAGTGGGACATCCCTGAAACGCAAAAAAAACAGCGGATTACTGAGAGTCTGAAAGGACCTGCTTCTGAGGCCATTCGAAATTTAAAGCTCAGTAAACAGAACTGTGTAGCCCAAGACTACTTAGATATCCTGCAAGATGTGTTCGGATGTACCGAAAAGGTCTCTGACCTAATTTATCAATTAGAACACACCTACCAAGAAACAGGAGAGAAGTTGTCAGAATATATGAGACGGTTAGACAAGGTCATTCACCAGATATTGTTAAAGAAGGGATTAGATCCCAGTAAAGTGGATGAAATTCGAGCCAAACAAGTTTTAAGAGGTGCCTAGCCTTTGGATCCCATCACCCTCCAATTTAAGGACTCGTCAAGATGGAGGCATATCGAAGTACCCAGATCTAATTTGGATTGTACGGGAGGAAGAAGCTATCCTCGAAAGGAAGAAGGGAAAAATTCAAGAACCAAAACACACTGTTGGGGTCAGGACAAGTGTGATGGAAGAGGATCCCCAGATTGAGCTTCTTAAGACTCAGGTGGCCCAGCTAATGGAGATGATGGCTTTGCTGACTGCAAGATCCCCTACTCTGCCCAATGGAGGAACTAAAAAAATAAAGAAAGTATCAGACTTCAAATTCAGAATGGAATCTGGACTTTGTTTCAACTATGGAGGGGCTGGACATTTTGGAAAAGTGTGCCCAAGTCCAAGAGCGGCAGTACGACGTCAAAAGCCGGCGGAAAACTTCAAAGGGCCTCAGTGAAGTAGTCAACTGGGTGCCCTGTAACAGTCGTCAACTCCAACGAAACCCAGGTTCACAAAGTTTTGAGAGTAAGGGGAGGAATGAAGATGAGTGAGCATCCATGGAGACGAGGAGTTAAGATGCGCACTAACCAGCAAAATAAACCAAACACTCATGGTGAATTTCCTCTCAACCTAGTGGGACCCTCTCCGATCATCCCCATCCTGGTAGAAGGAATCTACGCCAAGGCACTGTTGGATACTGGAGCTCAAGTGACCTTATTATATAAAGATTTCTACATGAAGCATCTCAAGCATCTGCCCCTACAAAGGTTGGAAGAATTGGAGATATGGGGTCTAGGTACCCAGAACTTTCCTTATGAGGGATATATCCCTATCAAACTCACCTTTGACCCAAGTGTGGCTGGAAAGGCAGAGACTTTCGACACGCTGGCGGTTGTATGTCCCTGACCCTCTGGGGCCCATAGAAGTTCCCTTATCATCGGAACAAATACTGATCTGGTCAGAAGACTCCTGACACCACTTGTACAGAAGGAAAGTGCCCCGACCATGAAGGTACATCCCATGCTAACCCAAGTGTACGAGGACACAGTGCACAAACAGAAAGCCCAGATAGAAGGGGTGGGAAAGGTTTGGCGTTTAGACCGAAGTGAAGGACTGTTACAACTGGGCGAAGTGGTATGCATGAGGGTCTCTGTCAAGTTGAGTTGGAGACAACCTGGTCCTTTCATTGTCTTGGTAACGGACACTCAGGAAGAAGATGTGGATCTGGAGATACTCCCAAAAGTGTTATCTACTAAGGCAATTAAGAGAAGCAGGGGGAGAGTCTCAGTCAGTGTTCGGAACACGACAGCCTTGCCTGTGAAGATACCAGCAAGAATGCTGCTTGGGCAGGCAAATCAAGTGACCCAGGTTTCGCCAAGTGATGTCAAAAAGGGATCAGAATGGTAGATTGCCATAGAGAATTTCTACTCGAAGAACACCTCCCTTACGCCTGCTTGGATGGAGAGGGCCAAAGCCCAGCTCATGAGATGGAAAGAAGTTTTCTCAAAGAGTGAGTTTGATGTGGGGTATGCCAAGAGTGCAGAGCACAAGATCCGGCTGGAAGAAGACAAACCTTTCCGGGAAAGGGTTAGGAGGATCCCATTGGGAGATCTTGAAAACCTTCAAGAACAGCTGGCTGAGCTGAAAAGGACTGGGATTATCAAGGAGTCCAGTAGTCCATACGCCTCTCCGATAGTTTTAACGAGGAAGAAAAATGGGTCACTACGGCTATGTATCGACTAAAGAACCCTGAACCGACGGACCATTCCTGATCAATACACTACCCCTCATATAGAAGACGCCCTACAGAGCCTGTCAGGGGCAAAGTGGTTCAGTGTATTAGATTTGAAGAGTGGTTATTATCAGATCCCCATGAGTCCTGAGGACAAGGAGAAGACTGCTTTCATTACCCCCGTGGGGTTCTATGAATTTAACCGGATGCCAGAAGGTCTGTCTGGGGCCCCAGCAACTTTCCAGCGACTCATGGAGAAGACAGTAGGCGATATGAACTTGATTGAGGTCTTAGTATACTTAGAGTCAAATATATTTTTATTAAGTTTGCAAGGTTATACAGAGCCATTAAACATTGGCAAAACGTAATATACAGCGATTAGCATGGTAGAAATCAGTTCGCCTGTGCACAAACTATACATATATAAGAGCAGAGTATATAAAAATGAATGAATATTAGTTTGGTTTAGTTTCGATCCCATGAATAATATATAAACCATGTAACAGAACAACTACAGTTCGTTAATTTCAACGTCTGCTGTTTATATCATAAGAGAGAGGGGAAGGAGAGAATGGTGAAATAAAGAAAAAGAGAGAGGGGAGGAAAGAAGGTAGGGAGCAGGTAAGGGTAGAAGGGTCAAGTCGAGCTGGCAGGCCCTGGGGCAACACAATGGGAGCTCTGGGTGGGATTTATTGAGTCAGGTGGCTTTAGCAGATTTTTCAGAGCATTTGAGGTGGCATAATCAATCCAGATTAGCCACATAGTTTTGAATTTATCCTAGGTGTCATTGTCTAAGGCGATCATCTCCTCCATTCGCATGATATCATTAACAATGGAGACCCAGGAGGACAGCGGTGGAGTAGTAGTAGTCTTCCAGTAAAGTGGTATGAGTTGCCTAGCTGCTGAGAGAAAAAAACAAAGCAGGGTTCGTTTCTGAGAGGGTATTGAACCTGGTAACATGGACAGCAGCGCCACTTCAGGCGTGGGCGTCCTAGGTCTATTGTAGAGGCTACTGTATACGGCAAAAACCTGTGACCATAATGGCTGGATGGCGTTGCAGTTCCACCATATGTGGAGATAACTTCCCTCTGGGTCTCCACATCTCCAGCAAGTCGTGACAGTAGAGGGAAATTTTTTTTGTAACGATTGGGGGGTCCCTATACCATCGTGCCAAGAGCTTAAAATTTTTCTCTTGTATATGGCAGGAGATGGAGGACTTGTGTGTAAAGTGAAAAGACTTTTGCCAGTCGTCTGGTGAAAGATCTTTGCCTAGGTCAGTGGCCCATCTCCTCGTGTAGGGTGGAAGTTGATCGTGAGTCAGTGAGTGTAATAATTTGTAAATGGTGGATAGCAGATGCCTGGGTGTTTCCGAGAGAGAACACAGCTGCTCGAAGTCTGTTAGGGGTCTATGAGTGTGGGTGGAAGAGAATAGGTCAGAGCAAAAGGAGGAGATGCGTAGGGCTGTGAGCCAATTACCTTTGTCTCCCGGGAGAACCGGCATACCCGTGTTAGGGTGTATAAATGAGTTGGCTGTAGGCCAGGCATCTCGTGAATATGGGCCCACTAGATTGGAGCCCATACCCTGGGGGAGGTCTGGATGATCGAAGAGCGAAGTAAGTGGCGAGGGGTCAGAAGATAATATTGTTAATAATCCCTTTCTATACCACAGGTGTAGTGCTGCAGTCGTTAATGGAGAGCAATTAGCTAGGGTGGAAAGCCCTCGACCATAACCCCAGAGCAGAGCTCGAAGGTCAGAAGTGGAAAGGTCTTGTTCTATGGCAGTGGATGCCTTGGGGAACAGGTGAGGGAACCACTCGAGGATCCTAGATAGGACTGCAGCCCTGTGGTACATTTCGAAGTCTGGGAGGCCAACCCCACCCCGGGTTTTAGGGTATGTCAGCAGGGCATGTCGGATACGAGACATCCCCTGTTGCCAGACAAAGCGTATAGACATAGATCGTAGAGAAGCAAAGAACCGCTGGGGGATAAGTATCGGAATCGTCTGGAAGACGTATAGAAGTTTGGGGAGTGTATCCATTTTTAATGTATTGATACGGCCGAACCAGGGTAGTGGAGTCTGATTCCATGTATCTAATTCTTTCCGGATTCGGGATAGGAGAGGAGGGTAATTGAGGTTGTATAGGTCAGCTAGGTTGGATGGGATGGTGATTCCAAGGTAGGAGATGCCCTTTGTTGCCCACTGGAATGGGAAATTAGTCCGTAATTGTGTGAGGGTAGAGGGAGTTAGGGATATGTTAAGGGCTTCTGTCTTAGACATATTGAGCTTAAAATTACTTAAGTCTCCAAATCTGCGGAACTCTTGCATTAAGGAGGGTAGGGAGGTATGGGGTTGTTGAATGTAGACAAGGAGGTCATCTGCATAGAGTGAAAGTTTAACTTCAGATGATGGCGTCGGTATTCCCATAATGTTGTTGTTTTGCCTAATGGCCGTAGCCAAGTGCTCCATCACTAGAACAAAGAGCAAGGGAGATAACGGGCAACCCTGCCTTGTTCCATTGAATATCACGAATGGGGTGAATGCGGAAACATTGACCAGCACAGAGGCTGTGGGATGAGAATAGAGCGCCATCACCTTGGATATAAATGAGGGACCGAGTCCAATCTGTTCTAACTAGAGGCGTTGAAATTCCCAGTTAACCCGGTCAAACGCCTTTTCAGCGTCGAAAAAGAGGATACAGACCTTCAAGTTGTTTTTGCATATATAAGAAATCAGGTGGATCCTTTTTATAGTATTGTCCCTGGCCTCCCTACCAAGGACAAAGCCCACTTGATCTCTGTGTATAATGGAGGGTAGGAGGGGTGAGAGGCGATTGGCTAGGATCTTGGCAAAGAGTTTAACGTCCACATTAAGGAGGGAAATAGGCCTATAGCTAGTACATTAAGAGGGGCCTTTTCCGGGTTTAGGTATTACTAAGATGTTGACAGATAGGAGGGATTTGGAGAGGGGATGATCATCATCTAGATAGTTAAACGCTGCTGCGAGAAGTAGGGCTAATGAATGGGCAAATAATTTGTAGAATCTGGGTGAGAAGCCATCAGGCCCCGGGCATTTACCGGATTTCAATCCTTTAATAGCCAATAGGAAGTCCGAAGACGTCAGGACTTCCTCTAAAGCTGTGGAAGTGGGGGGATCTATTCACGGGAGGGCTGTTTTTGAGATATAATTTTCCATGTCAGGGAGTTGTGAGTCTTGTCGTGGGGATTGTTGAGGTCGTGTGGGGAGGTTATATAATTGAGAATAATAGTGTTGGAAAGCATCTGCGATGCCCCTAGGAGTTCTGATCTTTTGTTGGTTTGTGTTGCAAATGAACGGTATGGGGCGTCGGGGGGGACGAGGGTGCAGAATCTTAGCTAGATGTTGTCCGCATTTATTAGCTAGCATGTAGTGACGATTTCGTCCTTTGTCTCTGGCTATAAGAGTGTTTGCATCAGGGATGCGGAGTACGTCTCTGCGGGCGTTGGAGAGATCCACAAAGGTACGAGGTCTTTCTTATGTGTGCTTTCTAAGGTGTGAATAGAAGATAGTAGTTTGACGATGTCGGTCGATCTAGCCTTCTTTAATCATGCACCATGTTGGATGAAAATTCCCCGTAACACACATTTCAGGGCTTCCCACTTGGTAAGGGGGTTAGTGTCATCTGAACGGTGGTCATGGACAAAGTTTCGAATTGCCTGCTGGATGTCTGTCACACAAAGGCTATCTTTTAGTAAATTGTCATTTAGACGCCAGGAAAATGTTTTGTGTGCTTTAGGTGGGTGGGCTAAACTTAAATGGGCTGGGGCATGATCTGACCAAAGGATGTTACCCAGGGAAGCTTGTATAGGGACATCAAGTAGGGATTGGGATACTAGGAAATAGTCAATGCGACTATATGAGTTATGAGCGACCGAATAACAGCTGTAGTCTCTCTCGAATGGGTGTTGAACCCGCCAGCCATCCACTAACTGGGCAGAGTGTAAGAGCGATTTGATATGTGTGAGGGTGGAGTGTGATATAGCAGACTTACCCGAGGAGGTGTCCACGGCTGGCGAAAGGGTCACGTTGAGGTCTCCTCCTACAATAAAACAGGGGCCGTAATGTGGCGGCCCTAATATGACACGTCTGCCTTTCTTCCGCACCACTTCAAAAATGCTTTATGAAGCACGGGAGTCCTCCGTGTACTCAAACAGCGCACGGGGAGTCACATAGGTGGAAGGGGGAGGAGGGGGGCGAAAACCCCCTTACATACTGGGAACAATGGAATAAAGCCTAGTGTAGAAGGAAGGCACCAGTGCAACATTGTAATGATAGTAAATCAAGGGTTATCGTCAGCAGTACCAGAGAAAATATATTCTCCCCCCCCTCCCCCACCCCACAGCAACAACAATTAACTTTAGACATGAGGAGCGAGAAAATATTAAAGAAAAAAGCTGGTGTGTATAGGAGGATGCGCTACAAGGCCAAAAAACCAAAAACTAAAGAAAAAATTAGAAAAACTTGTGCGCATCGTCTGCAAACAATGTTATGTTGGTAGATCTGGAAGTCCAGACATGAATTTGTCTCTTGTTGACGAAGCAAGAGGGAGGAAAAAAAAAAAAAAGAGTGGTAACAGGTAGCACTCTGTTTCATGGGGGAACATCAGCCATCAGGGGATTTATGGGGTGAGGATCTGGGGCGCTTCTGCCTGCCGGTCTTCTGCCATTGCGTGCTGAATGGAAGACCAGGTGTGGTAGTTGGGAGAGGCCAGTCCGGCAGGGAAACCTGTGGACGTTCCAGGGTGCTCAGGAATCGCGGTAAGTCTCCTAGGGTACGGAAGATGGCTGTCTTGCCCTCGTGCTGAACTCGCAGTTGAAACGGAAAGCGCCATTGGTATCTGATTTGTCTCTCTTGCAGGATTGAAGTAAGGGGTTTCAGAGAGCGCCTCATGGCTAGCGTTTGGCAAGAGAGGTCAGGGAGTAGCATGACAGGGGTGTCATTTAGCCTGATGGAGTCCGGGGTGCTTGCCTCTCGCATGATGTTTTCTTTTACCTTATAAAAATGCACTCTACACAGGGTGTCACGGACATAAGCAGAGTCTGGATTGCGGGGACCGGAGGTCCTATGTACTCTGTCTAATTCAATGTGAGTGTCTTTGGGTTGCTGAAGTATTTGATTAAAGATAGAGGTTACAGCCCCTGCCAGGTCTTTATGTTCAATGGTTTCAGGGATGCTGCGAATTCTAATATTGTTCCGTCTGTTACGGTTTTCAATATCGTCCTGGTGGTACATGAGCTGTTGGATTAGGACAGTATGAGAGTTCAAAATTTCCTCATGGGATTGCAGAGTAGTACATATGCCCTCCGTGGTATTTTCCACATCCTCAAAATGGATTCCCATGTCCCTTTTAAGCTCCGCAATCTCCTGCCTGTATGCTTTTTCCATGCGAGTGGTGTAATGCTCAAAATCGGCTTTTGTTGGGAGGGAGCGTATATATGTATGGAGGGATCGCATCTGCGATTCTAAGTCCCATCCGTCTCCTGAGTTCAGGGATGTCTGTGACTGATTGTAGGGGCTGTGTGGGCTGTGCTGGCTCTGTAGCGTGGGCTCAAGATCAGCTAGTGAGGCAGAGCGAGCCCTGGAGTGTACCTGTGTGATGTCTGAAGGCTCAGAATCGGCGGGGGACGGAGGTGCCGGCGCCATCTTAGGCTGTCCCTGTGAGCTGTAGACCGCAGAAGCTCTGGTCACAAATCTGCCCAGATCGCTCTGTGTACGATCGCCGACGGGTTGGGGTGCTCCTTGGGCTTTCCTTTGCCCATCTGTGTGGTTTAGGCGCGGTGTGAGGCGGGATGTCCTTGTTGTAGCTTCGTGGAGATCCGTAGGACCGGGAACCGCTGTAAAGTGCGACCTACGGCTCCATGCGCTAGGCCACGCCCCCGAGGTCTTAGTATACTTAGACGATATCATAGTGTTTGGCCAAACTGTCGAAGAGCATGAAGAGTGACTGGAAAAGGTTCTGAAGAGATTACATGAAGAGGGTTTGAAACTTTCAATGGAGAAATGTCAGTTTTACCAATCTTCAGTGAACTATCTGGGGCACATTGTGTCTGAAGAAGGGATAGCAAATGACCCTGAGAAATTGGAAGCTGTTACCTCTTGGCCAAAGCCCACGAATGTGACTGAGCTCAGGTCATTTCTAGGATTCTGCTTCTACTATCGGAGGTTTGTGGAAGGGTTTGCGAAGATAGCCAACCCACTCACAGAACTACTGAAGAATCAGGAAGAGGTTGATGAGGATTCGGAGAAGCCTGGGAGGAAGAAAAAGGAATCTATCCTGGATCAGTGGACTCCGCAATGTGAGGAGACATTCGGTCAATTGAAGAAGAGCCTTACGACTGCTCCAGTGTTAGCTTATGCGGATCCTACCAAGCCCTATGAACTGCATGTGGATGCCAGCCGAGATGGGCTGGGCGGAGTGCTCTATCAGGATCATAATGGACATTTAAGGCCCATTGCTTATGTGAGCCGGAGTCTGTCTCCTGCTGAGAAGAACTACCCAACTCATAAACTTGAGTTTTTGGCCTTGAAGTGGGTCGTGGTAGACAAGTTGAGAGATTATCTGTATGGTGCCGAATTTGTAGTCAAAACAGATAACAACCCCCTCTCATACTTGCTCACCACCGCAAAACTGGATGCCACAGGCCATAGGTGGTTGGCTGCTCTCTCAACATTCTCCTTCAGCCTGAAATACAGACCGGGAGTGGGCAACAGAGATGCAGATGCGCTGTCAAGAAGACCCCACAGTCCCCTGAGCTCCCAAGAGGATTGGACTCAACTTGCCCCCGAAGGGGGGAGAGCCCTTTGTGAAGGAGTGGAAAAGCAGGAGAAAGGTGGAGCCAGAGCTGAAGAGATTGGAGTGACTACAGCAGGAGTACCCAGGTATTACTGTAATGTCTCCCAGATTGCTGCAGAGGGTTTACCTAAGTTATCAAGAAAAGACCTTAGGAAAGATCAACAGGAGGATCCACTCTGCGGGTTGATATTGGAAGCTTTGGGAAGTCAGCGCCCTTACTTACTTTTGAAAAGTGCTCAGAAAGAAGCTCTGTGTAGTGTGTTCCGGCGTGCTTAGAGAGAGAGAGAGAGACAGTGTCATTTCATTGGAGTTAGCTAGATTAGGCAGGACAGTCAGTATGTTAGCTGCACCTACAGTGTATTGTGTATATATATGCATCCCAGGTGTTGTATGTATATATATATATATATATATATATATATATATATATATATATATACACTGTATTCAGTTTAGCTAGATCCATTCCTGTTATCTTCCTACTGACAGGCAGGCTTGTCTTGTTACAGTATTTACAGCCACCTGAAGAAAATTGCTGGTGTTCTTTTGATCCTATTAGTACCACAGTCAGGCAGCTAGACTATTTACAGTTAGTGTAGTGCATCCTCCTCACAGTGTTCAGCTAAAGCTACAAGTTAGTTTAGTGTGACCTCTGCACAGTGTTCAGCTAAAGCTACAAGTTAGGGTAGTGCGTCCTGCTCACAGTGTTCAGCTAAAGCTACAAGTTAGTTTAGTGTGACCTCTGCACAGTGTTCAGCTAAAGCTACAAGTTAGGGTAGTGCATCCTCCTCAAAGTGTTCAGCTAAAGCTACAAGTTGGTGTAGTGCGTCCTCCTCACAGTATTCAGCTAAAACCACAAGTTAGTGTAGTGCGACCTCTGCACAGTGTTCAGCTAAAGCTACAAGTTAGTGTAGTGCGACCTCTGCACAGTGTTCAGCTAAAGCTACAAGTTGGTGTAGTGCGTCCTCCTCACAGTGTTCAGCTAAAACTACAGGTTAGTGTAGTGCGACCTCTGCTCAGTGTTCAACTAAAGCTACAAGTTAGTGTAGTGTGTCCTCCTCACAGTGTTCAGCTAAACCTACAAGTTATTTTTTTGCGAGCTCTGCACAGTGTTCAGCTAAAGCTACCTGTAGAAGGTTGGTGGTGTTTTCCTGATCCCATCACTACCGCAGGCAGCTAAATAAGCTACAAGTTAGTGTAGTGCAAGCTCTACACAGTGTTCAGCTAAAGCTACCTGTAGAAGGTTGGTGGTGTTTTCCTGATCCTTTCACTACCGCAGGCAGCTAAATAAGCTACAAGTTAGTGTAGTGCGAGCTCTGCACAGTGTTCACCTAAAGCTACCTGCAGAAGGTTGGTGGTGTTTTCCTTATCCTATCACTACCGCAGGCAGCTAAATAAGCTACAAGTTAGTGTAGTGCGAGCTCTGCACAGTGTTCACCTAAAGCTACCTGTAGAAGGTTGGTGTTGTTTTCCTGATCCTATCACTACCGCAGGCAGCTAAATAAGCTACAAGTTATTTTTTGGCAAGCTCTGCACAGTGTTCACCTAAAGCTACCTGTAGAAGGCTGGTGGTGTTTTCCTGATCCTATCACTACCGTAGGCAGCTAAATAGGCTACAAGTTAGTGTAGTGCGAGCTCTGCACAGTGTTCAGCTAAAGCTACAAGTTAGTGTAGTGTGTCCTCCTCACAGTGTTCAGCTAAAACTATAAGTTAGTGTAGTGCGACCTCTGCACAGTGTTCAGCTAAAGCTACAAGTTAGTGTAGTGCGTCCTCCTCACAGTGTTCAGCTAAAGCTACAAGTTAGTGTAGTGTGACCTCTGCACAGTGTTCAGCTAAAGCTACAAGTTAGTGTAGTGCGTCCTCCTCACAGTGTTCAGCTAAACCTACAAGTTATTTTTTTGCGAGCTTTGCACAGTGTTCAGCTAAAGCTACCTGTAGAAGGTTGGTGGTGTTTTCCTGATCCTATCACTACCGTAGGCAGCTAAATCAGCTACAAGTTAGTGTAGTGCGAGCTCTGCACAGTGTTCACCTAAAGCTACCTGCAGAAGGTTGGTGGTGTTTTCCTGATCCTATCACTACCGCAGGCAGCTAAATAAGCTACAAGTTATTTTTTTGCGAGCTCTGCACAGTGTTCACCTAAAGCTACCTGTAGAAGGTTGGTGGTGTTTTCCTTATCCTATCACTACCGCAGGCAGCTAAATAAGCTACAAGTTATTTTTTTGTGAGCTCTGCACAGTGTTCACCTAAAGCTACCTGTAGAAGGTTGGTGGTGTTTTCCTGATCCTATCACTACCGCAGGCAGCTAAATAAGCTACAAGTTAGTGTAGTGCGAGCTCTGCACAGTGTTCACCTAAAGCTACCTGCAGAAGGTTGGTGGTGTTTTCCTTATCCTATCACTACCGCAGGCAGCTAAATAAGCTACAAGTTAGTGTAGTGCGAGCTCTGCACAGTGTTCACCTAAAGCTACCTGTAGAAGGTTGGTGGTGTTTTCCTGATCCTATCACTACCGCAGGCAGCTAAATAAGCTACAAGTTATTTTTTGGCAAGCTCTGCACAGTGTTCACCTAAAGCTACCTGTAGAAGGCTGGTGGTGTTTTCCTGATCCTATCACTACCCCAGGCAGCTAAATAAGCTACAAGTTATTTATTAGCGAGCTCTGCACAGTGTTCAGCTAAAGCTACCTGTAGAAGGTTGGTGGTGTTTTCCTGATCCTATTACTAACGCAGGCAGTTAAATAAGCTACAAGTTAGTTTTTTGCGAGCTCTGCAGTGTTCAGCTAAAGCTACCTGTGGAAGGTTGGTGGTGTTCTCATACTACAGGCAGGCAGTTGATTTTGCTAGCTGCAGTATCAGTACATATATATATATATATATATATATATATATATATATATATATATATCCCAGCTTAGTGCAGCTACAGGCCATTAGTATGGCTGGAAGGCCAACAAGGAGAGGCAGACAGTCACAAGCCAATAAAAGAGGGCAAGCAAGCTCTGTGTCTAGAAGCAACAGTGCTGGTCGTGGAGATGGTGCATCCTCATCAGCACGTGGCCGTGGGACACGCTTGGCCTTTTTTTTCGGCAGCTGGCCGTGTTGAGCCGCAACATGCGGAAGACTTGGTCGAGTGGATGACCAAGCCGTCCTCATCCTCCTCGTCCTCTCTCACCCATGCTCAGGGTACTTTGTCTGGCAAAGCAGCTGCCAACGCGGCCTCTTCCCTTGGCTCAATGGCATCAGTGGCTCCTTCCCTAGCCCCGCCATGTCCTTCTGAGGAGTCCCTCAAACTGTTTGACCACAGTGTTGGTTACATGCTCCAGGAGGATGTGCAGCGTTTGGAAGGCTCTGATGATGATACTGAGCAAGATGAAGGCAGTAATGTAAGCACGGACAGAGGGGGTGCCCAAGAAGGACAGCAATCTGGCAGTCATGCTCCCCCTGCTGCAGCATACTGCCAGGTTTGCTCCAGTGATGAGGAGGGAGGGGATGATGAGGTCACTGACTCAGCGTGGGTGCCTGATAGGAGAGGGGAGGAGGAGGCACATCACCAACGAGGCAGGATGCCCTCCAGGGGCCAGCCTAAGGGCAGCACACTGACTGCATCACACCCCAAAGCTCCGTATGTGCAGGGTGCTGCAGTCTCTGCGCGTTATTCAAAAAGTTCTTTGGTGTGGACCTTTTCTGAGATGAGTGCATCAGATCGCACTGCTGCTATTGCAACATATGTCTCAAGCGTATCTCGCGTGGCCAAAACATCTCCCGCTTGAGCACCACATGCTTGACCAGACATATGTTGACCTGCCATGCAGTTCGTTGGCAAGCGTACCTAAAAGACCCACACCAAACAACAAAGAGGACCTCTCCTTGCTCCTCATCAGCTGAGATCTGCAACCCCACTATACCTTCAGTCCTCTCTGAGACCTACACTGAGAGAAATGAAGGTGTAGAATTAGGTGTGTCACAGCCAAGTACTTGTGGGCAATCTGCTTTCGGTACACCAACGTCAGATTGTACCAGGCAAATTTCCCTGCCCCAGCTGCTGCACCGCCGAAAGAAGTTCGCTCCCAGCCATCCACACGCCCAGCGGTTGAATGCTAGCTAGGCAAAATTGCTAGCACTTCAGCTGCTGCCTTTTCAGTTGGTAGACTCTGCCCCCTTCCGTGAGTTTGTGGAATGTGCCGTTCCTCAGTGGCAGGTATTCAAACGCCACTTTTTCTCACGGAAGGCGATTCCGGCTCTCTTCCATGCCTCGCTGGACAGGGCAGTCAGTGGTAAGGTGCATATTACCGCTGACTCATGGTCCAGCAGGCATGGACAGGGACGTTACCTAAGTTTCACCGCGCATTGGGTGAGTGCAGTAGTGTTGGAGGTTGTTCTGCCACCACGCCTCCAAAATGCCACTACTAATGATTGTGACACACCTCTCTCCTCCAGCCCCTCCTCTTCTTCTTTCTCCATGGCCTCTTCCTGTGCTTTGTCCTCGGAACCAGTGGTGCTCCATAGGCGTTCAAGGAGCTACACAAGTACGCAGGCCAAAAGATGCCAAGCGGTGCTTGAGCTGGTGTGCTTGGGGGACAGGAGCCACACTGGGGCAGAGGTTCTGTCAGCTCTGCAGGGGCAGGTTCAGAGGTGGTTGACGCCACGCCAACTTAAGGCAGGAATGGTGGTTTGCGACAATGGCACCAACCTCCTCTCTGCCCTCCGACAGGGACAACTGCCCCATGTGCCCTGTTTGGCTCACATCCTTAACGTGGTGGTGCAGCAGTTCTTGGGCAGGTACCTGGGCTTACAGGATGTCCTGAGGCAGGCCAGGAAAGTCTGTGTGCATTTCTGCTGGTCATATAATGCCAGTGCTCGGCTGGCGGACCTCCAAAAGGAGTTTAACCTGCCCAAGAACCGCCTAATCTGTGACATGCCCATCAGGTGGAACTCAACGTTGGCCATGCTGCAGCGGCTGCACACGCAGCAGAGGGCCATCAATGAGTACCTGTGCGACTATGGCACCAGGACAGGGTCAGGGGAGCTTGGTTTTTTTCCCCACGCCAGTGGGCCATGATCAGGGATGCATGCACTGTCCTGTCACCATTTGAGGAGGCCACGAGGATGGTGAGCAGTGACAGTGCATACATCAGTGACACTGTCCCCCTTGTCCACCTATTGGAGCACACGCTGCGTGGAATAATGGACAGGGCACTTGAGGCAGAACAGAGGCAGGAAGAGGAGGACTTCCTTAGCTCTCAAGGCCCCCTTTATCCAGACAGTGTTCCTGCGTGCCCGCCGATCACACAGGAAGAGGACGAGGAGGAGGAGGATTGTGTCAGTATGGAGGTGGAGCCTGGCACTCAGCATCAGCAGCAGTCTTTAAGGGATCAGTCCCAAGAAACACATGGACTTGTACGTGGCTGGGAGGAGGTGGCTGCGGACCATGTCCTCCTTAGTGACCCAGAGGACTCTGGACCGAATGCCTCAGCAAACCTACACTGCATGGCCTCCCTGATCCTGCAAAGCCTGCGTAAGGATCCTCGTGTTCGTGGTATCAAGGAGAAGGACCAATACTGGCTGGCAACCCTCCTTGATCCACGTTACTAGGGTAAGGTTGTGGACCTTATCTTGCCATCGCAGAGGGAGCAGAGGATGAAACATCTTTGGGAGGCCTTGCAGAAAGGTCTGTGCAACGCGTTCCCAGAGACTGGGAGGTTACAAACTCCTGTTCATGGACAATGTGTTGCTGAGGCTTCGGTCAGTCAAAGAAGGAGCAGTGGAGAAGGTGGCCGTCTGACCCATGACAATTTTTTAGTCCGCAGCCCCAAGGTATGATCGGTTCCAGCAACCATCACCAGCATCTGTTTTACATGGTGCAGGAATACCTAGGGGCAAGATCTGACTTGGACACCTTTCCCACTGAAAATCCTCTGGATTACTGGGTCTTGAGGATGGATCACTGGCCAGAGCTTGCACAGTATGCAATTGAGCTACTGGCCTGTCCTGCATTCAGCGTTCTTTCGGAATGCACATTCAGTGCTGCTGGAGGCTTTGTAACCAATCACAGGGTGCGTCCGTCCACCGACTCGGTCGATCGACTGACCTTCATAAAAATGAATCAGTCTTGGATCACCACCAGCTACCAAGCACCTGATGCTGATGTAACCAAATAATTTTTTTTTGAGATCTCAGATCCCTTCAAATATTGCCTATGCTGATGCTGAGTGACTATCCTGAGTAATTATCCTCTTCCTCCTCAATGATCACGCTGATAGCTTGTAAGAACATTTTTGGTTCTGGGTGCCGCCACCAGTGCCTAAGGCCCAATTTTTCATCTCCTGTTTAACAGGGGCGTGTAATTACAATTTTCGATGCAATACTTTGCAGCAGGGCTCGTTCCTGTGTTCCAACTAGAATTTCTGTGAGGGGTTGCAGTGTTGTGGCACCAGCACCAGTGCCTAAGGCCCAATTTTTCAGCCCCTGTTTAACAGGTGCCTGTAATAACAATTTTTGATGCAATACTTTGCAACAGGGCTCATTCCTGCGTTCCAACTAGAGTATCTGTAAGGGGTTGCAGTATTGTGGCACCAGCACCAGTGCCTAAGGCAAGGCCTAATTTTTCAGCCCCTGTTTAACAGGGGCGTGTAATTACAATTTTTGATGCAATACTTTGCAGCAGGGCTAGTTTCTGCGTTCCAACTAGAGTATCTGTGAGGGGTTGCATTGTTGTGGCACCAATACCAGTGCCTAAGGCCCAATTTTTCAGCCCCTATTCAACAGGGGCATGTAATTACAATTCTTGATCTAATACTTCACAGCAGGGCCCGTTTCTGTGTCCACCAAGAGCGAGTGAGGACTTACAGTGTTGTGGCACCAGCACCACCACCACCACCAAAGGCCCAATTTTTCTGCCCCTGTTCAACAGGGGCATGTAATTACAATTCTTGATCTAATATTTTGCAGCAGGGCATATATAGGACAGTATATAGGGCAGGCCCCTACTTTCAAACATCCAACTTACAAACGACTCCTACAATGGAAGGAGACAACAGGAAGTGAGATGGAATCTACCCCTAGGAAGGGAAATTCTCTCCTGTAAGAGTTAATATGGGAAAAACATTTCTCCTTTCCAATGATGCTTTATCACCAATCCTTGTTTCACAAAAAAACCCAAATTTTCAAAAAACATTTGTCATTGGGACAAAAAGTGAGCTTCATTCTTCCGAAGAGGATCACAGACAGCAAAACAAATGTCACAGGGGTGTTAACCCTTCCCTATGTTTTCCAAAAAGCTTAAAAAACTTTTTTTGGCTGTTGCTAAACACGTTAAAAATGTACCAGTTCAAAATTACAAACAGATTCTACTTAACAACAAACCTACAGTCCCTGTCTTGTGTGCACCACCTGTATACTGCTGTTCAGAGTACAGAGCCTGTATACTGCTATTTCCTTTTTTAATTTGGGTGCGGGGTTCTCCTTAATATCCATACAAGACCCAAAGGGCATGGTAATGGACTGGGGGGTACCCATGCCGTTTGTCTCACTGATTTTCATCCATATTGCCAGGACCCGACATTACATTAAAGCCGCAAGCAGTTTTAAATGACTTTTTTTCCTTTAAAAATGACATTTTGTGCAGGGACTGTTCTAAGCACGGGAAACACGCGCCACTTTACAGGCATACTATAGACACCCCCCAGGTACGATATTTAAAGGAATATTTCACTTTTTTTTTTTACTTGAAGCATCATTTAAATCACTGCTCCCAAAAAATGGCCGTTTTTAAAAGTTTTTTTTGCATTGATACATGTCCCATGGGGCAGGACCCGGGTCCCCAAACCCTTTTTAGGACAATACCATGCAAATTAGCCTTTAAAATGAGCACTTTTGATTTTGAACGTTTGAGTCCCATAGACGTCAATGGGGTTCTAACGTTTGTGCAAATTTTCAGTCTGTTCGCAGGTTCTGGTGCGAACCGAACCGGGGGGTGTTCGGCTCATCCCTATTCATAGGCAGTCTTGAAGGGATCTCACATAAAAAAAATCAATCGGTTACATCAGCATCAGGTGCTTGGTAGCTGGTGATCCAAGACTGATTCATTTTTATGAAGATCAACCAATCGACAGATTTGGTGGACAGGCGCACCCTGTGATCGGTTACAAAGCCTCCAGCAGCACTGAATGTGCGTTCCGAAAGAACGCTGGATGCAGAACAGGCCAGTAGCTCAACTGCATACTGTGCAAGCTCTGGCCAGTGATCCATCCTCAAGACCCAGTAACCCAGAGGATTTTCGGTGGGAAAGGTGTCCAAGTCTTATCTTGCCCCTAGGTAATCCTGCACCATGTGAATCAGGCGCTGGTGATGGTTGCTGGAACCGATCAGACTTTGGGGCTGCAGACTAAAAAATTGTCTGAACGCATGGGTCAGATGGCCACCTTCTCCACCGCTCCTTTTGTGACTGACCGAAGCCTCAGCAACACGTTGTCCAGAAGGACCAGGAAATTGTAACCTCCCAGGCCCTGGAAACGCGTTGCACAAAGCTTTCTGCAAGGCCTCCCGAAGATGTTTTATGCTCTGTTCCCTCTGTGATGGCAAGATAAGGTCCGCAACCTTACCCTTGTAATGTGGATAAAGGAGGGTTGGCAGCCAGTAATCATCCCTCTCCTTGATACCACGAATACGAGGATCCTTCCGCAGGCTTTGCAGGATCGGGGAGGCCATGCAGCATAGGTTTGCTGAGGCATTCGGTCCAGAGGCATTCGGTCCAGAGTCCTCTGGGTCACTAAGAACGACAAGATCCGCAGTCACCTCCTCCCATCCACGTACAAGTCCATGGGTTTCTTTGGACTGTAAATGATGCCTTGAAGACTGCTGCTGATGCTGAGTGCCAGGCTCCACCTCCATGCTGACACAATCCTCCTCCTCTTCCTCCTCCTCCTCATCCTCTTCCTGTGTGATCGGCAGGCAAGCAGGAACACTGTCTGGATAAAGGGGGCCTTGAGAGGTAAGGAAGTCCTCCTCTTCTTCCCTCTGTTCTGCCTCAAGTGCCCTGTCCATTATTCCACGCAGCGTGTGCTCCAACAGGTGGACAAGAGGGACAGTGTCACTGATGCATGCACTGTCACTGCTCACCATCCTCGTGGCCTCCTCAAATGGTGACAGGACAGTGCATGCATCCCTGATCATAGCCCACTGGCGTGGGGGAAAAAAAAAAACAAGGTCCCCTGACCCTGTCCTGGTGCCATAGTCGCATAGATACTCATTGATGGCCCTCTGCTGCGTGTGCAGCCACTGCAGCATGGCCAACGTTGAGTTCCTCCTGGTGGGCATGTCACAGATTAGGCGGTTCTTGGGCAGGTTAAATTCCTTTTGGAGGTCCGTCAGCCGAGCACTGGCATTATATGACCTGCGGAAATGCGCACAGACTTTCCTGGCCTGCCTCAGGACATCCTGTTAGCCCGGGTACCTGCCGAAGAACCGCTGAACCACCAAGTTAAGGATGTGAGCCAAACAGGGCACATGGGGCAGTTGTCCCTGTCGGAGGGCGAAGAGGAGGTTGGTGCCATTGTCGCAAACCACCATACCTGCCATAAGCCTAGCATGGCGTCAACCACCTCTGAACCTGCCCCTAGAGCTGACAGAATCTCTGCCCCAGTGTGGCTCCTGTCCCCCAAGCACACCAGCTCAAGCACCGCATGGCATCTTTTTGCCTGCGTGCTTGCATAGCCCCTTGAACGCCTGCAGAGCACCGATGGTTCTGAGGACAAATCAGCATAAGAAGAGGCCATGGAGGAAGAAGAAGAGGAGGGGGTGGAGGAGAGAAGTGTGGCAGAATCACCAATAGTAGAATTTTGGAGGCGTGGTGGCGGAACAACCTCAAACACTACTGCACCCTGTCCTGCTTCCTTCCCAGCTGCCAGAAGAGTCACCCAGTGAGCGGTGAAAGATAGGTAACGTCCCTGTCCATGCCTGCTGGACCATGAGTCAGCGGTAATATGCACCTTACTGCTGACAGCCCTGTCCAGCGAGGCCAAGACATTGCCTTCCACATGCCGGTAGAGAGCCGGAATCACCTTCCGTGAGAAAAAGTGGCGTTTGGGAACCTGCCACTAAGGAACCGCACATTTCACAAACTCACGGAAGGGGCAGAGTCTACCAACTGAAAAGGCAGCAGTTGAAGTGCTAGCAATTTTGCCAAGCTAGCATTCAACCGCTGTGCATGTGGATGGCTGGGAGTGAACTTCTTTCGGCAGTGCAGCAGCTGGGACATTTGCCTGGTACAATCTGATGTCAGTGTACCGATAGCAGATTGCCCGCAAGTAATTGGCTGTGACACACCTAATTCTGCACCTTCATTCCTCTCAGTGCAGGTTTCATAGAGGACTGAAGGTATAGTGGGGTTGGAGATCCCAGCTGATGAGGAGCAAGGAGAGGTCCGCAGATTGACATATGTCTTGTCTAGCATGTGGTGCCCAAGTGGGTGATGTTTTGGCCACACGAGATACGCTTGAGACATATGTTGCAAATAGCAGCGGTTGGATCTGATGCACTGTGGAAGGCAATGTCTTGGCACTCAAAAAAGGCCCACACCAAAGAACTTTTGGAATAACGTGCAGAGACAGCAGCGCCCTGCAAATGCGGAGCTCTGCTGTGTGATGCAGTCAGTGTGCTGCCCTTAAGCTGGCCCCTGGAGGGCATTCTGCCTCCTTGGAGATGTGCCTGCTCCTCCTCCTCCTCCTCTCTCCTATCAGGCACCCACGTGGAGTCAGTGACCTCATCATCCCCTCCCTCCTAATCACTGGAGCAAAGCTGGCAGTATGCTGCAGCTGGGGAAACATGACTGCCAGATTGCTGTCCTTCTTGGGCACCCCCTCTCTCTGGGCTCATATTACTGCCTTCCTCTAGCTGGGTACCATCATCAGAGCCTTGAAAATGCTGGGCATCCTCCTGGAGCATGTACCCAACACTGTGGTCAAACAGTTCGGGGGACTCCTCAAGAGGACATGGTGGGGCTAGGGAAGGAGTGACTTATGCCATTGAGCCGAGGGAAGAGGCCGCGTTGGCAGCTGCTTTGCCAGACAAAGTACCCTGAGTCTGGGTGAGAGAGGATGAGGAGGATGAGGATGGCTTGGTCATCCACTCTACCAAGGCTTCCGCATGTTGCGGCTCAACACGGCCAGCTGCCAAAAAAAAGGACAAACGTGTCCCATGGCCATGTGCTGATGAGGATGCACCGTCTCCACGACCAGCACTGTTGCCTCTGGACACAGAGCCTGCTTGCCCTCTTTTATTGGCTTGTGACTGTCTGCCTCTCCTTGTTGGCCTTCCATACATACTAATGGCCTGCAGTGAGATGTAGCTGCACAAAGCTGGGATGTATATATATACTGATACTGCAGCTAGCAGAATCAGCTGCTTGCCTGTAGTATTATTAGTATGAGAACACCAGCAATTGTCTTCAGGTAGCTTTAGGTGCACACTGTGCAGAGGACACAGTACACTAACTGTAATTACTGTAGCTGCCTGCCTGTGGTATTAATAGGAGCAGAACAACAGCAATTGTCTTCAGGTAGCTTTAGGTGCACACTGTGCAGAGGACACAGTACACTGATTGTAATAACTGTAGCTGCCTGCCTGTGGTATTAATAGGAGCAGAAAAACATCAATTGTCTTCAGGTAGCTTTAGGTGCACACTGTGCAGAGGACGCAGTACACTAACTGTAAATACTGTAGCTTCCTGCCTGTGGTATTAATAGTATCAGAACAACAGCAATTGTCTTCAGGTAGCTTTAGGTGCACACTGTGCAGAGGACGCAGTACACTAATTATAAATACTGCAGCTGCCTGCCTGTGGTACTAATAGGATCAGAAGAACACCACCAATTTTCTTCAGGTAGCTTTAGGTGCACACTGTGCAGAGAACACAGTACACTAACTGTAAATACGTGAGCTGCCTGCCTGTGGTATTAATAGGATCATAACACTACCAATTTTCTTCAGGTAGCTTTAGGTGCACACTGTGCAGAGGACGCACTACACTAACTGTAAATACTGCAACTGCCTGCGGTACTAATAGGATCAGAAGAACACCACTAATTTTCTTCAGGTAGCTTTAGGTGCACACTGTGCAGAGGACGCACTACACTAACTGTAAATCCTGCAACTGCCTGCGGTACTAATAGGATCAGAAGAACACCACTAATTTTCTTCAGGTAGCTTTAGGTGCACACTGTGCAGAGGACGCACTACAATAACTGTAAATACTGCAGCTGCCTGTGGTACTAATGGGATCAGAAGAACACCACCAATTTTCTTCAACTAGCTTTAGGTGCACACTGTGCAGAGGACGCACTACACTAACTGTAAATTCTGTAGCTAATAGGACTAATAGGATCAGAAGAACACCAGCAATTTTCTTCAGGTAGCTCTAAATACTGTAAAAACACCTGCCTGCCTGTTAGTAGGAAGAGAATAACAGGAACGGACATAGCTAAACTGAATACAGTGTATATATCTATCTATATCTATATAGATAGATATAGATAGATATATCTATCTATATATAGATAGATATATATACAACACCTAGGATGCATATATATATATATATATATATATATATATATATATATATATATATATATACACAACACACTGTAAGTGCAGCTAACTGACTCGCCTGCCTACTCTATCTAGCTTAAATGACACTGTCTCTCTGTCTATCTCTCCGCCGCCGCCGCAACACACTACACAAGGCCACCATTCAGGTGGCTTTATATAGTGTGGGGCGTGTTCTAAACCCCCTTAGCCATAATTGCCCAAAGCCACCCTCGCTTTGGCCAATTACGGCTCTCTGTACAGAGGGCACTGTGATTGGCCAAGCATGCGGGTCATAGTGCATGCTTGGCCAATCATCAGCCAGCAATGCACTGCGATGCCACAGTGAATTATGAGCCGTGACGCACCCCTTTTGGGGGGGTGCAAATGAACTGAAAAATTCTGAAAAATACTGAAACAAAAACATCAATTGCAGCCACTGTGCCCATCCTATGCAGCCACTGTACCTATCATTTGCCGCCACTGTGCCCTGCAAATGCAGCCACTGTGCACAGCAAATGCAGCCACTGTGCTCATCATATGCAGCAAACTGAGCCCATCATATAGGATGAGCCACTAGGGATGAGCCGAACATCGGGTGTTCGCCGAATAGCGAACAATTTGGGGTGTTTGCGTCAAATTCAAAGGAACAACCTTTAAAAGTCTATGGGAGAAATGAAAAGTGCTAATTTAAAAGGCTTATTTGCATGGTATTGTCATAAAAAGTGTTTGGGGACCTGGGTCCTTCTCCAGGGGACATGTATCAATGCAAAAAAAAGTTTTAAAAACGGACGTTTTTTTGGAAGCAGTGATTTTAATAATGCTTAAAGTGAAACAATAAAAGTGAAATACTCCTGTAAATTTTGTACCTGGGGGGTGTCTATAGTATGCCTGTAAAGTGGCGCATGTTTTCCATGTTTAGAACAGTCCCTGCACAAAATGACATTTCTAAGACCCCTTTCACACCGAGGGCGCTTTGCAGGCGCTATAGCGTTAAAAATAGCACCTGCAATCCGCCCTCAAACAGCTGCAGCATTGTCTCCAGTGTGAAAACCCGAGCGCTTTCACACCGGAGCGCTGCGCTGGCAGGACATCAGGAAAAGTCCTGTCAGCAGCTGGGTGCTTTGCGGGCGGTTTTAACCTTTTCTCGTCCGCTAGCAGGGGGTAAAAGCGCCCCGCTAGCGGCTGAAATGCGCTGCTAATCCAACGGTAAAACGCCGCTAAAAATAGCTGCGTTTTACCACCGATGCTATGGGCGGCTCGGTGTGAAAGGGCTCTAAAGGAAAAAAAGTCATTTAATAGTACTTGCGGCTATAATGAATTGTCGGTCCCGGCTATACACATAAAAGTCATTGAAAAAAACGGCATGGGATTCCCCCACAGTCCATTACCAGGCCCTTTGGGTCTGGTATGAATATTAAGGAGAACCCCGAACCAAAATTTTAAAAAAATTGCGTGGGGTTACCACCAAATTCCATACCAGGCCCTTCAGGTATGGTATGGATATTAAGGGGAAACCCGCGCCAAAATTAAAAAAAAAAAATGGCATGGGGTCCCCTCAAAATCCATACCAGACCCTTATCTGAGCACGCAACCTGGCAGGCCGCAGGAAAAGAGGGGGTATGAGAGAGCACCCCCCTCCTGAACCAAACCAGGCCACATGCCTTCAACATGGGGAGGGTGCTTTGGGGTAACCCCCCAAAGCACCGTGTCCCCATGTTGATGGGGACAAGGGCCTCATTTCCACAACCCTTGCGCGGTGGTTGTGGGGGTCTGCGAGGGGGGCTTATTGGAATCTGGAAGCCCCCTTTAACAAGGGGACCACCAGATCCTCCCACGGAGGCGGGTCAGTTTTCTTGGGACATTTTTTTTTTTTTAATAAAGGAATTGTCCCAAGCCGTGTCATGTCATTTTTACCATTTTCACACATTTTTTATGAAATGGTAGGGGTACATTTGTACCCCCTTACCATTTCACACAGGGAGGGGCCGGGATCTCGGAGCCCCCTGGTTAAAGGGGGCTTCCAGATTCCGATAAGCCCCCTCGCAGACCCCCACAACCACCGGGCAAGGGTTGTGGGGATGAGGCCCTTGTCCCCATCAACATGGGAACACGGTGCTTTGGGGCTACCCCAAAGCACCCTCCCTGTGTTGAGGGCATGTGGCCTGGTACAGTTCAGGAGGGGGGCGCGCTCTCATCCACCCCTCTTTTCCTGCAGCCTGCCAGGTTGCGTGCTCAGATAAGGGTCTGGTATGGATTTTTAGGGTGACCCCCACGCCATTTTTTTTTATTTTGGCACGGGGTTCCCCTTAAAATCCATACCAGACCTGAAGGGTCTGGTATGGATTTTTAGGGGGACCCCCACGCCGTTTTTTTTTATTTTGGTGCAGGGTTGCCCTTAATATCTATACCAGACCTGAAGGGCATGGTATGGAATTTGGGGGGACCCCCACGCAATTTTTTTTTTTGGTTCGGGGCTACCCTTAATATTCATACCAGACCCAAAGGGCCTCGTAATGGACTGGGGGAATCCCATGCCGTTTTTTTCAATGACTTTTATGTGTACTGCCTGGACTGACAATTCATTATAGCTGCGAGAGTACTTTTAAATGACTTTTTTTCCTTTAGAAATGTCATTTTGTGCAGGAACTGTTGTAAACACGGGAAACATGTGTCACTTTTAGGCATACTATAGACACCCCCCAGGTACGAAATTTAAAGGAATATTTCACTTTTATTGTTTCACTTTAAGCATTATTAAAATCACTGCTCCCGAAAAAACTCTATGGGACACAAACATGAATAATCAAAAGTGCTAATTTTAAAGGCTTATATGTTGGTATTGTCATAAAAAGTGTATGGGGACCCGGGTCCTGCCCTAGGAGACATGTATGAATGCAAAAAAAAGTTTTAAAAAAGGCCGTTTTTTCGGTAACAGTGATTTTAATAATGCTTAAAGTGAAACAATAAAAGTTCCTTTAAATTTCGTACCTTGGGGGTGTCTATAGTATGCCTGTAAAGTGGTGCATTTTTCCCGTGTTTAGAACAATCCCTGCAGCAAAATGACATTTTTAAAGGAAAAAAGTCATTTAAAACTGCTCGCGGCTATAATGAATTGTCGGGTCCTGGCAATATCGATTAAAAGTCGAACCAAAATTTTTTTTAAAATTGCGTGGGGGGTCCCCCCAAATTCCATACCAGGCCCTTCATGTCTGATTAAGGGGAACCCTGCACCAAATTTTAAAAAAATGACGTGAGGATCCCCCTCAAGGTCTGGTATGGATTTTAAAAGGAAACCTGCACCAACATTTAAAAAAAAATGGCGTAGGGTTTCCCCCAAAAATCCATACAAGACCCTTATCCGAGCACTCAACCTGGCAGGCCACAGGAAAAGAGGGGGGGCAAGAGAGTGCCCCCCTTCTGAACTGTACCAGGCCACATGCCCTCAACATGGGGAGGATGCTTTGGGGTTTGACCCCCAAAGCACCTTGTCCCCATGTTGATGGGGACAAGGGCCTCATCTCCACAACACTTGCCCGGTGGTTGTGGGGGTCTGTGGGCGGGAGGCTTATCAGAATCTGAAAGCCCCCTTTAACAAGGAGACCCCCAGATCCCCCCCCATGTGAATTGGTAATGGGTACATTGTACTCCTACCATTTCACCAAAAAAAGTGTCAAAAATTGCAAAAAAGACAAGAGCCAGCTTGGGACAAGCCCTTTATTAAAAAATAAAAAATTGAAAATGTCCAGCGATGTCCATCTTCATCTTCTATTCTGCCGCTGACGTCGAAAATAACCAGCTCTGCCTCCATGGGCGGCTCCCGCTGACTGATGTGTCGCTCGCTTTGACAGCTGTTATATAGCTGAGGGCGGGACCACCCGGTGACATGTACGGGAGACCCCGCCCCCTCTGACGTCATGGGGAAACCCAGTGACGCGTACGGGTGCCCCCACCCCCTCTGACGCCACAGCGGTTCACCCGGTGTCAGAGGGGGGCGTGGGGCACCCGTACACATCACCAGGATTCCCCATGGCATCAGAAGGGGGCGGGGTCTCCTGTACACGTCACCGGGTGGCCCCGCCCTCAGTTATATAACAGCTGTCAAAGCGAGCTACACATCAGTCGGCGGGAGCAGCCCATGGAGGCAGAGCTGTTTTTTTGGCGTCAGGAAGGGGCGGGGTCTCCCGTACACATCACCGTACACATGCCGTGTTAAGCGGCTTTTGAATTTGCCGCGAACACCGCAAATTGTTCGCTGTTCGGCAAACAGGCAAACACCCGATGTTCGAGTCAAACTTACGTTCGACTCGAACATCGGGCTCATCCCTAGCAGTCACTGTTCCCATCATGTGCAGCCAACTGTGTCTAGCAAATGCAAAATGCAGCCACCTGTGCCCAGCAAATGCAGCTACTGTGCCCATCATATGCAGCCACTGTGCCCATCATATGCAGCCAATTGTGCCCATAAAATGCAGCCAACTGTGCCCATCATATGCATCCACTGTGCCCATCATATGCAGCCAACAGTGCCCATCATCTGCAGCCAACTGCGCCCATAATATGCAGCATACTTTGCCCATCATATGCAGCCACTGTGCCCATCATATGCAGTCAACTGTGCCCATAATATGCAGCCAACTGTGCCCATAATATGCAGCCAACGGTGCCCATCATATGCAGCCAACTGTGCCCATAATATGCAGCCAACGGTGCCCATCATATGCAGCCAACTGTGTCCGTCATATGCAGCCAACTGTGCCCATAATATGTAGCCAACTTTGCACATCATATGCAGACTCTGTGCCCCATAGATTGCAACCTCTGTGCCAATAATATGCAGCCATTGGGTCCCCTCACCTCCCCAGTCCATGGTGTGCAGGCAGTGAGGAGATGATGTGCTGTAACCTTTATCAACCAATGAGTGAGCAGTAATGATGTGGACTAATCTCTTGCAACCAATCATTAAGCAGTAAGGATAGGCAGTAACCTCTAGGAACCAATCAGTGCACTGTAATAATGTGCAGTAACCTCTAGCAAGGAATTAGTGAGTGGTAATTATGTTCAGTAATCTCTAGCAACCAATCATCAAGTAGAAGTCATGTGTTGTAACCTCTAGAAAATAATAAGTGAGACATAATGTGTGCTGTAACCTCTAGCAGGCAGTCAGTGAGCACAGTAATGATACACTGTAACCTCTGGCAACCAATCACAATCGCTGCCTGATCTGATTCAGTAAACTGACTTTGAGTCATATAGTTACATAGTAGGCATAGTTACATAGTAGGCGAGGTTGAAAAAAAACATAAGTCCATCAAGTCCAACCTATGTGTGATTATGTGTCAGTATTACATTGTATATCCCTGTATGTTGCATTCATTTAGGTGCTTATCCAATAGTTTCTTGAAACTATCGATGCTCCCCGCTGAGACCACCGCCTGTGGAAGGGAATTCCACATCCTTGCCGCTCTTACAGTAAAGAACCCTCTATGTAGTTTAAGGTTAAACCTCTTTTCTTCTAATTTTAATGAGTGGCCACAAGTCTTGTTAAACTCTCTTCTGCAAAAAAGTTTTGTTTCTATTGTAGGGTCACCAGTACGGTATTTGTATATTGAAATCATATCCCCTCTCAAGCGTCTCTTCTCCAGAGAGAATAAGTTCAGTGTTCGCAACCTTTCCTCATAACTAAGATCCTCCAGACCCTTTATTAGCTTTGTTGCCCTTCTTTGTACTCGCTCCATTTCCAGTATATCCTTCCTGAGGACTGGTGCCCAGAACTGGACAGCATACTCTAGGTGCGGCCGGACCAGAGTCTTGCAGAGTGGGAGAATTATTGTTTTATCTCTGGAGTTGATCCCCTTTTTAATGCATGCCAATATTCTGTTTGCTTTGTTAGCAGCAGCTTGGCATTGCATGCCATTGCTGAGCCTATCATCTACTAGGACCCCCAGGTCCTTTTCCATCCTAGATTCCCCCAGAGGTTCTCCCCCCAGTCTATAGATTGCATTCATATTTTTGCCACCCAAATGCATTATTTTACATTTTTCTACATTGAACCTCATCTGCCATGTAGTTGCCCACCCCATTAATTTGTTCAGATCTTTTTGCAAGGTGTCCACCTCCTGCGGAGAAGTTATTGCCCTGCTTAGCTTAGTATCGTCTGCAAATACAGAGATTGAACTGTTTATCCCATCCTCCAGGTCGTTTATGAACAAATTAAATAGGATTGGTCCCAGCAAAGAACCCTGGGGAACCCCACTACCCACCCCTGACCATTCCGAGTACTCCCCATTTATCACCACCCTCTGAACTTGCCCTTGCAGCCAGTTTTCAATCCATGTACTCACCCTATGGTCCATGCCAACGGACCTTATTTTGTACAGTAAACGTTTATGGGGAACTGTGTCAAATGCTTTTGCAAAAACCAGATACACCACGTCTACGGGCCTTCCTTTATCTAGATGGTAACTCACCTCCTCATAGAAAGAGTGAACTCATAGAGTTCAGTTGCTATTTATTGTATGTCTCAGAGCAAGTGGAGAGTGAAATTGCATGGAGTTGGGGGGGGGAGGGACTATTATGACTATTGTGTTAATGCTGATTTTTATTATATAGGGATGTGGTATAGATTTTTTTTTCACCCACCATCTCTTTAAAAAAAAAAAGTGATGGTGGGTGATATAGTAACGTGGGTCATGCACAAGCCAAAAATCAATGGGGGGTCAAATTTTTCAAATTTGCAATGCCCATTTTCTGCTGTAATCGGAAAAGGGGTATAAAAAAATAGCGTGGAAGGTGACCTCTGCCCTAGGAAACATTTAGCAATTCCAAATAATGTTTTTAATCAATCAATTTTGCCAGAAGCAGTGATTTTATATTTTTTTTAATGCTTACTGTGAACCATAAAAAAGGTCAAATTACTTTAAATAATATGTCTGGGGGTTTGGTGATCCTACCTGTGAAGGGTCAAATTTTTGTGATGTACAGAAAGTACTGCAGCAGCACTGATATTTACAAAGAAAAAGGGTTTTAAAATTGATACCATATAACCTTAAGTGCCGGTTCACACTGCTGCAGTGTGAATTTAGCACAATTTTGATCCGATTGCGTTGCGAATTTGCATTGCAAATTCTTTATGTGTTCTTGCGATTCTACTGCAAATTTTGCAGTGTATGGAGCTGAATTCGCATCGCACACAGATCAAACTCGGACAGGACCCTTTTTTTACGCAGCTTAGATTCGTAACGCATTGATGTGAATGGCACTCATGGAAAACAATGTTATTAAAATGACTTGCACAATGAATGCCATAAAATAGGGCTCTTCGCTGACGACATCATACTAACTATATCTAACCCAAATTCATCACTACCCGCTATTAAATCCCTTTTACATAAGTTTGGACAGGTTTCCTATTACAAGGTCAACACAAGCAAATGCTGTGCACTGACCATCAATATCTCTGATGAAATAAAACCCGTTTTAAAGGAAATTTTTCCCTGTAGCTGGGACCTGCCCTCCATTAAATATCTTGGTGTGCAGCTGGCCTCTTCTTCTACCAAAATCTACTCATGCAACTTCCCTCCATTGTTGGTAAAAATGGAGGAAGAATTAAATCAAATTAGTAAATTACAACTCACACGGCTGGGGAGGATAGCTGCATACCAAATGCAAGTATTGCCCAAACTACTGTATATTTTCAATACTTTACCCATCCCTGTTCCCCAAAAATTCTTCACACACATAGAAATGCTTCTAAAAAAATTCATATGGGGGTGTAGAAAACCTAGAATTGCTCTAACACAACTTTACAAACCTAAACACCTTGGTGGCGTTGGCCTTCCCAACGCTCAAATATACTACAAGGTAGCAGTACTGGACCAGGTGCGCTACTGTTTTTCCTGTCAAACGGACAACCGTTGGTCTGATATTGAGCGCATGGTTACACCTCCCAGCAATGGCCATAGCCGCTTGCCTTCATCATAAACCCATTATCCCTCCTTACCCAACCATACAAGCTACTATTGTTGCATGGTCCTCTTTGGTAAACTATCAATTTACCGATATCCTGACTCGCAAACTAGGAATACCACTAGCAATATATGAATATTTAATCCTTAACTTCTCAGCTCAAGCATGGAAGAAACAGGGTGTACACTTCACAGCCGCTGAACTGGATAAGCTGAGCGAAATTGACAGATATAGGCTATTCCAATAAACCACGACTCAAGCTCCATCCTGACCCGACCAATAGAAATTCCACAGATTTTATGGGATTTCCTGATTAATAAATCCCTGGATCAATCGCAAATGCATATCCCTGTTTTATAAATTTGCCACCCCACTTATTTACAATCTAAACTACCCAATATGGTAAAGTGGGAACAGGACTTACAAAGAGAATACCCCTTGCACCAATGACAAATAGCTATAAAATACAATAGTAAATCCTCATCACGTGTAGACCATTGGGATAATGCACAAAAACTTTCACATAATTGGTACCTTACACCTTCTCGCCTGAATAAGATGAGAACTACGATATCAGCACTATGCTGGAGGGACTGTATGACTACAGGAAGTCTTCCCCATGTTTTCTGGAGTTGTAAGGTCATACAGCCTTTCTGGAAAGATGTTCAATCCCTCATATTAAACATTACTAATATACACTTGTAGAACATTATATATAACCTCTAACGGGATTTTTAAGGCAATGAAAATAGATAAATTTACTTAAAATCAATTTTATTGTGGATCAAGAAAAATTATGTATACAAAATCAAAATAAGTAGAAAAAGTTGGTGTAAAAAATTCCTATTGCTAATATTGCATAGCTATAAAAACAATTTTGAAGAAAGGTGATACAGCACACCACTCAATACAATCACCACAGATGAAAACCGTGGCGTTGAGTGGTGAATTTCCAACGCGTTTCAACCTGTATGTTTTTATGATAAGTCTTCTTCAGGGAAATGCATCACATTCTAGAAAATCAAAAATGTCATATTACTATTTACATTACTCTTAGTCAATGTATTATAATTCCTGAAATGTGTAAAGGTTATATCACTCACATCCTTCCAGGATATCTTGTGGACAAACAGAGGTTCCCAACAAGGGTGGAAAGTACCAAGTCTCCAAAGATTAAATATCCTATAACTCCTACAAGACGGCTGGAGATATGCATTGAATCCAAATATTTGGCGTATTCAGCATCAAGTAGTGATAGCTGTGTAAAAAAGGAGGGGGCATAGTTAAAAAGAGGCCACAAACTATGAAGGGGGAGGGAGGGGAAAGGACAGGAATGGGGGGGAAGACAAATGGCGAGGGAAGGCCTCTAAGGACCCTCCACTCACACATCTCATCCCCTGTGCATCCGCACGGACCCCTCATCATCCTCCAAATCCCCAAACCTCCTCCCTAAGGCAAAAAAAAGGGTTTACAAACTTCCCATGTGCAAAAGTCAGATGAGTTGGAAAAACGAACACTTACTATTGCCAGATGTCAAGCGAGAAGTGCTCCAGGGATGGTAAAGAGAAATGGGCCAAACGTCTGCCCTAACATCCCTCGGTGGTTCCCGAGGGGGGAATAACGCCATCTTGCCATCCCAGGCGTCCTTTATGTGATGTGGGCGGGGGCTGGCGCCATTGGTCGGCGCGGCTCACAAGCCCTGACCGCCCTTCGGTATGCTTAAGCGTGGTGACGCTAAGCGTTACCACGGAAACCAATGACGCCGCAAGGCTGCGCATGCGCACCACTACCGCGTCCGATCTGTGGCGACGCTGAGCATTGCCACGGAGACGGACGACGCTGTAGGGTAGCGCATGCATGCTGTGGGGAGCCTGTATTGGATCCCACACGCATCCCGCAGCGTAAGCGGCCAGCCCGCTGCCATTTTAAGAAAGGGCTGTGCCCATACAGGTGTTGTATCCTCCCAGGCGAAAAGGATTGTCCCCATAAAGGAGTGAACCACAAGACAGAATCGCTCTCAAAGAACCCCCCTACATGTACCCTTTTGCAGAAGAGAACATGCTGTTACAGTGTATTCACCCTCCCCTTTAATCCACAGAGTGCGGAAAGAGGGGAGGGGAGAAAAAAAAGGGGAGGAAAGGGTATGATAAGTAATGGTCTAGGTTTGAATAATGAAGGAATTATATGTACAAAAACCACATAAGTCCCCACGTGCACTGAGATTGTAAAAAAGGCGAGGGGGAGACTTGGACTAATAACCACCGACACGAGAAGCTCCCTGTCTGAGGAAAAAACCAAAGGCAGGGAGAGATTGGAAGGCCCCGTGTATATCTAACATGGGGGCCCCCCTGTGCAGGGTAGGGTATAGGATGCAGGGGGTATAGAAATGGGGATCATGGGGATGTGCTGCGCACCCTCATACGCCAACCTGTACCTGGGGGAGTGGGAGAAAGATTTCCTGCTGGGGGAGGGGTCATCTATGTACTCTGACCACATTTGTATGTGGCAGGGATACATAGACAACATTTTTATCATCTGGGATGGCTCCGAAGAGGCACTCAGAAACTGCCTGAACTCCATGAATATAAACAGCTTTAACCTCTTTTTCACCATGTCGTATGACCCCAAGGAAGTCAACTTTTTGGACATCACCATCTTTAAAGACCAGATTGGTGGACTCTCAAGTAAACTGTATAGAAAAGAGACAGCTGGTAACACACTGTTACACGCAGACAGCTTTCATCCAGAGCCACTGAAAAAATCCATTACATTCAGTCAATTCTTAAGATTAAAAAGGAACTGTAGTACACAGGAGGACTTTCAATGAGAATCTAATGAATTAACCTCCAGATTGATGGAGAGAGGATATACCAAGACAGCTCTCAAGAAAGCGTTTAATCGTGTGAAAAATATAGAGAGACATGACATGATCTTCAAAAAGAAAAAGATTTAAAAAAATGCAGACACCACGACCAGAATCGTCTTGAAATTTTCAAATGAACACCAACAAATAAGGAAAATAATTCCTAAACACTGGTCAATTCTCATGGAGGATCCAATTCTGGGCAGTCTAGTAACACCAAGACCTGTAATCACCTACAGGAAATCCGGCTCCATAGGCAATACACTCACACAGAGTGAATATAAAGGAAGTGCGAGAAGAGATCCCTGTAAAACTTGGGGTACATACCCATTTGGATCGTGCGCACAATGTGAAGTCATAGGAAAAAGAACCAAGATAACCCTACCTAGTTGGGAGATTTTCCAGTTGCGACACTTTGCCAACTGTAGAACACGGGAGGTAGTCTTTGGGTCGGGCAAAACCGACTAAGATGCCCCCCTACTCTCCATTCCAGCGGTCACTCATCCCTCTAGATGGGCCACACTCTCATTCCTCTAAATCCTTCCTTATGTGGGTTACTCTCCATGAGTAACCCTGGTGTAGTTATAGGCATCAGATAGATATTTTTCTCCTAGGGGAGTTTCTTCAAGTTTAATTATTAGATGGAACAAATTAAGATAATGATCTGAATGTTCTCCTTCTCATTATTTTGTGTAATTGTTTCCTCTTTTGATTAGAGGTATTGTTATCATCTGGTTTGGGTATTCCAGCCCTTCCAAACGACATTTATGTGATAATATTCTCTTTGTTCAATGTATTATCAACAACCAGGGGTTCCTGTTTATGTTCTGCACTCTGCCCCCCCCCTTCTGGGGTATCTCTGGGTTTAACTTGGTAGGGGGGACCAGTCTCCTTGGATTTTCATAGACAGGGGTTTTTCTATACCCCCTGCATCCTATACCCTACCCGGCACAGGGGGGCCCCCATGTTAGATATACACGGGGGCCTTCCAATCTCGCCCTGCCTTTGGTTTTTTCCTCAGACAGGGAGCTTCTCGTGTCGGTGGTTATTAGTCCCAGTCTCCCCCCCGCCTTTTTTACAATCTCAGTGCACGTGGGGACTTATGTGGTTTTTGTACATATAATTCCTTCATTATTCAAATCTAGACCATTACTTATCATACCCTTCCCCCCCCCCTTTTTTTCTCCCCTCCCCTCTTTCCGCACTCTGCGGATTAAAGGGGAGGGTGAATACACTGTAACAGCATGTTCTCTTCTGCACAAGGGTACATGTAGGGGGTTCTTTGAGAGCGATCCTGTCTTGTGGTTCACTCCTTTATGGGGACAATCCTTTTCGCCTGGGACAACACCTGTATGGGCACAGCCCTTTCTTAAAATGTCAGCGGGCTCACCGCTTACGCTTTGGGATGCGTGTGGGATCCAATACAGGCTCCCCACGGCACGCATGCGCTACCCTACAGCATCGTCCGTCTCCGTGGCGACGCTCAGCGCCGCCACGGATCGGACGCGGTAGTGGTGCGCATGCGTGGCCTTGCGGCATCATTGGTTTCCGTGGTGACGCTTAGCGTCACCACGCTTAAGCATACTGAAGGGCGGTCAGGGCTTGTGAGCCGCACCATTGGTCGGCACGGCAGCCAGCCCCCGCCCACATCACATAAAGGATGCCTGAGACGGAAGGTGGCGTCATTCCCCCCTCGGGAACCACCGAGGGATGTTAGGGCAGACGTTTGGCCCATTTCTCTTTACCATCCCTGGAGCACTTCTCGCTTGACATCTGGCAATAGTAAGTGTGCGTATTTCCAACGTGCGGATGCACAGGGGATGGGGGATGAGATGTGTGAGTGGAGGGTCCTTACAGGCCTTCCCCCCCATTCCTGTCCTTTCCCCTCCCTCCCCCTTCATAGTTTGTGGCCTCTTTTTAACTATGCCCCCTCCTTTTTTACACAGCTATCACTACTTGATGCTGAATACGCCAAATATTTGGATTCAATGCATATCTCCAGCCGTCTTGTAGGAGTTATAGGATATTTAATCTTTGGAGACTTGGTACTTTCCACCCTTGTTGGGAACCTCTGTTTGTCCACAAGATATCCTGGAAGGATGTGAGTGATAGAACCTTTACACATTTCAGGAATTATAATACATTGACTAAGAGTAATGTAAATAGTAATATAACGTTTTTGATATTCTAGAATGTGATGCATTTCCCTGAAGAAGACTTATCATAAAAACATACAGGTTGAAACGCGTTGGAAATTCACCACTCAACGCCATGGTTTTCATCTGTGGTGATTGTATTGAGTGGTGTGCTGTATCACCTTTCTTCGAAATTGTTTTTATAGCTATGCAATATTAGCAATAGGAATTTTTTACACCAACTTTTTCTACTTATTTTGATTTTGTATAAATAATTTTTCTTGATCCACAATAAAATTGATTTTAAGTAAATTTACCTATTTTCATTGCCTTAAAAATCCCGTTAGAGGTTATATATAATGTTCTACAAATTTGTATGGGATGATGGCAATGACATGTCCATACCACCAAGGTCATATGTATAATACTAATATACACTTTGTCCTCAACTCTGCATTTACACTACTAAGCCTAGGTATCGAATCCTTTCCCCCTCTAATGGGGAAAGTGGTCATTCATATACTGTTCGCAGCCCGCATTTCAATAGCAAACGAATGGTGATCACAATCACCCCCTAAAATAGAAGAGGTTATCTCTAGAGTAAATGCTCAATATGCAATGGAAAAAATACTTGCCTACACAAAAAGAAGATCTCCGACTTTCCATAAACATTGGGAGATTTGGAGATCCTCTAAGTATGCCTCTACACATTTATGAGATGTGAAGGAAATATAGGAAATATTGATACTCTGAAGCGTATATGATGCCTGTTGGTGGGGTGGAGTATTAACGAAATCGGTCACCCTCCAACTGGATGTATTTCAGTGAGCCTCACATTGTGATGTGTTGGGTGTGCGGGAATCACTCTGTACTTATGAACAAGTTACATCTATGTTCTTAAACTCTAACAATGCGATGACAGAAATTACTACTCTTTTTATCTCTCCAAGGACCCTCAATAAGGTCCAAGGCGGGCTACTTTATGACTACCCAGCAAAAAGCCTGTTCACAGTGTGAACCCAAATGGGGTGACAGGCTGTACCTTCTGTTGGGGTCAATAATTTACAGCCATATAGGTAGCTCGAGCACCCAAGTTACAATTACTGTTATTAATGTAGTAAGCACTGCATTTATTATTCACCTTGTATGACCTTAACAACGTATATACTGCATGTCATGTAATGTACAATGTGAAAATAAATAAAAATCTATTGTTTGAAAAAAAAAATGACTTGTGAATTTGAACGATCGGAACGCCTCAAATTTGCAATAGAATTCGCAGCAGTGTGAACCGGCCCTCAAGGAGAAGTCCAGTCTGAGCTCGTTCGGCTGGGATTCTCCTCTGGGTCACAGGAGTGCAACTCGTTTTGCACTCCTGTGACCCGTTTTCAGCAGAGAGCGGTCTGAAGTCCGCTCTCTGCTGACGTCACCAAGATCAGTCCAGGCACCGCATCATCCCGATTTTGGAAGTCTGGATCCACCAAATGCCTGGACTGATGGCAGTCTCAGGCTTTCAGCGAGCCAGTCCCCGCCCCTCCACAGCTCAGCGCTCCAATGAGCATGAAGGAGCAGAGCAGGAGAGATGCAGACTGACAGGCAGCAGTTTTCAGCTCGGGAAGGGGAGAGAACCGAGCCATCGGTGGTGTTCGGTGGCTCTGTTACATAGTAGGTGAGGTTGAAAAAAGACACAAGTCTATCAAGTCCAACCTATGTGTGTGATTATATGTCAGTATTACTTATTTAATAGTTTTTTTAAACTATCGATGCTCCCCGCTGAGACCACCGCCTGTGGAAGGGAATTCCATATCCTTACCGCTCTTACAGTAAAGAACCCTCTAAGTAGTTTAAGGTTAAACCTCTTTTCTTCTAATTTTAATGAGTGGCCACGTGTCTAATTAAACTCCCTTCCGTGAAAAAGTTTTATCCCTATTGTGGGGTCACCAGTACGGTATTTGTAAATTTAAATCATATCCATTCTCAAGTGTCTTTTCTCCAGAGAGAATAAGTTCAGTGCTCACAACCTTTCCTCATAACTAAGATCATCCAGACCCTTTATTAGTTTTGTTGCCCTTCTTTGTACTCGTTCCATTTACAGTACATCCTTCCTGAGGACTGGTGCACAGAACTGGACAGCGTACTCCAGGTGCGGCCGGACCAGAGTCTTGTAGAGCGGGAGAATTATCGTTTTATCTCTGGAGTTGATCCCCCTTTTAATGCTAATATTTTGTTTGCTTTGTTAGCAGCAGCATGTCATTGCCTGCCATTGCTGAGCCTATCATCTACTAGGACCCCCAGGTCCTTTTCCATCCTAGATTCCCCCAGAGGTTCTCCCCCCAGTGTATAGATTGCATTCATATTTTTGCCACCCAAATGCATTATTTTACATTTCTCTACATTGAACCTCATTTGCCAAGTACTTGTCCACCCCCTTCATTTGTTCTCAGTGTAGAGGCGGTGGAGGACAGATGCAGCATCCACCTAGGTAAGTATAATATGCAAATAAAAAAAATAAAAAAAACCTTTACTTCTCTTTTAAGGCTCACTGACACTGTTCACACTGTCTTCGGCCGTGTTTTGCAGCAGGGGTCTGGTGCATCCCTGTTCTCTGGTACAGGGACGATTAAGGCCTGAGTATCTGCCTGAATTTGGACCAGAAACAAAGCCAAAGACACACAGGACTCTCTTGCAATCCCCTCGGCAGCCTCCTCCAGAGATGTGTGAACCGGCGCCATATAGAGAGCCGGTCACACTCTCCTGTCAGGAGAATTGGATGCAGGGAAACCCTCATCCAATTTGCATCAGTGTGAACCCAGCCTATAAGCTGTCATAGCCAGTTACTTGGTTAAAAAAAACGCACATAGGGTCTGCTTGAATATTGAGGACATTTGGAGGGGTCTGTGTGTTGTCAATGAACAATTTAAACAGTGTCATTTTTTCTTTTTTTTTTCTGTACATTTCATTTTTGTTGTAACACATCCTATGGTCTCCTTTATGTCCTTATCACAGTCCCCCATATAGTAGGAGTCCTCCTTACATCAGAGTCCCCATCCAAGCCTCAGTCCCCATACATCAGAATCCCTCTCACTTCCCCCCTGACATTAGGTCAGAGCAGAGACAATAGGCAGCCTTTGCTCATCGGAATCCTCAATCTGTGTACAGGGATAGGACACTGACCCGAGCTGCAGGCCATATGAACTCTTGTAGTGGGATGGATGTGACCCGTGAGCTGTAGATTCGGAGACCCCTGCCCTACAGGTATGAGTTTCAATAGACTTTTTTTTTTTTTGTTCAAGTTACATACTTTAGACAGAACATGGCAGTGAAATTCGGCTTCTCACTAATCTTGTGCCCACCCATGAGACAGTTGACAGTGAAGACTCCTCCGATAATGATATCTCCATCCTGAACATATTCATAATCCTCATACGCCGGTACAATCTGCAGGTCACAAGCTGGAGATGGATTGCAGATAATATCTATGCATAATATTAAACACAGAAAAAAAATAAGCCACATAGTTTTACATATTAAATAGATCTGAACAAATGCAGAGCAAGAAATCATGTACATGACACTGGATGGTGTGAGCTGCGGTGTCTGCCAGTGCAGCAGATCGGAGCCCTCTGTGCTCGGTTTATAAAGACGTGTACTGCAGAGATTTAGAACTTTGAGTTTATTTAGCTGTAGTAAAGAGGAAAATAAGCTTCTGTATTTTAGTTACCTGTAGATGCCCGAAAAGATTTTCTAATATTGTACATTAAAGAATTTTCTATTATTATGTAAAGTGCTTTTTTTTCTTTATTTTCATTCTTCCACGTCAATTCCCTTTTCTTCTCCACCTGATGCTCTTAAAAGCTTAATGCGTTATGATAACATAAAAAAATGAATAATATTAGAATTATTTACAGCCTACATCCATCATGTAGGGGTCTCCAAACTATGGACCTTGAGTAGTTCAGGAACTACAATCCCCATCATGCCTAGTCATGTCTGTGAATGTCAACATTTTACAATGCCTCATGGGACATGTAGGTCCGCAACAGCTGGAGGGCCATAATTTGGAGAGCCCAAGATTGCAAAGGACATGCTTCCTCTAGTGACTGGGATACGTCAGAATTAAAACCCTCATCCAAGCCTCAGAATCCCGCGAATGCTTTCCAGAAAGTTCAGATATAGGAGAATTTGTAACTCAGGTCATATCAATAGCTCACCATTATACAGTTCAGCAGCAGAAGAAGAGCTCTTTGACTCAAGAGGCCTTGTCATGTACCTGTTAGAAAAGCCCGATACGATGAAGAAGGCCTTTCTTACGCAGTGGGGGCTCGAGGCATATTTTTTTACGGGGGCAGCAAACAATGCACCCACAGCCATCCCCCCGGGCGGTCGGGTCACCTGCAACAACCCCCCAAGTCCCCCCCTCCCAGTCGGTCACCAGCCCTGCACTTACCACATTTAGGTTGCGGGCAACCTAACGAATTATAGTTCGCTAATGTCACACAACTGTGTGGGCTTGGGGCGCAGTGCTCTGCACCCCAAAACTACCCTTTTTTGAAGCCTATTAAAGTCTCTGGCTCTAATCACGTGCTTAAAAAAAAAACCCATAAGAATCCATGCGTCCAGTGCCGTGCATGTAGATTAGGGGGCCAGATGCATAGATGGGGGTGGCGCCCCTGCGCCCTGCATTACGGGGCACCACTGATCTTACATCTCTGACTCGGGGCCCCTGATAGAGTAGACAGGTAGTGCAGGAGCGCAGAGTGGCACAAGTGCCTGATGGTCTTGCTAGCCACAGGCCTGGACAGGATCTCCAGATCATTGTTTATATTCCACTTGCACACATTCCTGGGAACAGGGCTCATTGATAGTATGTGCTGCAATGACTACCACTGAAAACAACATAGATAAAATGCACATATTTGCCAGCACACCAAGGATCTTCAAATGTCGTCCAAAGGTTTTTATTGCAGAAAGATCACATCACAAGTGCAAATGATCTCCTGGTCAAGCAGCGGATGGTCGTCAGCAAGCAGAGATGCCAGATAGCAGCCGATGAACAATAAACTGGAACAGGCTGGCACTGGAGGCAGCAAGCAGGTGAACCTCAGGCAGGTAGCAGGCAGATGGAGAACAGGAACCAGTGGGTAACAGACAGATGCTTGCAGCTTGGAAATCCAGCAATGACTGAAACATAGACAGGATCAGAAGTGCCGGGTCACACACAGGCAGACAGATCTGGGCTTCTAGCAACTCTCTTCTCAGTGCTCAGACTGCTTAGCAGTAGGCTCCTTCTGGCTATTTATAGTGCCTTGCTCCTTTCTTTCATGCCTTCGCCTGGTCAACATATCCATTGTTCCTGTTATGACTTTGCCTGGCTGACGTTCCTTCTGGTTCCTGAACCTGATATTTGGCTTCTGACAATGCTGATTTCTGGTTTCCTGATTCCAGCTCGTCTGATGGACAAGGACAAGCCGGGGTCAATGCAGGTGGAGTTCAGGAGTAGTCAAGGCAGGCTGGGTCAATAACTGGCGACAGATGCAGAATAACAGGTTGCAGGTTAGCATGAGAACTATGCAGATAAGATTGCACTAATCCTGAGTACAGGACCAGTTTAAATAGTCCATTTGGCACCAACATCTGTTACGTGGTGTGTGTGCCCATGCAAATGCACCCTCACGTATATCTATTAGCATTCCTATGCACATTGATGTGCATATGTGAGTACGAGCTTGTGTGCATTTCCTATGTGCACATGAAGAGGCGTGAACAGGAATCTGCCTGGGAGAACCATCTTGCCCTTCCTGACAGGCCTCTTTCTCTCCTTTAGTTTCAAGCAATGCACAAGGGGTTGTCGCTCCACTAGGTCAGGATGTTGCACCACCGGGCAGCCAGTTCATTTCAAGAAAACACAAGAGCTTTACTCCATCCCAGTACTCTCTCTTGTACAGAACAACTATTCTATCCCTGTAGAACCCATTAGCAGTCTCACTTATTCTTCATTCCAGTGCATTACAAACACAAAATGGTTAATCAGGTTCAGGATGCATTTCAACAGCTTTACTTCAACATAACTTGTCAGCAAACAATATAGTTGGATAAGGAGGCATTTCAAACATGGTGGCTTAAGGTCTCAATAAAATAAACATCTTCCATAATTTCTAATGCTGGAAGTGCTACAGGTGCTAAATTAATGTCTGTCCTTTCTGTCCCCAAATAGACTCTCCACCAATAGGGGCAAAGCCCTTTCCAGTATGGGTGTTCACAGAGTCTCAGTCTCTATGCTGCTATACTTTGGGGGGTTTGTCTGACATCACATTTTTCCTGTACCCTGCTCCCCTTTTCCCACTAAACACTGGAAGAGGCAGCAATACCTTCCAGAGGCAACCATTCTCCCTCCCATACTTGGACATTCATAAGATAGACTCCTATGGTGATCTCTGCACTGGCGATTATAAACTTTTACTGAAGAAACGTATATCTCTACTGTTATGCCGCGTACACACGGTCGGACTTTTCGTCTACAAAAGTCCGACAGCCTGTCCGACATACTTCCGACGTACCTTCGGCGGACTTGCGGCAGACTTTCTTACGAACGGACTTGCACACACACGACCACACAAAAGTACGACAGCCTAGTACGCGGTGACGTACACCAAGTCCGACGAGACTATAAAACGGAAGTTCAATAGCCCGTACGACACCCTTTGGGCTCCTTCTGCTAATCTCGTGTTTATCTCGTGTTAGTAGAAGTTTGGTGAGAGACGATTCGCGCTTGTGAGACTCGTATTTTTCAGTTCGTTTTAACTGTTGTTCAGTCTGTGCTTGTGAGGTTTGTATCTGCTTTTCAGTGGGTTTGGTCAGTTGGCATTGAGAAATCTTTGTTTTATTGGCCGCTCGTTCCTGATTTTCAGGTCGTTCTTCACAGGCCTTGCTGTTCTTCAGTGCGTTCTGTTTAGTGCGTTCTGACCAGCCGACCGTTTTGAAGCCATGTTACCTGTACGTACTCGTCGTAGAGCTCGTGCATTGTATGTGCTTGGTGCTGTAGTTTATTCTTCAGCCCAAGACCAGTCCATGAACAGGGCGAGGAGGAGTTCATGGACCAAGAATTGGTTGCTTCAGCGTGACCAGTTCTGTCACATGCCTTTGCTCCGTGAGATCCGTGAGAATAATCCTGAGGATTTCAGGAACTTTCTCCGGATGACGGACCCCGTTTTTGACCGTTTGCTGGCTTTGCTGACCCCCTATATCAGCAGGCAGGATACCTGCATGAGGCAAGCCATCACTCCGGAGCAGAGGCTGGTCGCTACATTGCGGTATTTGGCCACAGGGAGAAGCCTGCAGGACCTTAAGTTCTCGACAGGCATCTCCCCCCAGGCTCTGGGGATCATTATCCCAGAGACCTGTTCTGCCATCATACAGGTCCTGCAGAAGGACTATATTAAGGTAAGATATTTTTCTTTTATTAGCATCACATGTTCTTTTATGTAATCTTTGATAATGTGATGTATTTCTTGCTTCAAACACTACTTACCATCATTGCAATATAGTGTGAATGTCCCCTTTTTATCCTCACACATGCTGGAATTTTTTCCTGTTATTTTTTGTCATGCATGTATATTTTCCTTCAATAACCTACCTTCCCAGCATGAAGTGATGGGAACATATCCACCTAGTCTACTCATTTGGAATGTATTTTGTTTGAGTGTATTTAGTGTGCTGCTAATGAGCAATTATCTAGATTTCACAACCCCCCCACCCCCCCCCCCCACCTAAACTCACTCCAAATAGTGTGCTGCTAATGAGCAATTATCTAGATTTCACAACCCCCCCACCCCCCCCCACCTAAACTCACTCCAAATAGTGTGCTGCTAATGAGCAATTATCTAGATTTCACAACCCCCCCACCCCCCCCCCACCTAAACTCACTCCAAATAGTGTGCTGCTAATGAGCAATTATCTAGATTTCACAACCCCCCCACCCCCCCCCCCACCTAAACTCACTCCAAATAGTGTGCTGCTAATGAGCAATTATCTAGATTTCACAACCCCCCCACCCCCACCCTCGTTAAAATTTGCTGGAATGTTCTGTGGTGTTGATTTGTCTAAAGCAAATATATGTTGCACTTTGCAAAATGCATGTGCACTCTACAAGTGCATTTGTTCCAGTGCTTTAGTAAATGAGCAGAAGCTCTGCTGATTTCCATCATCAAATCATATGCAAGCCTCAAAGTGTTTTCATTAATTGCCCTTGCATGTGATTGTGTACTCCTTGCAACATGAATGCCTTTTTACATTACCTCATTTACTGTAAGCTGGTTAGCAACTGCACCTGCAGAGTGCGACAACTGCAGTCTTGTAGCCTTTTTAGTCCCTAAATTCCTGCGTGTCCTAAAAGTAATTTTTTTTAGGGATTTCACAACCCCCTAAAATGTAATCAATGTTCCATCAGAGGGGGTGAGCAATCTGATAAGTGTGCCTTTCCATATTAGTTATTCCAGAACAATTAAATTATTGAATGTTATACTGATGCTGGGGAATAATGTTTTTAATTGTCTAATTTTCTTGCAATGTTAGCTTCAAAATTAATTGATTTTGGTTTTCTTGTTTGATTTCCCAGTTTCCTTCAACGCCACAGGAATGGCAGACTGTGGCATCCCATTTTGCCAGCCGTTGGGACTTTCCCAATTGTGGAGGGGCTATAGATGGGAAACATGTCCACATTGTGCCACCACCCCATTCGGGGTCATATTATTTTAATTATAAGGGGTTCCACAGTATTGTTTTAATGGCGGTGGTGTCGGCACACTATGATTTTTTATATGTGGACGTGGGGAAGAATGGCCGGATGTCGGATGGAGGAGTATTTGCCCAGACGGAGT